>NC_092131.1:119242754-119555254 GCF_043159975.1 Macaca nemestrina
CAAACCTTCAGACCATAGTAAATACATATTGCTAAGTGAAGGAAGCCGGTCTGAAAAGGTTACATACTGTATGATTTCAATTATATGCCACTCTGGGAAAAGCAAAACTACAGAGGTAGTAAAAAAGTTAGTAGTTTGCCAGGGATTCAGGGCTAGGAGAGGGAGGGTTGAATAGGTAAAGCACAGATGTTTTCAGGGTGGGAAAACTATTCTGTATGGTACCATAATTTTAAATTCATGGCACTTTGCATTTTTCAAAGCCATTGCATGTTACAGCAAAAAGAATGAAATTTAATGTATGCAAATTTAAACAAAGAATTTGTCACTTTGCAGAAATCTCAGGATGGTATGCAGAATTTGACAAAATAATCTAACTGTATTCTAAGTGTACAAAACAACCTCCCTGAAGGGGGTGAGGGAAAGAGGTGCTGACTGAAGTAATTCTGGAAATGAGCAAAGTCTGTACAACTAAAGGCAAAAGAAACTGTACATAAGTACTACACTGTAGTTGAAAGTTGTATCCCACAGTAGTGTGGGTTAACTGAGATATATATTCATATTGAGCGGTTGAGCAAATGGATGCTGGATGGTGAGAGAGAGTTTCTCATTGTTGTAGTGAGAGTTTACAGATGCCAAGGGAAGGAAGCTAGATTCATCCATGTAGGAATGTACTAGAGTTAGGAACATCAGTAGAAACTCATGCTTGGTTTAACATGTTGCATATAGCAAAATTTATAGATATCTGTATATACTTGGGTTAGTATGTGCACATAAATCTCCTTGTTCTGTCATTTGAACAGGCATAAAAAAATAACACTACAGTAGGAACAAGCTCACCTAGCACCTTGATCTTGGTTTCTAATACCATTCTCCAATAAAAGGAAACAAAGCTCCTTGGAGAAATAGTTGATTCTAGGAC
This sequence comes from Macaca nemestrina, assembly GCF_043159975.1. Lineage (NCBI taxonomy): Eukaryota > Metazoa > Chordata > Mammalia > Primates > Cercopithecidae > Macaca > Macaca nemestrina. The sequence goes on from NC_092131.1 coordinate 119,243,674, forward strand.
TGGGTCAGGAAATATACAAGATGGGCCTAAAGCATCTTATAGAGCCAAAAGGTAAGGAAATGCTAAAACACAAAACCCCACAATGACAAGGGAATGCCAAAGGGACACAGGAGATAACTGAAGAAGCTCTTAATGGCCAAAACTGGAATAATTTGAGCAACAAATTACTCCAATAATTTATATTGGATAAAATAAAATAGCATTGGATAAAACTTGAAGTATAAAATACATATTCATGAGTCTATACTGATATAAATAAATGATTGAATTAATTAAAAAAGAAGTTATTTTCAGATTCAAAAGACAGAGAAGCTTTGCAACTCAATAACTATCACTTAAAGAAATACTAAGGAATTTTCTTCAATGACAACAAAAAATAAAATTCTCCAGAAAGAATGGAATGCAAGAAATAACGTATTCAAGAAATAGGTTAGTATTTCAATGAATCTAAATAATCTAAATAAATTGAAATAAAACACTAAAGAAAGTGAATTTTGTGTAATTTATTTTAAAAAGAAGAAATTAAATGCTGAGCAGTAATAACATGAAACCAGTAGAGGAAAATTACAATTTAGACCTTTAGGGGAAGAGACATACTGAATTAACTGTAGACTTTACTATGTTAATAAACACCTGTTAAAAATTAAGAGTAACCACTAAAAAAGAATAGAATGAATAACTACAAAAGGAGTAACAAAAATGGAGATAAAGGTAACATGGGAATAATAAAATGAAAATAACTTGATTAATAATAATAATCATCTTATATCACACTGTGTTCCAGGTGTTATTCTAGTCTGTGTGTGTGTGTGTGTATGTGTATGTGCTGTGTATATATTTAATTAATTTAATAGAATAATTGGAGACCAGAAAGAAGAAAAAGATAGCATAGATAAAATGTAATAATTGCAGAACAAAAGAAGACAGTAAAAACAAGCCCAAATATGTCAGCAAACAGAGTAATTATAAACAGTTTGAATATAAAAGGTACAAATCCTCAGATCAGATGTAATAAAAGCACAACTCAGATATATACTGTTTTAAAAAATACAACCTAAAAAAAAATGACAAAGTTTTAAAATAATAAAATGAAAAATATATGCTAATCTGGCAAAGAGAATGTCAGAAAAAAGAATTCTGAGACAAAAACTCAGTGAATCTATAAAGAGAGCAAGCATTCAAAATGATAAGGAGATAAAACCATCACAAAAATAAATGTGTCTAACAATAGAGCTTCAAAATCTATGAATCAAAATTTAATCAATCATTGCTTTTAATAGCAATAATGTTTCTATTTAAACTATTTAATTGTTGAATAAAGATTGAATATATTCAAGGTGTACAATGTGTTAATTTTCTATTAGTACACATTTTGCAACGGTTATTACAGTCAAATTAATTACACCCATCACCACCCACGTCGCACATTAGACCCCCAGAACTTGCTTTTCCTATGACTGAAAGTTCCTACTCTGACCAACATCTCCTAATTTCCTCTACTCCCTAGCTCCTGGCAACAACCATACTACTTTCTGCTTTTATGACTTGACTTTTAAGAAAAATAAAACAATTCTACACTTAAAGTGGAAAACATTTTAACAAAGCCTCTCTAGAGCAATCGAGTAGCCAAAAGTTAGTAAAGTGAGAGAAAAGTTGAGCGCTATAATTAACAGGCTTGATCATAGATATATGGTCAAAGAAATAAAGAAAATATATACTTTTAGAACTTATGTGAAACATTTATAAGCAAACTCTGCTTATCAAGCCCCAAAGAAGTTTCAACAAAAACCAAAGAAGTGGTATCAGATCTTTGACTATAAAACAATTAAATTAGATAAAAAATCCAATAAATACATTATTTTAAAATTAACAAAATGCAACCCCATATAGCTATGTTAGCTAAAGTACCACTGGGTCCTATGATAAACAAGCATCCGCTGCATAATGGCTCAAACATAACAGAAGCTTACTTTATTCCTCAATGAGAGCCTCCAAGGGGTGTTTATTTTTTGTGAGCAGTTCATTTTCTCCCTTTTGCTTCATCTGTCTTCAATGCTTGATTTCCAAGGTCTCTGAGCTCGTCTGCATGAAGCCAGGGGAAGGCAGAAGAACATCGAGAGTCAAGCGTGGGAGTTCTTAGGGATCAGGAAAGGTGATAATGGACAGCACATCTGATCACATTTTGTTGGCTGCAATGCAGTCGTGGCCACTTAACAACTGCAAAGGGAAATAACAGCTGACTGTGTTCCCAGTAAGACAAAGGTTCTCATAAATAGCTATACAGCTGTGTCATGATAATCTCTAGTCAATGAGAGAATTACAATAGACATTACAAAATATTTATGACTGTCAACAAAATCTCAGCATATCAAAGCACATGGGATGCATCTAAAGTGGGGCTTAAGACAAAATGTAGAGGAGTAGTTACATTTATTTATTAACCACATACGCAAGAAAAGCTGGAAATAAATGAGCAACATATTTAATAAAAGTAAAGAAAAATATTGTAAACCTAAAAGAAGAAGAAGAAAGGATATTATAAGAATGAATGTTGAAAAAAACAAAATAGAAAAACAGAACAAGCAATAGCCAGAAAAAGAATAAGAGTCTAAATTCATGTTAGTTAGAACAATGCTATGATTTTAGTTAGAGACAATTCAGAATTTTAAAAATCATATGAAAATATTATGAACAAATTTACAGCTATCTAGAATCTAAAAGCTTAGATAAATTAATAATTTCAAATAAAAAGTATAAATAACAAAATTGGCCAAAGAAAAAAATAGAAAAATGAATCGAAAATTATTGAAAATTTTCAATTCTTACTAAAAAAGTAGTTCCCACAACACACCTCCCTCTTTAATAAAAGGACAGGAGGTCATGTACTAGATTGTTAGAAATAACACTGTCTGTAAGAACTCCAAACTGGAAACTACTTCCAGAGTCCCTCAAGAACAGAATGAAAAAATAGTCTCATTCACACAAAGTAAAACTGTGTAGCAATGAGAAGGAATTATCTACACCGACGTGACGACATGGATGCATTTTGCAAAACATAGCATTGGGCAAAAACTTTCAGACACAGAAAGTGTATATCTTGTCCTATTCAATTTACATAACGCACAAAAGCAGGTAAATTAGTCCATGCTATTTGAAGTTAGAACAGAGGCTGTCTCTGATGGAGGAGGAGACAGTGATTGAAAGGGATATGAAGGAGTTTTCTGGGGTGCTGGTAACGTTCTTTTTCTTTGCAGAGCACTGAGAATAAAGGTATATTAACTTTGTGAACATTCATAGATATGTAGAAATTATTGTGGAGTGACATGGCATGATCTCAGCTTACTGCAGCCTTAACCTCCCGGGCACAGGTGATCCTCCAACTTCAGCCTTGGAGTAGCTGGGACTATAGGTGAGCACCATCATGCCTGGCTAAATTTTTGTATTTTTTGTAGAGAGAGGGATTTCATCACGTGGCCCAAGCTCTAATAATATATTTCAGTAAAATGTTTTTTAATAGTTGACAACCAGGTCTAGACAAATTTCAAGGTGAGTTTTTTTTACAAAAATCTCAAGGAATAGATCATCTTATTTGATACATTAAAAACAGAAAGAAAAACATGTGATCCTTTCAGTAGGTACAGGAAATCATTTGGCTAAATTTGATACATATAAATAGTCAGAAGAATGCAAAACAAAATCTCTTAGTAAGCTATTAGAAAGGAAACTCTTTTAACTTAGTAAAGAACTTCTAATTACAAATTTATGGTAAACATCTTCCTTACTGGTGAAGCAGTCACACATTTCCATCATAGGCAGGAACAACTCAGGACAGAGACGTCCGCCAATTGTAATTAACATTGAATATGAGGCATAAGTTAATGCAGAATGAAACAAAATAAGAATAAGGACCAGAAAGGAAGAAATAAAACTGTCATTCTTGGTGATGTTCTAATCCTTCCATTGAATGGCAGTATGATGTTTGTACATTACGGCATAGCATAACATGGCATCGAAGAGTCAAGTCTCAGAGAGTTCAGTAGAGTATACAGTAGTCAAGACATGAGCTCTAGAACCAGGCAGTGTGGATTTGTATCCCAGCTTCATCACCTACTAGCTGTGTGACTCTGGGCAAGTTACTTCACCTCCCTGGGCCTCACTTGTAAAATAGGGATAGTAGATAGATACTTAATAGAGTTGTTGTAAGGACTAAACAAGTTCATACCAAGTTTGTAATAAACATTTAATAGCCTTAAATGTTTGCCCTTGATTTTTTGTGGTTGGTATCTAAATACTAACCCTGTATTTGGTTCTTGTATTAATATGATCTTATCTTCTTTTTGTTTTACATTCAGAGACTCTTTGTGATTTTTGGCTCCACCGGAGCGCATTTCTTCTTATTTCCCTGTACAGTTGGAAATTGTTAATTCTGATTTTTGTTGACTGATGGGCTCAGAGGGGTTATCACTTGCTATGCTAGTATATTTATGAATTGATTTCTTATCTTATAAAAGGGCATATGTTTTTTATAGAGGTGGTATAACAAATATTTTTAAATTACAAAAAAAAATCAAACAATCTATCCTTCTTAGTTTACAATCAACCTACTGAGTGTAGATAACTTATTGAATCAATTAAGGTCTGGTAAATAATATTTGACTATGATCTTTGCAAAATGATTCACGAATCATTTTAATGTCAGAAAATAACATCAACTCACCTCTAGAGAATATTTGAGTGGAAAACTGCATTTCTACTGCAAGGTGCCAAAGTGATATTTGGTGAGTATAATATGGCCTCTGCCCTCATGAGGCTTACCATGGAAGCGACTTTGAAAGGTAACTATGTTTGTTGTCTAATGGGTTCTGTGACAGAATGTCCTATAGGATTACATCATTCAGAACCAGGGCTGCCCCAACATGCTCTTTCCTTGGACTCTCTGAGGGTTGCTCATATGCACAGTGGCTACACAGATTACATGAGGCTTTACATCCTTGGGCTAATGGTAAATGTATCACTGAGTAAGTGTCCAGGATTTCACATTTGGCAACCCAGATATCTCAGAGACACTTAAAGGGGACTATATCATGGACATTTAAATTTTTATTATTCATTTTTCAAATTATTAAAAGTTTTTGTTTGTTTGTGTTCTTTTTTTCAAGGTTTGGCACTAGGGATTTCTTTTTAAATCCAGGAAACTACCAAATGCTAAGGAGATATATGTGTGTGCAAAGAGCACAGGTCAAGACAGCAAAAAGACCTTTCCAGTCATTAGACAGAATCTCTGAAAGAGATGGCAGCTGGGATCAGATTAGAGGAGTGTCTCACAGAATGAAGGATTCAGAGTGGAAGGACTGCTGCCCCTGGGGTATCGGCTCTTGAGGAGCTCTGCTGGGAAGCTGTCAGCAGGCAGAGCAGGCAGAGCAGCTGGAGCAGGCTGCAGCATCCATAGCCTTGTGGCCACCATCAGGAAATTGGGAGGTCACGGTAGATGCAGGGAATCCCTCTTGTACCAGAGAGTAGACAGCAGAGGGGGCTACTTAGAGGTAGGAGCTGTCAATGGGGTGCCTGGGGCCAGAGAAGGAGGCAGTGCTCTGTGCATGGGGACACGCAGTGGGAGCAGCCAGTAGGACACCTGTGGGTTGTGTTCCTATCTCACCTTACAATCACTGGGAGCAGGCTGTAGTAACAAAGCCTGCACTTATGCTGGATGCAGGTTCTCAGATTCAGAGGCAGGAACACACACAAGCATGATCAAATGTCGGGAACAAATGAGTACCCCGAAAGGGGATTTACAAACCCAACAAAGGGAGCAACTGCCATCCAAGTAAATAGTCAAGTCGTTTCAGATTGATATGTTAATATTCTCCAAGAGATAACAGCAGATATTGCATCTATAAACGATCAGCTGGAAAACTTAATGTTTGAAATAAATAGCAGAAGGCAGCTAAAGACCAAATTAATAAGGTGACGTTTAAGCCAAGTCCCCAGAAAGGAACAGAAATGGACAGGGAGATAGAAACTATATTTTAAAAAAAGGTTATATGGAAGGCAGATTCAAAAGTTTCAGTAACTGCTTAGTAGGAATTCCTGAAATTAAAAAACAAAACAAAACAAAACAAAAAACAGAGAGAAGTAGAGGAAGAAATATTCGAAGAAATAACAACAGACAGAATGTACTCTCCAAGAGAGCTTCTGATGAGTCTCAGTTCTCCAGCTTTAAATTAATCAGCCCAGGCCGGGCGTGGTGGCTCACTGTAACCGCAGCACTTTGGGAGGGTGAGGCGGGCGGATCACGAGGTCAGGAGATCAAGACCATCCTGGCTAACACGGTGAAACCCTGTCTCTACTAAAAAATAGAAAAAATTAGCCAGGCGTGGTGGCGGGCGCCTGTAGTCCCAATTACTGGGGAGGCTGAGGCAGGAGAATGGTGTGAACCCGGGAGGCGGAGCTTGCACTGAGCTGAGATCACGCCACTGCACTCCAGCCTGGACAACAGAGCGAGACTCCGTCTCAGAAAAAAAAAAAAAAATTAATCAGCCCAATGACCTGCGGAGGAAAACTTTTTTCACTGACCTGTAGGCACTGATACTTTGAAGCAGAGTGGGATTCTTCAGGGAAGCTTGTACTGGCCTGAAGGGCAGTGTGAGCAGTGGTTAGGGAGCACTGGTTAGGGTCACAGACACTGAAGCAAGATGCTAGCCTGTGTGTGCGTTCCACTGTTTGCCAAGAGGGGCACTTCAGGCAAATGTTTATTGAACAACTACTATGTGCAAGGGTCATAGTAGGTGCTCAATAAAGGCTCATAAAGGTTATGTGCAAGGTTCATAAAGCAGGGGAGACAGTGGTAAATTGGATCAATTCCTTGTCTTCGTGGAGTTTACCTTCTAGTAATAGTGAGTGACAGGCAGTAAACACATGTGTGTGATATAATTTCAAGTGGTGATAAACGCTATAAAAGGAAACAGAGCAGAGTTGGGCATTGGGGAGCAAATTGGGATGCTGTTTAAGTCTGGGTGTCAGGTCCTCCCTGAGGAAGTGACATACATGTGAGCACACATTCGAAGCATGTGAAAGGTCAGCCATGAGAGATTTAGGGAGGAATTGTTCCAGAAAGCAAGAATAGCAAATGCGCAGGTGTAAGATGGGAGGAAACTCAGTGGTGAGGAATGGTCAGAGGCTCCCAGCCTCTGAGTCGACAGAGGTTCCTCATGTGTAGGAATGCAGACAATCTTAGAACCTAACTCTTAAGCCTCCATAAGGATTAAATGGTAAAATCCATGAAACGCAACTAGCACATTTGCTGGCATGTGAAAAATTTCTCAAAAATGTTAACTTTCATCCTCATTATCTTTAAGATCTTTTTGCCTTGAATAGGTTATAAATTAGCTCTGAGCGGCACACTACTCCTTTACACTTAATTTCTCCAAGGCTGCCTTGTTAAGAATATGCAGATCGTATCATTAATATGCTCTTTTCTCTCCAGAGAGCTGGTCTTCAAACTGTTCTCTGCTTAGGCCTCTGCTGACTGACAGCTGTACTAGTCCCTCTGGGCTTGTCGGGTTAGGGGTACCTGAAATGGTGGTAGTCTTACGAAACTACTTAATGGTAGGACTTAGCCACATTTCCACACTTTTAGTTTTCCTCATGCGATTTACTTCTCCTCCAGAAAATTCTGGCCTGGATATTAGAAGACCCAGACTTGAATCCTAACTCTTCATCTCTCTGGTCTTTTCTGGATTTCCTCAATTGTAATAACAATCAAGAGTTTTAAGTGGCATTGATGAATGGCTGAAAAATTAAAACAACACCAAAGTACTTATCAGCAATTATTATTGTTATTTTTATTTCACTTTTATTTTAAATTCAGGGGTACATGAGCAGGTTTGTTCCATAAGTAAACTTGTGTCATGGGGGTTTATTGTACAGAGTTTTTCACTATCCTGGTACTAAGCCTAGTACCCATTTGTTATTTTTCCTGATTCTCTCCCTCCTCCACCCCTCCATCCTCCGATAGTTCCCAGTGTGTGCTGCTCCCCTCTATGTGTCCACGTGTTCTCATCATTTAGCTCCCACTTGGAAATGAGAACATGCAGTATTTGGTTTTCTGATCCTGCATTAGTTTGCTAAGGATAACGGCCTCCAGCTCCATCCATGTCCCTGCAGAGGACATGATCTCATTCTTTTTTATGGCCTTAGCAGTAATTATTAACTACCACACTATAACTGTGTATCAAGGTATCTCTAAGATCCACAGGACATTTCAGTTCCTTGGATTGGTGTTTTGCACCATGTCACCATTTGTACAGAATCGTTCACCACCTAGACCACACCCATCTATCAGCCCATTAGGTGCAGCATTCGATTTCACTTGATACCCTATTGAGGTGGTGATGAGAGTTTTTATTACCCATCTTCATGTTTCCAAGAGGGAATTTGGCCTCCCAGGATGAAGCAATTTGAAGCAACACTGACTTACATTCTCCTTTCTACCTCCTTCATGCCCTTCCTCCCTGAGAAGCCTCTGTTTTTGAGTGTGTGTGCTGCACAGCTCCGTTGGCTGGCTGTCACTTTGGATCAGCAGTCTGCAGGACGCAGCAGTTCTCTGCCACTCCATGACATTAGCTAACCATGGCAGGTGTTGTCCCTGAGAAAGGTGATGGAAAGAAACCCTGAAGCTGTGGGACAGCATCTTTAAGCTCAATTGCAAGGCAAATACAAGACCCAGTTCTCCAATCTTACCCCACACTCATAAAATTGATAATTTTACCTCTAACTTCCTGACTCCTATATCCTGTTTCTCAATGGTAACCAAACTGCAGAAAAGGAAAAAGAATATAATTATTCACCCTAAACTCCAGGAACCACTTCTTATACTCAGCAGGGGAACTAGCTTTTGTTCAACCCATTTAGTTTCATCTTCCCTCTAAATGATTTCTCTGTGATCACTGGCACCCTCAGTTTCAACAAATATTCACTTTACACGTTGATCAAAATGTAGTAGCAAACTGAGATGAGCTTTAAAGGAAAAGTGGAACCACTAGACTAATATTTAACACAGAACTTGCCAGCCCAGGGATCATGACACCCAGGTGTGTTGCATTATTATCAGCTGTGTGTTCATTCCAATTTTTCATGATAAGGGTCAAATACTGATGTTGTAAAAGATGAAATTTTCTAAAATGAAACCTGAAATTTATGGAGTGCCCATTACATGTGAGATACATTAATATCTAGTCTTCAGAGCAACCTAATAAATACGAGTGACTATTCTCCTCACTTTACAAACTGAGTCAGACAGATTAAGAAGATCGGCCCAAAGTAAATTACAGAATGAGTCAATGGCAGAGGTAAGACCCAAACATCTGTTTCTCATAGTCCTCATTTTTCCCTAACACCAGGATGCCTCGCTCATCTATTGCCTGTCTGTTGGTAGATATTCCAGTATTTAGGCTGAGAGAGTCTCTGTTCATGAGGGCAGTCCATGCCTCATTTGCTATTTTGAGAAGCAGTTCCCTTTAAAATTGGAATAGAACCACAGATGCATTTCAAGGGGATTTCAGCTCCCTTATCAGCGAACATTCTCAGGGAGAGGATGTTTATGGTCTCTTTCCTCTACGATGTATTTTGAGGAAATGTCTCTCCTTTTATGAAAGGCTGACCTCCTTTCACCTGTGCTCTGATTCACATCTCTTCCCACCTCCCCAGGAAACTTTTATCTTTCCATCAACATCCAAACATGATCGAGTTTCTCCCTCTTTAAAAAGCAATCCATTCCCATCCCAGATTTCATTTCCTCCTTGGTTGCTATCCTGTCTTTATCCTTTCACAGATAGATTATCCACTGCTTCATTGCTCAATCACTCCTTGGTCCACTCAAGGAGGTTTTGCTGCCTCTGTACTCCATGACAGAAAAAGAGACAGAGAGAGAGAGAGAAGGAAGGAAGGAAGGAAGGAAGGAAGGAAGGAAGGAAGGAAGGAAGGAAGGAAGGAAGGAGGGAGAAAGAAGGAAAGAGAAAGAGAAGGAAGGAAGGAGAGAAAGAAGAGAGAAAGAAAGAAGAAAGAAAGTAAGAGAGAAAGGAAGAAAGGAAGAGAAAGAAAGAAAGAAAGAAGGGAAGGAAGGAGGGAGGGAGGGAGGGAAGGAAGGGAAAAGAGAGAAAGGAAGGAAGGAAGGAAGAAAGGAGAAAGAAAGAAAGCAAGCAAGAAAGAAAGAAAGAGAAAGAAAAAAAAGAAAAAGAAAAGAAAGAAACCTGTTGAAACCTATTCTTGCTGAGGTCCTTATTATCCTCCATTTGACTAATCCAGTGTATTCTTCCCATTCTTCCTCTTAGTGCACCTTGCGGTAGTCCTTGGCTTCATCAACCACTTTCTCCTTCCTGAAACATCCACCAATTTATCCTATTGCTGGTTAGTCCTGGCTATTCCTTCTCAACTTTACCAATTTCTCCAATTCTAAAGAACCTTCAAATAATTTTATCAAATACTCATAATTACCCTGAGTTGGTGTTGCTATCTCCATTGTATAGAAGAAAAAGACTGGGACTCAGAGATATGAACTAACTTATTCAAGATTATAGAATTAGTAGAATTAAATATCTTAGTCTTGTCTGATTCTAAGCCTTATATCCTTAATCCCTCCAAAGCTCAGGTCCCCAAGCTCTTAGAGAGGGGCAGTAGGGACCAGAAGACCTGGATTGTGTTGCATGTTTGAATCACTGTCTGCATGTCGTTTCTTCTCTCTGGGATTTAATTTCACATCCAGGCCCTACCACTTTCTGGTTCCACAATTTTCTTACTTGCGTGACCAAAACCAAATTATTCCATCTCTCTAGACCTGAGTTTCCTCAACTGCAAAATGAAGATAATTACAGGCTCTATCTCACAAAATTGTTGTGAAGATTAAATGAAATAATACGTGTAAAACATTTAGGAGAGTGCTTAGTATGCAATCAGTTCTCAGTAAGTGCTAGTTTGGATGATAAGGTTGATGCAAAGAAAGAGGAGGAATGGTAGCATATGGCCTAGGTGATTTCGACAGGCCCTTTCATCACTGATATAGTGCAATTTCCCAAGGAAAATGGTCCTTTCCAAGAGGCAGTCCTCTGATTATACAGGTAATGTGGCCTGAAAGGTGACTTTCATTTTGGAATTAAATTTAGATGACACACTTCCATTACCTGTTTCACATTGCAGGCTGTGACGCTGCTTGGAGGTGCCACAGTCCAGTAGAGCAGTGCACCTGAGGCCATGCTGAGGTCACAGTCTTTTTTGTGAACCCTTATCAAGGAAATCAAGGAATGCAATCAGGCAGAAGGGCTTTTAGAAATCTGCCCTACATGGATCAAAGTTCAGAGGCCCTGCTCCCTGTGCCCTCTCCACATGGCTGTCACAGCAGCCGGCATCATCTCTCCCTTCTCGGTGAAGGGTCTATCAATTCACCTTTGTTGTCATGGAGGGGAGGCCCTCACCAGACAAGAAATAAGGTCTGAAGGGCATCTCCTCTTTGCTGTCACTGGGCCTGAGCCACCTGATGGCATTTTTCCTTTGACCAGGTCAGTGTTTGTGACAGGGCGTAATTAAAGAGCTCACCAGCGGTGGGAAGAAAACTGGAGAGACTGGGGGGAAATCTTCATTTCCTCAAGGGCAGCCAAGGGTGAACAGACTCTACATTGTGCCTGGGGCTGACAATCAGGTCAGCCACCGGAGGGAGAGACGACAGTCCTTCCGTTGCCCATTGATTCCCCTCACATTATGTGAAGGCAGCTTCCTGTCCAAAGGGCAGATGTGTGCTCCACCCAACCTAACAATTAGGAACTACTCAGCAATGAGATGGGCCCCAGAGGTGTCTCTGTCACAGAAGCATTAGGCTGCTGGAATTTCAAAGCTAAGGGTGAGAAAGTATGGACATTTGTAGAACATTTAGTTCCTCCACTCCTATTTTGTAGAAGGCAATCTGCCCAGGAGTTTGAGACGAGCCTGGGCAACATGGTGAAACCCCATCTCTACTAAAATACAAACAAACAAACAAAAATTAGCCGGGCATTGCAGTGTGCACCTGTAGTCCCAGCTACTCAGGAGGAGGCTGAGGCAGGAGAATTGCTTGAACCTGGGAGACAGAGGTTGTATTGAGCCAAAATTGCACCATTGCACTGCAGCCTAGGTGACACAGTGAGACTCTGTCTCAAAAAAATATATATAAAATAGAGAAAACTGAGGCTCAGGGAAGTTAAGCACTGTAGCTCACACAGCAAATAGTCTATGCTACTACAATTGAGACTCTCAGTCTCCACCCCTAAAGGTCCTTCAAACAGAAATAGGTGAGCCCCCATCAGGATTCCTTTCCCATGGTGGGTGGGTGAGGGCATCACTGAAGGCCCTTCCCACACGACAGTTCCCCAAACCCAAATTCTTCATGGAGCTTTCCAGAACATCTGAATGTCTTTAGGATAATGCTTCTGAGATTTTATGGAAACCTTAATAAAATGAGGCCTAAGTTTGTTTGTCTGTTTTCCTGGAGATGTGTGCCATAGCAAAATACAATCAAATTGACAGACTAACTAAATGGTCTGTCACTGTAACAGGAAATCTTGTAGGCATCATGTTGTATTGGAAAGACAATGAGGCTGGGGTGCCAGAGACCTGAGCCCCAATTCTGCCCAGCTGTAGGCTGTTACCTAGGACTTGCTCTTTCCCTAATCTCTCCAAGCCTTGGTTTCCTTGCTTTTCATGGAGACTGCTCCGGCATCCCTTGCTCTGATGTGTTGGCCGACATCGCACACTGCCCTGGCCTTCGCAGAATACACAGCATTTACCGTCACCCAGCACTGCCTCTCTTTAATGAGTGTGTTGATTTCTCTTCACTGCTTTGAGCCAGTGAAACTTCTAAAGCATGTCTGTCAATTCAGAAAGCATTTGCTGGACACCACATGTCTTCTGGACTCTGCTTTATATAGTGTGTATGTGGCAGGGGATGGAGGCAGAGCATGTAGCATAGCCTGCATCCTGCTCCTGCAGTACCCAAATGCATGCTCCAGGAGGTGAGGCAGACATGCCCACATTTCACTCAAGGATGGTCTGTGCCCACCCAGTGTGCCTGAGTCCAACATTACATGGGAAAGGGAGTGTGTGTTTGTGCGTGTGTGCGTGTGTGTAGGAGATCAGTGGGAACCCAGTGGGAAGGTGCCATCTTTCAGTATCGAGTGAGAATTTGGATTTGGTTCCTTGATTCTCTGGAGAGTGAGAGCCATTGAGCTGTATTTGGCCTGGGGCGATGGCCCTGGAGCTGTGTTTTTGCATCCTACTTCTGGCTGTATATATAAAATGGATGGCGAGCAAAAAGCTAGCATCAGAAAAAAACCCTTTTCAAAGGCTGATATGAAGCCATAATTACTGTGAAAACAAGGGCAGTGGTGGCCAAGAGACTGAAAAGGACTGCAATTAACAAGCCTTGGTTTGCCTCCATAGGAGGTGGCAGGAAAAGGATAAGCCAAAGAGAACTATGCCCAAGGAGCTGGGAGGAGGGAGACACCCTAAACTAAGGACTAGGGAGCCACAGTACATTCCCCTGGAGCACACTGGGCACATTCAGGCAATTATTCACAGATCTTCCTTTTTCTCCAGACTATGAGTTTTTTGAGAGCAGGGACTAAGCCACCTGATTTTTATATCCCCAGAATGAAAGAGCCCACCAGTTAGTAGATGTTCAAACAAATGGGTATAGGATGGATGACTCGCGATGAGTTTAGTTTTCAATATTTGTATTTGAAATAGAGACAGTGTGTTGCTGTAGGGAGGTTCAGTAAGCAGGTGGAAATACAGAAATAGCAGTCAGGAGAGAAATTAGTGCGTCGATAAAATCAAGATTATATTTGGAGTTATGGTTAAATGAGGTTTTCGAATGAAAAGACGTAAGGTGAGAAGATAAGAGAGTGAAAGATGAGCCTACAGCCAGAGAGTGGGCTATGCAAAAGATAACTGGAGAAGAAAAGGAGGATGAAATTCAGTCAAGCAGAAAGAAAACCAAGGGCATGAACCTCTCGTTTTTTGAAGGATAGTGAGTGGAAGACTAGTGCTAGGTGAGGCACATCTGAAAGATACCAACTTTTTATTTTATTTTTTTATTTTATTTATTTTTTTAAGACATCAACTTTTTAAATAAAACTTTTTACATTGCACTTGTGATTGGCTTCTTTTATGAGTCTTCAAAATTTTATTCTAGACTCCTAAAAAGGTCATCATACTATCCTGCAAGGTTTGAACAGCTTTTTAATTCCATCTCAAAAAAAAAAAAACAAACAAACAAACAAAAAAAAACAGCAACCTTTGGTGTGAACTGCTGTGAATTTTGTTTAGAAACAGGTTATACTTGTGCCAGGCACAGTGGCTCATCCCTGTAATCCCAGCACTTTGGGAGGCCGAAGCAGGCGGATCACTTGAGGTCAGGAGTTCGAGATCAGCCTGGTTAACATGGTGAAATCCCGTCTCTACTAAAAATTTAAAAATTAGCTGGGCATGGTGGCATGTGCCTATAATCCTAGCTACTCAGGAGGCTGAGGCAGGAGAATCGCTTGAACCCGGGAGGCAGAAATTGCTGTGAAATGAGATCACGCCACTGCACTCAACCTGGGCAACAGAGTGAGATTCTGTCTCAAAAAAAAAAAAAAAAAAAAAAAAAAAAAAAAAAAAAAAGAAAAAGAAAAAGAAAAAAGAAAGAAAGGAAAAGAAAAAGAAACAGGTTAGACTTATCCAGAACTTGTTTCTGTTACATTGAATCAATTCTCACATAGATGTTTGTAGTTAGTGAAAATAATTAAAAATTGCCCAAAAAGTTTTCTGCTTTAACAGTAGTACAAAATAATGGTACACTGGTCATGGTTTGCCACATCTGGTATGAATTCTACAATGGAGTAGTTTTCAGTATCTGGCTAATTTCTCTGACTCATAATTTCATTGGTCATTATTTCAATTAATAATGATTTCATTTAATTTTTCATAAATTGTCATGAATAAGAAAGCTGTATTTTCATTTTTACATTTCTCTGAGTGCTAATATAGCACTTAGTTTGATGGTGGCTATTAAATAGCCATTATTTGAAGAACCTAAATTTGTATAATGATACTCAAAAGGAAAGCCTCTTTCATGTAAAAAACTTTGACTTTTTTGGTTAGATGTGGTGACTCACACCTGTAATCCCAGCACACTGGAAGGCTGAGGTGGGCAGATCACTTGAGGTTGGGAGTTCGAGACCAGCCTGACCAACATGGAGAAATCCCATCTCTACTAAAAATACAAAATATTAGCCAGGCATGGTGGCACATGCCTGTAATCCCGCTACTCGGGAAGCTGAGGCAGGAGAATCACTTGAACCCAGGAGGCAGAGTTTGCAGTGAGCCGAGATCACACCATTGTACTCCAGCCTGGGCAACAAGAGGGAAACTCCATCTTTAAAAAAAAAAAATTAGATTTTTTTTTTTTCCTTTTTTTTTGAGACAGAGTTTTGCTCTGTTGCCCACCCTGGAGTGCAGTGGCATAATCATACCTCACTGTTACCTCAAACTCCTGAGTTCAAGCGATCCTTCTGCCTAAGCCTCATGAGTAGCTGGAACTACAGGCATGCACTATCATGCCTAATTTTATTTTTCGTAGAGATGGGGGTCTGGCTATGTTGCCAAGGCTGGTCTTGAACTCCTGGCCTCAAGTGACCCTCCTGCTGTGGCCTCCCAAAGCACTGAGATTACAGGTGTGAACCACCTTAACTGAACACCTTCACATAAAAGTTGAATACCAACACCAGACACTATTTTTATCCCTTCAAAATTGTATCTGTATGTTCTTAAAGATATCGATCGATTTCATTTTTATTTGATCTATATGTAATCCAAATAAACATTCTTATACTGTATGCATTATCATGAGTCTCAAAGGTTTCAATGCATTTTAATAGCCTGAAAGTTGATCTGATTATTGCAATATCTGTCATGTTAGTAACTAATTAGAAACAAAACAATGTAGGCAAACTTTAACCAGATTGGGTAACAATGATATCATTAATTTTCCTTTTCAAATTGTTAGAAAAATATATTGTATATTTTGTCTGATTCTCTATTATAAGCAGATTCTCTACTATTATTAATAGATTTCTTTGAAAAAAAGGCCCTGTAATTAAATAGAATTAAATAGGATTGCTGTTCATTGTATCAGATAACAATGAAAGATCACCATACTTACTGAAGTTAAATAATTCATCAAAATGAACTTGCTGCTGACTTTCATGTGTTCCTTATTGAACATATGAATTACACTTTTATTTACTATTACTTTTATCTTCCTTCTGCTTTTCCATTTTGTTTCAGAATATTCTTCTAATCTTCAGAATCTCCTCTCTTGTTGATTTCATTATCAATATTTTCTTAGCTATCATAATTCTTTTAGGCATTGTTATGATTTTGACCATCAGGCTTAGAATTTTATTTTTCATTGCAACATAATGAAATAAATTTTTGACATTTTGAAGTTTTTGTCTTTTTTTTAAGTTTAGATTATTATCTTCCAATAAGGTACTTTCTTTTCATTATATTTGAATTTTGGTATAATCATTAATATGCCAAAAATAATCTAAAATTGAAGATATGCAAGAATGACTTCAATGCACTTTAAAATGACTGCTATATTGGATTGAGATAAGCAAACTCATAATCAAATTAATATGATACACATTGATTTATGAATGAATATGTGTAAACATTTTATTACAGCCACATGTTTCTTCAGGTCATTTCACCATGTAGATGCTAATTTTGAGTACTGTTTCATGGAACTACTCAACTCTGTCAGGGTGAGAAGTGTCAGATACCTAATAAGATGTAATAAGATGGGATAAACACTACACGACTTCACAAAACATTACTCACTGCTTATAGTATGTTGTATGTTTATTTCCTACAAATAAGAATGTTGATAAATTTTACTTCAAGTGATATCCATCAAAGAAAAAAATATATATGTATGGTATGTTTGCAATTGTTTATGCTAACTTATCCAGTCAAAATTCTGTTTTGACTAGGTATTGGTGAGAAATGAATCCTCTACTTCCATAGCTAGTTATTAGAAACTTTTTTATAAGGTTAACTTTGGTTCTATACACCAAAAACCTTGTTTACCCATATGCCACATATTTTCAGTTCTGGGCCCCACAAGACATTTTTGCAGCACAATACATTCTCTGGCCTGCCCCTCTGCATTATGATCCTGAGTAAAGTAGCAGCAATGGGTGGGAATATTCCTGGAAGTCATTTTACACTAGCAATAACTAAATATTTTTTCCATAATTTTAGTTTAGTTTCAACCTTTTTGAATACTTACGTTTTAGATTTCTCATTAAAGTGGTTTATAGTGGGGTGTTTTTTCTTACTGTCTCATATATTTGGATTAAAACTGCCACCTTGCTATGTGCATACCATTTGTCCTTCTTGTTTTATGTTTCTTTTAATCTCTTTGGTTGTCTTCTTTTGAATTGAATATGCTTTATTCTTTTAATATTCTTCCTTTAATAGTTTGGAAGCTATGTTCTCTTTTATAATTCTTTTGGTGGTCAGTCTAGAAACTACAATATGATTTGAACTTGTTTAAACTTAATGTTAACTGATATTTTTATACTCTTTCTGCTAATAATGCAAGTACCTTAGAATAGCTTAACTCCATTATCCATGTTCTTACTTATATGTTGGCGTGTAGGTTTTTTTTGTTTTGTTTTGTTTTGTTTTGTTTGTTTTTTTTTTTGAGACAGAGTCTCACTCTGTTGCCCAGGCTGGAGTGCAGTGGCATGATCTCTGTTCACTGCAAGCTCTGCCTCCCAGGTTCACACCATTCTCCTGCCTCAGCCTCCTGGGTAGCTGGGACTACAGGCACCCCCTACCACACCCAGCTAATTTTTTGTATTTTTAGTAGAGACAGGGTTTCACTGTGTTAGCCAGGATGGTCTCGATCTCCTGACCTCATGATCCTCCCACCTCAGCCTCCCAAAGTGCTGGGATTACAAGTATGAGCCACTGTGCCTGGCTGTTGGTGTGTAGTTTTATTCTTTACATACTTTAACCTTTGCAAGACAATATTATTCTTGCTTTAAACAGTAAAACATCATTTAGATTTGGTTTTAGTTGTTAATTTCATGGACTTTCTTTTTTTTTTTTTTTTTAAATCTCCAACATTCCTCCTGTTTGAGAGTGTCTTCCTTTTATCACTTTTGTTCTCTTTGGGCTTTTACATAATGTAGATCTCTTGTGGAAAATTGTCTCAGCTTTAATTTGTTTCAAAATGTATTCATTTTGCTCTCATTCTTGAGGGGTGTGTTCACTGGATAGACATAGAATTGGCAGTTATTTTTCTTCTGTCCACTAAATGTATCCTTCCATTATTTCTGGCTTCCATTATTTATGGCTTCCATTATTGTAGTTCAGAAGTCAGCTGTCAGTCTAATTTTTGAAACTTTGAGGGTACTATGTCTTTGTGTTTTCTTTTCTGTTTGGTGTTAAGGTTTACATTTCTTTTTTTTTTCTTTTTTCTTTTCTTTTCTTTTCTTTTTTTTCTTTTTTTTTTTTTTTTTGAGACAGAATCTTGCTCTGTCACCTATGCTGGAATGCAGTGGCACAATCTTGGCTCACTGCAACCTCCACCTCCTGAGTTCAAACGATTCTCCTGCCTCAGCCTCCCAAGTAGCTGGGACTATAGGCGCCCACCACCATGCCCAGCTAATTCTTGTATTTTTGGTAGAGATGGAGTTTCACCATATTGGCCAGGTTGGTCTCAAACTCCTGACCTTGTGATCCACCTACCTCAGCCTCCCAAAGTGCTGGGATTACAGATGTGAGCCACTGCACCCAGCCTACATTTCTTTTTACTTCTCTGCTTCTGACTTGTTGGACTTCTTGAATCTATGAATTATTATTTTTTCATTACTTCAGAAAACTTCTCAGCCATTAATCTTCAAATAATGCTTCTTACTCATTCCTCTTTGCCTCTGTGTCTCCAGTTAAATGTTTTTAGAACTTTTCACGTTTTTCACTTCCTACTCTTTCTTATGTATCTTTTTTATCCTTTGTGTTTCCATGCTTTATTCTGGATAGTTTCTTTGCCTCTCTCCCAGTTCACTAATTCTCTTTTCAGCATATGCTTATATGTCTCATATGTTCCTCAGCCTATGTATAAATTTTATTTATTGTGTTTTTCCGTTCTAGAATTTTCTCATTGCTCTTTTCAAAATCTTCTGTATTGGTTTTTTTACAGTTTTCTATTCCCTGTGGAAAATTTTAAGCTTGGCTTTAATCTCCTTTATCATGGTAAACACGGTTATGTTACAGGATGTGTCTGATAAGTTTAATACCTGGAGTACATGCAGGCCTGTTCTATTCTTATGTTTCTCTACAGGTCTCATTTATATTTTATGGTCTTCTTGGATTTCCTGGTTATCTTGAATTTGATACTGGATATTGCATGTCTAAAACTACATTTAGAAATAATTTGAGGTCTAGAGTGATGTGATCCTCATTTGGAGAGAACTTGTGCTTGCTTTTGCCAGGTGCTTTGGGGGCACTTGAAGAGTGGGATATTTGCCACTATGATAGATGAGAACAATGGGATCTCATAGCAACAGCTGAATTTTGCATGTTTAAAAACTAGGGGAATATCTGATTAAATATTTTGTGTCCACTAAAAGTTTTGGACAATGCAGACAAGAGGGGAAAAGATAAATAACCAACGGCCCTACCATTCATTAACAGTCATTAAATATTTAAATATTTAGTTAAATATGATATTTGACTGATAAAAAAACTGAAATAAGAACTGGCTTACAGTTATACTACTGGTTAGTGGTATAAGCAAAGGTAGAATCTTCTAGTACGGTATTGTCTTCACTATGTAAAACTAATTTATGCCCCTAAATTAGGTTAGTGAGAAATGTGCCAATGTGTCTGTAATTTTTTTTTATTTTAATTCATAAGGTTATCTATTTTTCTGCTTGAAATATATATGGGTGTTTATGTGTGTGCCCACAATATTTTGAAGGTTTTTTCCTTATGCATTCAATACCATTTTATTTTCCCCACTAGTCAAGGAGCCGAGATAACTTACTAGATGAACTCGTCTCAGGGCAGAAGAATAGAGCTCAGTCCCTAGAATAACAACAACAGGCATGAATGGAGTAGCTGAATGAATTTGTTAGACTCGTTTAAATAATAGATTTTTAAACCCAACGTTTTCAATTGAATAATATAAGTCTTTAGTTTTGTTTGGTTGTTTGTTTTTGAGAGAGAAAAAGAGTCTTTTGAGACTAAACAGACCAAGAACTCTATAGAAGGAAGGCATAAATTTTCTATTAAAAAAACCTCAATAGTTTAGAAGAGAATGCATGCTGTTAAAAGATTTAATTTCTACCCAAAAGGAAATAAAAATTCAACATTCTGGCAGGAAAAGGGCATGCTGCCTCACAGAGGAGTTTGGCAAAGAATTCCAAAGAGTTGTAAGAAGAACCTGAGTGCAAAGGTGATTTACGCTTTTCTTCTTGGAGTGGCTTCTGTGAACCTTTCTTAGAGGCCTGCCATCCTTTGTCAAACCAGAGGAATAGAGTAGCAATGACTAGATGAGGTGCTCAGAGCAGTGGGGCACTTGCAGAGTCTTAAACACTCAGGACTGAATCACAGCACCCATGGAGGTAGGGCTTAAGGCAAGGAGACATTGTGTATGCAGGTGGCTGTCAGAGCCCATAGAAGAACGGTGCACATCAAAAATGAATGTTACAGATAAATAGTTCAAGGGAACAAGAGGGAGATCAGCAATTAGACCCATCAAAACATAATTTATCTTTGACAGCGGAACAAAGGCAACACAATGCAGAAAAGAGAGTGTTTCCAACAAATGATGCTGGAACTACTGGACATGCAAAAACATAAGCCCAGAGTGACCCCTCATACAAGTTAACTCAAAATGGATCTTAGACCTGAATATAAAACACAAAACTATAAAGTTTCTAGAAAATAACGCAAGAGAAAATCTAGGTAACTCTAGGTCTGGTGATAACATTTTAGATAGGATACCAAAGGCACAATCCATAAAAGAAAGAATTAATAAGCTGGACTTCATTAAAATTTTTAAAACTCCTGCTCTGCAAAAGAAAATGTCAAGGGGATGAGAAGATAAGCCACAGACTGGGATAGAATATTTGCAAAATACATTATCTGATAAAGGACTATTACCTAAAATATACAAAGTATGGTTAAAACTCAGCAATAAGAAGATATATAACCCAATTAAAAGTGGGCAAAAGATTTGAACAGAGAACTCACCAATGAAGATATGTGGATGGTAATTAAACTACGAAAACATGCTCAACATCATATGGCATTAGGAAATTGCAAATTAAAACAAAAATGAGATACCATTACATAGCTGTTAGAGTGGCCAACATACAGAGCACTGATAACAGCACAAGTTGAGGCAGTAGAGCAATGGGAACTCTGATTTACTGCTGATGGGAAGGCAAAATGGTACATTCCCTTTGGAAGACAGTTTGGTGGTTTCTTACAAAACTAAACATACTCCTGCCATATGATCCAGCAATCGTGCCCCTTGGTATTTACCCAAAGGAGCTGAAAACTTATGTTCACACAAAAATCTGCACACAGATGTTGATAGCAGCTTTATTCATAACTGCCAAAACTTGGAAGCCAAAAATATGAGCTTCAGTAGGTGAATGAATAAACTGTGGTACATCTACACAATGAAATATTATTTAGTGCTAAAAAGAAACGAGCTATCAATCCATGCAAAGAAGCAGGAAACTTAAATGCCTATTACTAAGTGAAAAAAGTCAATCTGAGAAGGCTACATATTGTATGATTCCAAGTCTATGACATTCTGGAAAATGCAACATTATAGAGACCATAAAGAAGACCACTGGTTTCTGGGAGTTTGTAAATTCCTCTGGGCGTTTGTTTTGTTTTGAGATGCAGTTTTGTGGGAGGAATAAATAAGTGGAGCAGAAGGGAATTTTATGACAATGAGGCTACTCTGTATGATACTAGGTGGATGCACATTATTGCAATTTGTCAAAACCCATAGAACGTGTAATACCAAGAGTGAGCCCTAATATAACCTGTGGATGTTGGATGATGAGGATGTGTCAATGTAGGTTCATCAGTTATAACAAATGTACCACTGTGGTGCCAGATGTTGATAGCTGGGGAGACTGTGCATGTGGAGGGGAAGTGATGATATAGGAGCTCCCAGAACTTTCTGCCTAATTTTGCTGTGAACCTAAAACTGCTCTAAAAAATAAAATCTATTAAAATACAAAACAAAACAAAAAAACAATGTGTCTGGGCACACCTGTAATCCCAGGACTTTGGGAGGCCGAAGTGGGTGAATCACATGAGGTCAGGAGTTCCAGACCAGCCTGGCCAACATGGTGAAACCCCATCTATACTAAAAATACAAAAATTAGCTGGGCGTGGTGGTTGGTGCCTGTAATCCCAGCTATACAGGGATTCCAAGTCCCTGAGGCAGGAGAATCACTTGAACCTGGGAGGCGGAGTTTGCAGTGAGCTGAGATCATGCCACTGCACTCCAGCCTTGGCGACAAGAGAAAAACTGCATCTGAAAACAAAACAAAACAAAACAAAAAAATCAAAACAATGTATGCCAAAACAGTTTGTCAGAGACTACCTCCAATGAGTAACACTTCACGGAGTCCAGTCTGAAAGTAGAAGGATTGTAGACTGGACACCTCATTTACTTTAGTGTCAAGATTCTTTTTCCTTCCTCACCCTCAACCCCAGAATTTAGGCCTTCCTCAGGGAGAAAGGAAGATGAGAGAGGAGCTGAATTTTGAGAAGGATGTTTCAAATGACTGAATGGTTACCCAAGAGACTAAATCTCAGACCTTGAGTTGGTTAACTTTTCTGGTATCAGCCATACTGAGGAGGTGAGAGCTGAAATAATTGAATAGAGTTCAATTACAGAGAGAAATAAAGAATATTGTACATCTGGGTTTTGTCACTCTGCACATTCAAATGTACCATACATGTTTTCAAGTTACATGTAAAAGTTTGATCTTAGAAAAAGCATTCTCAGGAAAATACACAGGGCTTATCCCAGCAAACACCATTTGTGAAGTTGCATCTGACAGGTGAGACACTCCTCCCTTCTGGCATCTTCCCCACCTGTAAGGGTGAATTCACTCCTTTTTCATTGAACATGCCATTCTAATGCACAAAGTACACAGTAAGCCTCACAAGGAGGGCTACTTAAATTTGCATACCAAACAAGCCTGACATCTAGGATGTCTTGTGGCCAGTCAGCACAGAGATAGAAAAATCCAGGGCAGTGACCCGGATATTGAGAGACTCACTCCTCTGAGGGATAAGGCTGCAGGTGGCAGACTGGAAAGCAATGAATTGAAACCGATTTCCTTCTACATTTCTCTGGAGACAAGATGGTAATATACCAGGGCCACGGTCTTCCTGTCTTGATACCTGTGCTCATCCCAAATGCACACACACACACACACACACACACACACACACACACACACACACACATAAAGACAGCTTCAGGAGACAGATCTTTGGACAACAAAAAGATCTCTAGATTAGATCTATCTAGGCCGGAACCGGCAGGTGGGCTTCAGTCTTTGAAAAGCAGAAGCTACTATGCATGAGTTGTTGTTCTCATAACTGAAAATCTAAAAATATAAGGAAATTCATTTTAATACTGACAGATTGGAAAACGGAAGGAAGAATTTAGAAAACTCAGAGAGAGTGTCAAAGAACAAGGCAAGAAAGGCTTAGTAACATGCTCGTAATTAGACAAAAAATGATGTGCAAGCTCCAGGGATTTTCTCCCCTGGAATCTTCTCTCTCCATGGAAAACCCACACAAGTTGGCTGTACCCTTGAGAGCCAAGCCAGGATCAGGGAGCTATAATTGGTGTTTAGACACAGTGCTACACGCAAGGCTAGGTTTAACTCTTGGCCAAAGAAGTGACCTTTTTCTAGAATTTTACTGTGTGGTACATGCCCTCTAAGCACAGGAAGTGTTAGCAATGGGCAAATAAATCTCATGCTCCGGCCTGACCGGAATAATGGTTGAAACTGGAGGAAGTGACAGGCTGCAGGCTGTTATTCAAATGAGGGCAACATAGCTAAGTGTTGTAACGTGGCTTGTTAGACAAACATAATCATCTGGAAAAGCTACAAATCTAGAGTTGAGAGATGGGTTCAAGTAAAGAGAGAGTAAAAGGGAGAGAAAGGCTGGGCGTGGTGGCTCACACTTGTAATCCCAGCACTGTGGGAGGCCAAGGGGAGCAGATGGCTTGAGCTCAGGAGTTCGAGACCAGCCTTGGCAACATGGTGAAATCCCATCTCTATAAAAAAAAAAAAAAATTAGCTGGGTGTGGGGCCACATGCTGCCTGTGGTCAGAGCTACTCCAGAGACTGAGGTGGGAGAATTGCTTGAGTCCAGCAGGTCAAGGAAGCAGTGAGCCATGATCCATGATCACTCCACTGCACTCCAGCCTGGGTGACAGAGTGAGACCCTGTCTCAAAAATAAAGTAAAAATTAAAAGAAAGAGAGAGAAAAAAAGAGAGAGAGATACAGTAGATACTTAGACCTCGAGCAGTTAATTAGACAGAAAATACTGGTGAAACTTTCCTCAAGAAATGAAAATAGAATAAGAATGGGCAGGAAAGTAAGATGTAATAGTGATATTGAGCTGCAGAGGGAGCAGTAGTAAATCTAACACTATTTTTACACAAAGATTAGATAAGTTCTCTGAAGGGAAAGGAAAGAAAAAACAAAGATATTTGGGCAGATATTTGATTCAAAGCTCAGGGTGATAGGTTAAAAAAAAAAAGTTGGTTACAATTGGAAGTGAATTGAACAGAAAATGAAGCACAGAGTTGGTGAACAAGCAGAGGTACAGTTTGCAGCCTTGAATGGTGACAGATTCCAAAGAAAATTTCTTTTTTTTTTTTGAGACAGAATCCACTCTTGTCACCCAGGCTGGAGTGCAGTGGCATGATCTCAGCTCACTGCAACCTCTGCTTCCTGGGTTCAAGTGAACCCCGGCTGCCTCAGCCTCCTGAGTAGCTGAGATTAGAGGCACCTGGCACCATGCCTGGCTAATTTTTGTGTTTTTAGTAGAGACGGGGTTTTATCATGTTGACCAGGCTGGTCTTGAACTCCTAACCTCAGGTGACTCGCCTGCCTCAGCCTCCCAAAGTGCTGGGATTACAGGCATGTGCCACTGGACCTGGCCCCAGAGAAAATTTTTAATCACAATACTTGTAATCAAAGACAAATCAAAAGATACTACAGAAGCAGGATGTACAATAAGAAATGCCTTATGAGTTAGGGAGGATTCCCTCTTTTTCTAATGATTAGAATAGTTTCAGAAGGAATGGTACCAGCTCCTCCTTGTACCTCTGGTAGAATTTGGCTGTGAATCATTCTCAGCAAACTATCGCAAGAACAGAAAACCAAACACCGCATGTTCTCACTCATAGGTGGGAATTGAACAATGAGATCACTTGGACACGGGAAGGGGAACATCACACACCAGGGCCTATTATGGGGAGGGGAGAGGGGGAGAGATGGCACTGGGAGTTATACCTGATGTAAATGATGAGTTGATGGGTGCTGATGAGTTGATGGGTGCAGCACACCAACATGGCACATGTATACATATGTAACAAACCTGCACATTGTGCACATGTACCCTAGAACTTAAAGTATAATAAAATAAATAAATAAATAAATAAATAAAAGAAATGCCTTATGAAGGAGAGTGGGGAGTGACTGGCAGAGATGGCAAGCGATGAGCATAGAGAACATCTCCTGACAAACAGTTGCTGGCAAGAAAACTCAGGGATTTTCGTTTCATACTGGTAAGGATTTGATAGCCCTCAGACACAGTTCTTTCTGGGAGAGCTCTGTAGTAGATGAGCCATATGTCGAACCAAGAGAGATATGAATATCATTTTCCACTGTCTCCATTCAGAGATAATATGGCATTCCCTTAGAGCACGGTCTGAACTGGGCCATGATTATTACTAACACTTATAAAGACATTGAACATCAGAAACTTTTTAAAGTATCAGTGCTTGTGTCATCTTTCGGGTTGTACACATCACAAGTGGAAATAGCGTCCTCCCTTAGTTGTATGAGTTGTGTATGACACAGAGGGAGTTTCTGAACCATGAGCATCTACACTCACCATGGGTTTGACCAACCAAGGGATATTAGTTTCTCCCTTTTCTCATGGAGGTGGCAAAGATAAAACATAAAAGCTGTGCTTGGGCATAACAAAAACTTACAGGGCTTTACTTTTGTGGAAAATGTGACCCATTACAAATGCTGACCACGATACACTGCCCCAGGTAACTACACTCTTCTCCATTTGGGTGAGATGCTGCTGATTCTGTTTTGACCCTGATAGGTATTAAGAACCAGGCTCTCAAATATGATTACCACCTCCAGGTCAGCATACCCTGTAAGTATTTCAGTGAAGGATGATGAGGACCCAAGCTCCTCATTAAACTCCAGCTGACCTTCACACAATTGAGGATAAAAGGCTGTTGGTTGGTGCTCAAATTATATTGTGGAGAGAACTATCATTTTCTAACAAAAGTCAAGCAAAACCCTGGAGAGACTTTTCACCTCTTCCACCTGTCTCAGCAAAGAACACACTGTGCTGATTATTTTCTATTTGGTCTCCTACCCCTACCCACAAGAGCTGAGAGCTCTTCTCTCCCTTCCTTTGCCATTCCCTGCCTTGCTCTGGAACTTAAGAGACTCCCACTAATGGCCTGTATCATCTAGGTACCCGTATACACCAGCTTCTCATGGTGTTGACTGATGGGAGGCACCATCAAGAGACTGCAGAGCTAGAGCAGAGAGGAGTCAGGTTGTATCTTCCCCACTTGCTCCCAACTTAGGCACAGAGATACTGAGAGCAGCTGTCTCTTTCAGGGACTACAGCTTTTGCCTGAACTCCTTCTCCTCAGCTCCAGCTCTCAGTGGACTTTGATACCATGATCCAAACCCCAAGCTAACCTTGTGCTCCTTTAGGCCTCAGACAGCAACAGCTTCTTGCTCTTGTTAGTTTCTGGGTGCCCCAACATTCACTATTGATTCTCTCCCCACATTCTGTCTTTAATAAAGTTCAGCTGTCTGGTCCTGTTGCAATCCTGACTCATACAAGCCTCTATCTCTGCTATCTTAGTCTGTTTGGGCTGCTATAGCAAAAATACCACTGAGTGGCTTAAACAGCAAATATTCATTTCTCACAGTTCTAGAGACTGGCAAGTCCAAGATCAAGGCACTGGCAGATTTTGGGTTTGGTGAGGTCCCTTTTCCTGGTTGATAGAGCCTGTCTTCTTGCTGCATCACCACATGGTGGAAGAGGAGAAGGAGCTCTCTGGGGCCTATTTTATAAGGGCACTAATCACGTGCATGAGGGCTTCACCCTCATGATATTAATCACCTCTCAAAGGCCCCACCTCCTAATACATTCACATTGAGAATAACGATTTCAACCTATGAGTTTGGCTGGTTTGGGGAACACACAAATTCAGACCATAATACCTGTCGATAGGGAAAATAATTGAGAATACCCTGCTCTCTTAAAATGGAGTTTTTATTCTTGCAAATAAGTGTTGTTTGGAATCTATGTTACTCCTTGTACTCAGAAGTGAATACTTTGCTACTTTCTCTAACTAGACGGTTTTATCAGAAAATGGAAAGATAAGGCGAGAGGAGAACTTCAGAAGATTTCTTTTCGAGTCTTATATAATTATCAGGCTTGGGATTTCTCTAAAAGCAGATAGCCAGCTGTGTGAATGCCTTTCCTTTGTTCTTTTTATCCCTGGGATCACTAAGACCCTTATCAAAAAGAACATATTCAAATAAATGCATCTAATCTCTTTGAATTGGTACTTATTTTTAAAGAGAAATAAGAAAGCTTGGAACATCCTTCGCCAATTTAGGTATGGAAGTTTTATTGATTTCAACCTAATACTTAGAGCCTGTAAATATTTTTCAAGGGATTGCTTAATAATAATTTTATAGGGCATAACAGAAATTATAAACATATGATTGAGACATCAATTTGTATTATCAAAATTGCAGAAATATTTTATTATAAATTTTAGAAACTTTATACCCTCATCCTGACCATTCCCAATTTTTTTTCCTAGACTTTCTTCTACTCACTGTTGGCATGCACATTTGTTTTTGGCAGGCTATGGGATATCTTTGTAAATATGCACATTTCTACTCTGCTTTTCTTCATAAAATCTTATTTTATAGGTAGTTTTCAGTTAACATTTATTTTTTATTTTTAGTAGCTACATAATATTCTACCAGCTATTATTATTTGCCCATTTAATACCACTTAGGAGTATTTAGGTTATTTCCAATAATCAGGCTGTGATGGTTAATTTTATATGTCAACGTGGCTGGGCCACAGTGCCAATATTTGGTCAAAGATTATTCTGGATGTTTCTGCAATTATGTTTCCAGATGAAATTTATATTTAAATTGGGGGAATTTGAGTAAAGCAGGTTGTCCTCCATAATATGGCTTGCACTCATCCAATCAGTCAGAGGCTCAAAGAGAATGAAAGACTGACCTTCCCTGAGCAAGGGAATTCTGCAGCAGATGGGCTTTGAGCTTCAATTGTAACATCAGCTCTTCCTTGGTCTCCAGCCTCCAAACCCATCCTGCAGACTTTGGATTTGCCAGCCTCCATCATTGCTCGAACCAACTCTTTATAATAATCTCTTTCTATGTATACATATCCCGTTGTTTCTGTTTCTCTAGAAAATCCTAATACATAGGTAATCCCTAGAAGTAAACTTTTTTTTTTTTTTTAGGCAGAGTCTCGCTCTGTTGCTCAGGCTGGAGTGCAGTGGTTCTTGACTCACTGCAAGCTCCGCCTCCCAGGTTCATGCCATTCTCCTGCCTCAGCCTCCCAAGTAGCTGGGACTACAGGTGCCTGCCACCATGCCTGGCTAATTTTTTTTTTTTTTTTGTATTTTTAGTAGAGAGGGGTTTTCACCATGTTACCCAGAATGGTCTTGATCTCCTGACCTCGTGATTTGCCCACATCAGCCTCCCAAAGTGCTGGGATTACAGGCATGAGCCACTGTGTCCAGCCCCCTAGAAGTAAACTCTTTAGAAATCCAGTAGAATCATATTTGCTGCACTTGAGAATTTGAGAACTGTTTCTCTCTTTCTTGGTTAGAAACATCATGGGATTATGTCTGGAGTTGGTTCCTTCTGGTGGGTTCGTGGTCTTGCTGACTTCAAGAATGGAGCCGGGGACCTTCGCAGTGAGTGTTACAACTCCTAAAAGTGGCATGGACCCAACGACTGAACAGCAGCAAGATTTACTGCCAAAAGCAAAAGAACAAACCTTCCTCAGCATGGAATGGGATCTGAGTGGTTTGCTGCTGCCCGCTGGGGGTGGCCAGCTTTAATTCCCTTATTTGTCACCACCCATGTCCTGCTGATTGGTCCATTTTACAGAGAGCTGATTGGTCTATTTTACAGAGTGCTGATTGGTCCATTTTACAAACCTCTAGCCAGCCACAGAGCGCTGATTGGTGCATTTTTACAGAGCACTGATTGGTGCATTTTACAAATCTCTTGTAAGACAGAAAAGTTCTTCAAGTCCCCTCCTGACCTAGAAGTCCAGCTGGCTTCCTCTCAGGATGATGCTTAAGGTGATTATTCTTTTGTCCATAGAGAAGTGAGTTTTTGAGGCTTATGGAATCCATCAAAATTTTTAGAAGTTTCATATTATAACATAATATTATATCATAATTCAGTATTTTCTCTTAGTATTGTTTTCTACTTTAATTTTCCTGTAAGTAAATTATTAAAATGTAATTAAAATTTTAAAGTAAGAAGAAATAAAAAAAATTGCTACTATACCATTAACTGCAATGAAGATGGAAGAAATGGTTGGTTCTATTCATAGGTTATCTTCATGGACTTCTAGATGTCTGGTGATCAGGGTTTGGGTGAAGATATACTGGGTGAAGGGGCAGATAAAATTGGTTAATAATGTAAAGAGTTAAGATTTGGGGAGAGAAAATTAAATAAGCAGCATAAAGAGAACAGCAGAGCAGGAGCAGGTACCTTGCATTCAGCTGTGAACAAGATGAAGGGATGGCATCTCATTCTGATAGTGGGAAGGAAACTGAGATTTGGCAAGGTAAAGGGGAATGGATGAAGCCAGGGCAAGAGTCCTGCTACTTCATAGTATACCCTGAAATATAGTTAGATATGAGTAGGTATGCATAGAATAAAAACCAGATTGGGGCTTGGAGAAATGGCCCCTGGCAGACTTGGAGTTTTCCTTTATGGCAAAGCAGAAAGAATTCTGATAATCAAGCTTTTTCTTATCTAACATATAGTTCTGCAACTTGAGAGCCAAAGAGTTGGATGTTGTCCATACCAGGGATGGTTAAAGAAGCTAAGGGAAAATTCAGAGCTGACAAGACAGCTGTCTTCAAATGTCCGAGGACTCTCCATATGGAAGAGAAGAAGGATTTCTGATCAACGGATAGAATTAA
Source organism: Macaca nemestrina (assembly GCF_043159975.1). Classification (NCBI taxonomy): domain Eukaryota; kingdom Metazoa; phylum Chordata; class Mammalia; order Primates; family Cercopithecidae; genus Macaca; species Macaca nemestrina. The sequence continues at coordinate 119,274,303 of NC_092131.1, forward strand.
TAGGGAGACAGATTTTGGCTCAATAGAAGGGACATTTTCTAATCATTATAACTGTCACACAATGGAGTGGATAATCTGTGGAATGTTGAGACCCTGACACACTGGACGTGTTCAGGCTGGTGTACCATCTGTCAGAGATGCTATCAGATGAGATGACTCACTGTTAAAAATAACATTTTGTAATAATTATTAGAGTAGAATATGTCCACAGGAGACTATGTAAAAAATAAAGCGTTAAGAAGAAAAGAGAAGGCATCCTTAACTGCACCATCTATAGTTGACCCCTATTAACAGTTTGATGTATTTCCATTTGATACTTTTTGCTGTGTACATAAAGCTCTACATTTGTACTTTCCAAAAGCATGTATATAGCACATACATTATAAGTTTTCACAATATACGCATGGACTGCAAATATAGCTGTATAGATTTATCTTTTTTCTCTAAATTATATAAGGTTTTTCTATGTTTTAAAATAATCAGAAACATAATTTTAATTTGTTGTGGATGACCTAATGCTATGAATGGAAGTGTCTAGTGGTACATATACACATGATGTCCTGTTGAACATCTTTACACACACCTATATATGAATATGCAGACGTGTGTGTGTGTGTGTGTGCACCCACATTTTATTTCTTTGGGAAAAATCTTAGGCATAGAAACACTGGGTCAGAGAACAGACATTTTTTAGTCTTTTGATACAGAACAGGACTCCAGAAAATATACATCAATTTGTAATCTCAAAAGAAGTTTACAGGAGTCCTTGTTTTAGCACAATCTTGCCTGTAATAAATCATACTATGTTTTAAGATATATGTCAATTTGGTAGTTAAAATTGTATTTCAGTTTTTGATAAAGTGAATTTGTTATTATTGATACACTGGATTATTTGCCACTGGAAGAGGGAAAAACAGTAGCACATTGCTCACACTCTATACAGCTAGAGGATCACAACACATGGAGATAAATATTAGAGAATTTCAGTCTAGGAAGGTGCAAAAGAGATGGACGGTGACAGGGAGGGGTAGTGTAGAATGATGGCATAGTCAAGCTCAGAGACTCTCCTCTCTGAGGCATGTCACTCAAATTTTCCTCCCTGAGAGTTGGGCCCCTGGGTACATATGACCTGTCAAGGTAGCTGTTATCTTTAATAAAATATAAAGTTAGGGAGAGAAATGTTAAGATATTTGAGACTATTTGCATGTAGGAAAAACCATAAACTGTTGAAACATTGTAGAGAAGAGAAAAGGTGCAACATAAAATAAAAGTAGAAATTAATCTTAAATAATGGAGGATGTTGGTAGCATGAAACAGAAAGAAGCAGTTGTAAGAAGAAACAAGTTACAAATACTGGATATAAAAAGTATAAGAATTGGAACAAAGAAGGTAATGAGTGGACTGAATAACAAATTGAGTATAGCTGAAGAACAATTAGTAAGTATAACAATTTAAGGTACTGTCTCAGAGTGCATTAGAAGAGAATAGAGTAACAGAAAATAGTAAGAGAAAAAGTTAAAGGAGACAGAAGATCAAAGCAGAAATGTCAATGCCTTTGTAAAAAAAAATTCAAAAAAGAGAGAAAAATGTAAGCAAAAGAAAGAGTAGCTAAAAAAAATTATCAAAAATTTCCTGACACTAAAAAAATGCATTAAAACCCCTTAGATTTCAAAAGGTGATAGAGAATGGAAAATAGTTATTAATTTTAAAAGACTTAAAAGATATATAAGCCAAATAAAATATTTTGATCATGTTTTTAATCCTATGTTGGAAAAAATTGTAAAACAATCAGAAAAATCTGAACAGACTATTAAATGGTGTTAAAGAATTATTGAAATATTTCTAGGTGTGACAAAGGTATAATGGGTATGTTAAAAAGATGAGTCCTTTTCACTTAGATATGCCAAATTTATTATGAATGAAATATATGATGCTTGTGATTTGCTTTAAACTGCTGGCAGTGGTGCAACAGGAGAGAAGCATAAATGAAAGAAAATCGGTCATTTACTGACATTTGTTCAAACTGAGTGATGAATACATGGGAATTCATTGTAACATATAAGTCTCTTTCTTGTGTACATGGAAAAATCCTCTGAGAAATTGGTTGAAAAATAAATTAAATTTTAAAAATAAATGTGTTGTAGAATGAATGTCAAAATAGATAAGAAAGTGCACAGAAACATGCATTCATATTACCTCATTCTAGTCACATTACAGTGAATTTTAAGAAGTTTAGTCAAACTAGGGTGGGCAGAGCAAGATGGCCGAATAGGAACAGCTCAAGTCTCCAACTCCCAGCACGAGCCACACAGAAGACAGGTGATTTCTGCATTTTCAACTGAGGTACTGGGTTCATCTCACTAGGGAGTGCCTGACAATCGGTGCTGGTCAGCTGCTGCAGCCCAACCAGCCAGAGCTGAAGGAGGGCGAGGAATCTCCTCACCTGGGAAGTGCAAGGGGGAAGGGAATCCCTTTTCCTAGCCAGGAAAACTGAGACACACAACACCTGGAAAATCGGGTAACTCCCACCCCAATACTGCGCTCTACCAAGGATCTTAGCAAATGGGCACACCAGGAGACTATATCCCACACCTGGCCAGGAGGGTCCCACGCCCACAGAGCCTCCCTCATTGCTAGTACAGCAGTCTGCGATCTCTCTGCAAGGCAGCAGCGAGGCTGGGGGAGGGGCGCCCGCCATTGCTGAGGCTTAAGTCGATAAACAAAGCAGCTGGGAAGCTTGAACTGGGTGGAGCTCACAGCTGCACAAGGAGTCCTGCCTGTCTCTGTAGACTCCACTTCTGGGGACAGGGCACACCTAAACAACAACAACAACAAAAAGCAGCTGAAACCTCTGCAGACGCAAACGACTCTGTCTGACAGCTTTGAAGAGAGCAGTGGATCTCCCAACAAGGAGGTTGAGATCTGAGAAAGGACAGATTGCCTGCTCCAGTGGGTCCCTGAACCCTGAGTAGCCTAACTGGGAGACATCCCCCACTAGGGGCAGACCGACACCCCACACCTGACACGGCGGAGTACACCCTTGAGAGGAAGCTTCCAAAGCAAGAATCAGACAGGTACACTCGCTGTTCAGCAATATTCTATCTTCTGCAGCCTCTGCTGCTGATACCGAGGCAAACAGGGTCTGAAGTGGACCTCAAGAAATCTCCAACAGACCTACACCTGAGGGTCCTGACTGTTAGAAGGAAAACTAACAAACAGGAAGGACACCCACACCAAAACCCCATCAGTACGTTACCATCATCAAAGACCAGAGGCAGATAAAACCACAAAGATGGGGAAAAAGCAGGGCAGAAAAGCTGGAAATTCAAAAAATAAGAGTGCATTGCCCCCTGCAAAGGAACGCAGCTCATCACCAGCAATGGATCAAAGCTGGATGGAGAATGACTTTGACGAGATGAGAGAAGAAGGCTTCAGTCCATCAAACTTCTCAGAGCTAAAGGAGGAATTACTTACCCAGCGCAAAGAAACTAAAAGTCTTGAAAAAAGGGTGGAAGAATTGATAACTAGAGTAATTAATGCAGAGAAGGCCATAAACGAATTGACAGAGATGAAAACATGACACGAGAAATACGTGACAAATGCACAAGCTTCAGTAACCGACTCAATCAACTGGAAGAAAGAGTATCAGCGATTGAGGGTCAAATGAATGAAATGAAGCGAGAAGAGAAACCTAAAGAAAAAAGAAGAAAAAGAAATGAACAAAGCCTGCAAGAAGTATGGAATTATGTAAAAAGACCAAATCTACGTCTGATTGGGTTGCTTGAAAGTGAGGGAGAAAATGGAACCAAATTGGAAAACACTCTTCAGGATATCATCCAGGAGAACTTCCCAACCTAGTAGGGCAGGCCAACATTCAAAGTCAGGAAATACAGAGAATGCCACAAAGATACTCCTCGAGAAGAGCAAATCCAAGACACATAATTGCCAGATTCATCAAAGTTGAAATGAAGAAAAAAATCTTAAGGGCAGCCAGAGAGAAAGGTGGGGTTACTCACAAAGGGAAGCCCATCAGACTAACAGCAGATCTCTCGGCAGAAACTCTACAAGCCAGAAGGGAGTGGGGGCCAATATTCAACATTCTTGAAGAAAAGAATTTTCAACCCAGAATTTCATATCCAGCCAAACTAAGTTTCATAAGTGAAGGAGAAATAAAATCCTTTACAGATAAGCAAATGCTTAGAGATTTTGTCACCATCAGGCCTGCCTTACAAGAGACACTGAACAAAGCACTAAACATGGAAAGGAAAAACTGGTACCAGCCATTGCAAAAACATGCTAAAATGTAAAGACCATCGAGGCTAGGAAGAAACTGCATCAACTAACGAGCAAAATAACCAGTTAATATCATAATGGCAGGATCAAGTTCACACATAACAATATTAACCTTAAATGTAAATGGACTAAATGCTCCAATTAAAAGACACGGACTGGCAAACTGAATAAAGAGTCAAGACCCATCAGTCTGCTGTATTCAGGAGACCCATCTCACATGCAGAGACATACATAGACTCAAAATAATGGGATGGAGGCAGATACACCAAGCAAATGGAGAATTAAAAAAAGCAGGGGTTGCAATACTAGTCGCTGATAAAACAGACTTTAAACCATCAAAGATCAAAAGGGACAAAGAAGGCCATTACATAATGGTAAAGGGATCAATTCAACAGGAAGAGCTAACTATCCTAAATATATATGCACCCAATAGGAGCACCCAGATTCATAAAGCAAGTCCTTAGAGACTTACAAAGAGACTTAGACTCCCATACAATAATAATGGGAGACTTCAACACCCCACTGTCAACATTAGACAGATCAACGAGACAGAAAGTTAACAAGGATATCCAGGAATTGAACTCATCTCTGCAGCAAGCAGACCTAATACACACCTATAGAACTCTCCACCCCAGATCAGCAGAATATGCATTCTTCTCAACACCACATCACACTTATTCCAAAATTGACCACATAATTGGAAGTAAAGCACTCCTCAGCAAATGTACAAGAAGAGAAATTATAACAAACTGTCTCTCAGACCACAGTGCAATTAAACTAGAACTCAGGACTAAGAAACTCAATCAAAACTGCTCAACTACATGGAAACTGAATAACCTGTTCCTGAATGACTACTGGGTACATAACGAAATGAAAGCAGAAATAAAGATGTTCTTTGAAACCAGTGAGAACAAAGATACAACATACCAGAATCTCTGGGACATATTTAAAACAGGGTGTAGAGGGAAATTTATAGCACTAAATGCCCTCAAGAGAAAGCTGGAAAGATCTAAAATTGACACTCTAACATCACAATTAAAAGAACTAGAGAAGCAAGAGCAAACACATTCAAAACCTAGCAGAAGGCAAGAAATAATTAAGATCAGAGCAGAACTGAAGGAGATAGAGACACAAAAAACCCTCCAAAAAATCAATGAATCCAGGAGTTGGTTTTTGAAAAGATCAACAAAATTGATAGACCGCTAGCAAGACTAATAAAGATGAAAAGAGAGAAGAATCAAATCGATGCAATAAAAAATGATAAAGGGGATATCACCACCGACCCCACAGAAATACAAACTACCATCAGAGAATACTATAAACACCTCTATGCAAATAAACTAGAAAATATAGAAGAAATGGATAATTTCCTGGACACTTACACTCTCCCAAGACTAAACCAGGAAGAAGCTGAATTCCTGAATAGACCAATAGCAGGCTCTGAAATTGAGGCAATAATTAATAGCCTACCAACCAAAAAAAGTCCAGGACCAGATGGATTCACAGCTGAATTCTACCAGAGGTACAAGGAGGAGCTGGTACCATTCCTTCTGAAACTATTCCAAACAATAGGAAAAGAGGGAATCCTCCCTAACTCATTTTATGAGGCCAACATCATCCTAATACCAAAGCCTGGCAGAGACACAACAAAAAAAGAGAATTTTAGACCAATATCCCGGATGAACATCGATGCAAAAATCTTCAATAAAATACTGGCAAACCAGATCCAGCAGCACATCAAAAAGCTTATCCACCATGATCAAGTGGGCTTCATCTCTGGGATGCAAGGTGGGTTCAACATATGCAAATCAATAAATGTAATCCAGCATGTAAACAGAACCAAAGACAAAAACCACATTATCTCAATAGATGCAGAAAAGGCTTTTGACAAAATTCAACAGCCCTTCATGCTAAAAATGCTGAATAAATTTGGTATTGATGGAACATTTCTCAAAATAATAAGAGCTATTTATGACAAACCCACAGCCAATATCATACTGAATGGGCAAAAATTGGAAACATTCCCTTTGAAAACTGGCACAAGACAGGGATGCCCTCTCTCAACACTCCTATTCAACATAGTGTTGGAAGTTCTGGCTAGCGCAATCAGGCAAGAGAAAGAAATAAAGGTATTCAGTTAGGAAAAGAAGTCAAATTGTCCCTGTTTGCAGATGACACGATTGTATATTTAGAAAACCCCATTGTCTCAGCCCAAAATCTCCTTAAGCTGATAAGCAACTTCAGCAAAGTCTCAGGATACAAAATTAATGTGCAAAAATCACAAGCATTCTGATACACCAGTAACAGACAGAGAGCCAAATCATGAATGAACTTCCATTCACTATTGCTTCAAAGAGAATGAAATACCTAGAAATCCAACTTACAAGGGATGTAAAGGACCTCTTCAAGGAGAACTACAAACCACTACTCAGTGAAATAAGAGGACACAAACAAATGGAAGAACATACCATGCTCATGGATAGGAAGAATCAATATCGTGAAAATGGCCATACTGCCCAAAGTAACTTATAGATTCAATGCCATCCCCATCAAGCTACCAATGAGTTTCTTCACAGAATTGGAAAAAACTGCTTTAAAGTTCATATGGAACCAAAAAAGAGCCTGCATTGCCAAGACAATCCTAAGTCAAAAGAAGAAAGCTGGAGGCATGATGCTACCTGACTTCAAACTATACTACAAGGCTACAGTAACCAAAACAGCATGGTACTGGTACCAAAACAGAGACATAGACCAATGGAATAGAACAGAGTCCTCAGAAATAATAGCACACATCTACAGCCATCTGATCTTTGACAAATCTCAGAAAAAGAAGAAATGGGAAAGGATTCCCTATTTAATAAATGGTGCTGGGAAAATTGGCTAGCCATAAGTAGAAAGCTGAAACTGGATTCTTTCCTTACTCCTTATATGAAAATTAATTCAAGATGGATTAGAGACTTAAATGTTAGACCTAATACCATAAAAACCCTAGAAGAAAACCTAGGTAATACCATTCAGGACATAGGCATGGGCAAGGACTTCATGTCTAAAACACCAAAAGCAACGGCCACAAAAGCCAAAATTCACAAATGGGGTCTAATTAAAGTAAAGAGCTTCTACACAGCAAAAGAAACTATCATCAGAGTGAACAGGCAACCTACAGAATGGGAGAAAATTTTTGCAATCTACTCATCTGACAAAGGGCTAACATCCAGAACCTACAAAGAACTCAAACAAATTTACAAGAAAAAAACAAGCAACCCCATCGAAAAGTGGGCAAAGGATATGAACAGACAGTTCTCAAAAGAAGACATTCATACAGCCAACAGACACATGAAAAAATGCTCATCATCACTGGCCATCAGAGAAATGCAAATCAAAACCACAATGAGATACCATCTCACACCAGTTAGAATGGCAATCATTAAAAAAGTCAGGAAACAACAGGTGCTGGAGAGGATGTGGAGAAATAGGAACACTTTTACACTGTTGGTGGGATTGTAAACTAGTTCAACCATTATGGAAAACAATATGGCGATTCCTCAAGGATCTAGAACTAGAAGTACCATATGACCCAGCCATCCCATTACTGGGTATATACCCAAAGGATTATAAATCATGCTGCTATAAAGACACATGCACACGTATGTTTATTGTGGAACTATTCACAATAGCAAAGACTTGGAATCAACCCAAATGTCCATCAGTGACAGACTGGATTAAGAAAATGTGGCACATATACACCATGGCATACTATGCAGCCATGAAAAAGGATGAGTTTGTGTCCTTTGTAGGGACATGGATGCAGCTGAAAACCATCATTCTTAGCAAACTATCACAAGAACAGAAAACCAAACACCGCATGTTCTCACTCATAGGTGGGAACTGAACAATGAGATCACTTGGACTTGGGAAGGGGAACATCACACACCGGGGCCTATCATGGGGAGGGGGGAGAGGGGAGGGATTGCATTGGGAGTTATACCTGATGTAAATGATGAGTTGATTGGTGCTGACGAGTTGATGGGTGCAGCACGCCAACCTGGCACAAGTATACATATGTAACAAACCTGCACATTATGCACATGTACCCTAGAACTTAAAGTACAATAATAATAATAATTAAAAAAAAGAAGTTTAGTCAAACTAAAATCTCTAAAAGATTTCAGAGAGAAAAAGTAGATAACCTAGAAAGGAAAAGAATTAGGTCGACCTCATGCTTATCAACAGCAACACTGAATATCAGAAGACAATAGAGTAGTATTTTCATATTGTGGAATGACAAGAGCTTAGAACTTAGAATCATATAGCAAGCTAAATTATCTTTTAAATATAAGGACAAAATAAAGATATTTTCAACCCCCCAAAAAAGAAAAAACGTCTTTAGAAAGTTTCCCAAACACCCTCTTTTAAAACTCATAGGAGGAACATATTTTAAAAAAGAAAAAGAAATTGGAACTCTCATGAGTTATTTGTAAAGAAAAACTAAATTTATTCTTTTTTATTTTCAGTTTTCCCAATTTCATTTTTCTTTTTATTTTTTATTATACTTTAACTTCTAGGGTACATGCGCACAACATGCAGGTTTGTTACATATGTATACATGTGCCATGTTGGTTTGCTGCACACATCAACTCGTCATTTACATTAGGTATTTCTCCTAATGCTATCTCTCCCCCAGGCCCCAATGCCCCAAATGGCCCCGATGTGTGATGTTCCCTTCCCTGTGTCCATATATTCTCATTGTTCAACTCCCACTTATGAGTGAGAATATGTGGTGTTTGGTTTTCTGTCCTTATGATAGTTTGCTTAGAATGATCGTTTCCACCTTCACCCATGTCCCTGCAAAGGACATAAACTCATCATTTTTTATGGCTGTATAGTATTCCATGGTGTATATGTGCCTATTTTCTTAATCCAGTCTATCATTGATGGACATTTGGGTCCATCAAGTCTTTGCTATTGTGAACAGTGCCACAATAAACATACATATGCATGTGTCTTTATTGTAGAATGATTTATAATCCTTTGGGTATATGCCCCGTAATGGGATTGCTGGGTCAAATGGCATTTCTAGTTCTAGATCCTTGAGGAATTGCCACACTGTCTTCCACAATAGTTGAACTAATTTACACTCCCACCAACAGTGTAAAAGTATTCTTATTTCTCTACATCCTCTCCAACATCTGCTCTTTCCTGACTTTTTAATGATTACCATTTTAACTGGCATGAGATAGTATCTCATTGTGGTTTTGATTTGCATTTCTCCAATGACTAGTGATAATGAGCATTTTTGCATACTTCTGTTGGCTGCATAAATGTCTTCTTTTGAGAAGTGTCTGTTCATATCTTTTGCCCACTTTTTGATGGGGTTGTTTGTTTTTTCCTTGTAAATTTGTTTAAGTTCTTTGTAGATTCTAGTATTAGCTCTTTGTCAGATGGGTAGATTTCAAAAATTTTATCCCATTTGGTAGGTTGCCTGTTCACTCTGATGATAGTTTCTTTTTCTGTGCAGGAGCTCTTTAGTTTAATTAGATCCCATGTGTCTATTTTGGCTTTGTTGCCATTGCTTTTGGTGTTTTAGTCATGAAGTCTTTGTCCATGCCTATGTCCTGAATGGTATTGTCTAGGTTTTCTTCTAGGATTTTTATGGTTTTAGATCTTACATTTTAGTCTTTAATCCACCTTGAGTTATTTTTTGTATAAGGTGTAAGGAAGGGAACCAGTTTCAGCTTTCTACACATGACCAGCCAGTTTTCCCAGCACCATTTATTAAATAGGGAATCCTTTCCCCATTGCTTGTTTTTGTCAGGTTGGTCAAAGATCAGATGGTTGTAGCTATGTGGTGTTATTTCTGAGTCCTCTGTTCTGTCACAATGGTCTATATGTCTGTTTTGGTACCAGTACCATGCTGTTTTGGTTACTGTAGCCTTGTAGTATAGTTTGAAGTCAGGTAGCGTGATGCCTCCAGCTTTGTTCTTTTTGTTTAGGATTATCTTGGCTATGCAGGCTCTTTTTTGGTTCCACATGAACTTTAAAGTAGTTTTTTCCAATTCTGTGAAGAAAGTCCATGGTAGCTTAATGGGGATAGCATTGAATCTATAAATTACTTTGGGCAGTATGGCCATTTTCACGATATTGATTCTTCCTATCCATGAGCATGGAATGTTCTTCCATTTGTTGGTGTCCTCTTTTATTTCGTTGAGCAGTGGTTTGTAGTTCTCCTTGAAGAGGTCCTTCACATCCCTTGTAAGTTGGATTCCTAGGTATTTTATTCTCTTTGTAGTAATTGTGAATTGGAATTCACTCATGATTTGGCTCTCTGGTTGTCTTTTATTGGTGTATAGGAATGCTTGTGAGTTTTGCACATTGATTTTGTATCCTGAGACTTTGCTGAAGTTTCTTATCAGCTTAAGGAAATTTCTGGGTTGAGACAATGGGGTTTTCTAAATATACAATCATGTCATCTGCAAACATTGACAATTTGACTTCCTCGTTTCCTAATTGAATACCCTTTATTTCTTTCTCTTGGTTAATTGCCCTGGCCAGAACTTCCAACATTATGTTGAATAGGAGTGGTGAGAGAGGGCATCCCTGTCTTGTGCCAGTTTTCAAAGGGAATGCTTCCAGTTTTTGCCCATTCGGTATGGTATTGGTTGTGGGTTTGTCATAAATAGATCTTATTATTTTGAGATACAATCCATCAGTACCTAGTTTATTGAGCATTTTTACCATGAAGGGCTGTTGAATTTTGTCAAAGGCCTTTTCTACATCTATTGAGATAATCATGTGTTTTTTTTTTTCATTGGTTCTGTTTATGTGATGGATTATGTTTATTGATTTGTGTATGCTGAACCCACCTTGCATCCCAGGGATGAAGCCAAGTTGATCATGGTGGATAAGCTTTTTGATGTGCTGCTGGATTCAGTTTGTCAATATTTTATTGAGAATTTTTGCATTGATGTTCATCAGTGGTATTGGCCTAAAATTCTCTTTTTTTTGTTGTGTCTCTACCAAGCTTTGGTATCAGGGTGATGCTAGCCTCATAAAATGAGTTAGGGAGGATTCCCTCTTTTTTATTCATTGAAATAGTTTCAGAAGGAATGGTACTAGCTCCTCTTTCTACCTCTGGTAAAATTCAGCTGTGACTCCCTCTAGTCCTGGGCTTTTCTTGGTTGGTAGGTTATTGCCTCAATTTCAGAATGTGTTATTGGTTTATTCAGAGATTCAATTCTTCCTGGTTTAGCCTTGGGAGGGTGTAGGTGTCCAGGAATTTATCCATTTCTTCTAGATTTTCTAGTTTATTTGCATAGAGGTGTTTTTAGTACTCTCTGATGGTAGTTTGTATTTCTGTGGGATTGGTTGTGATATCCCCTTTATCATTTTTATTGCATCTATTTGATTCTTCTCTCTTTTATTCTTTATTAGTTTTGCTAGCAGTCTATCTATTTTATTGATTTTTTCAAAAAACCAGGATTCATTGATTTTTTTGAAGGTTTTTTTTGTGTGTGTGTCTCTATCCCCTTCAGTTCTGCTCTGATCTTAGTTATTTCTTGCCTTCTGCTACCTTTTGAATTTGTTTGCTCTTCCTTCTCTAGTTCTTTTAATTGTGATGTTAGGGTGTTGATTTTAGATCTTTCCTGCTTTCTCTTGTGGGCATTTAGTGCTATAAATTTCCCTGTATGCACTGCTTTAAATGTGTCCCAGAGATTCTGGTACGTTGTGTCTTTGTTCTCATTGGTTTCAAAGAACATCTTTATTTCTGCCTTCATTTCGTTATGTACCCAGTAGTCATTCAGGAGCAAGTTATTCAGTTTCCATGTAGTTGAGCGGTTTTGATTGAGTTTCTTAGTCCTGAGTTCTAGTTTAATTGCACTGTGGCCTGAGAGACAGTTTGTTGTGATTTCTGTTCTTGGACATTTGCTGAGGAGTGTTTTACTACCAATTGTGTGGTCAATTTTAGAATAAGTGTGATGTGGTGCTGAGAAGAATGTATATTCTGTTGATTTGGGGTGGAGAGTTCTGTAGATGTCTATTAGGTCTGCTTGGTCCAGGGCTGAATTCAAGTCCTGGATATCCTTGTTAACTTTCTGTCTCATTGATCTGTCTAATACTGACAGTGGGGTGTTAAAGTCTCCCATTATTATTGTGTGAGAGTCTAAGTCCCTTTGAAGGTCTCCAAGGATTTGCTTTATGAATCTGAGTGCTCCTTTATTGGGTGCATATATATTTAGGATAGTTAGCTCTTCTTGTTGAATTGACCCCTTTACCATTATGTAGTGGCCTTCTTTGTCTCTTTTGATCTGTGTTGGTTTAAAGTCTGTTTTATCAGAGACCAGGATTGCAACTCCTCTTTTTTTTGCTTTCCATTTGCTTGGTAGATCTTCCTCTATCCCTTTATTTTGAGCCTATGTGCATCTTTGCACGTGAGATGGGTCTCCTGAATACAGCACACCGATGGGTCTTGACTCTTTATCCAATTTGCCAGTCTGAGCCTTTTAATTGGGACATTTAGCCCATTTACAGTTAAGGTTAATATTGTTATGTTTGAATTTGATCCTGTCATTATGATATTAGCTAGTTATTTTTCCCGTTAATTGTTGCAGTTTCTTCATAGCATTGATGGTCTTTACAATTGGGCATGTTTTTGCCATGGCTGGTACCACTTGTTCTTTTCCATGTTTAGTGCTGCCTTCAGAAGCTCTTGTAAGGCAGGCCTGGTGGTGACACAATCTCTCAGCATTTGATTGTCTGTAAAGGATTTTATTTCTCCTTCACTTATGAAGCTTAGTTTGGCTAGATATGAGATTCTGGTTTGAAAATTCTTTTCTTCAAGAATGTTGAATATTGGCCCCCACTCTCTCCTGGTTTGTAGGGTTTCTGCCTAGAGATCTGCTGTTAGTCTGATGGGTTTCTCTTTGTGGGTAACCGGACCTTTCCCTCTGGCTGCCCTTAACATTTTTTCCTTCATTTCAACCTTGGTGAATCTAACAATTATGTATCTTGGGGTTGCTCTTCATGAGGAGTGTCTTTGTGGTGTTCTCTGTATTTCCTGAATTTGAATGTTGGCCTGCCTTGCTAGGTCAGAGATGTTCTCCTGGATAATATCCTGGAGAGTGTTTTCTAACTTGGTTCCATTCTCCCCGTCACTTTCTGGTACACCAATCAAACATATATTTGGTCTTTTCACATAGTCCTATATTTCTTAGAGGCTTTGTTTCTTTTCACTCTTTCTCCTCTAACCTTGTCTTCTCACTTTATTTCATTAATTTGATCTTCAATCACTGATATCCTTTCTTCCACTTGATTGAATTGGCTATTGAAGCTTGTGCATGCGTCACGAAGTTCTTGGGCCATGATCTTCAGCTCCGTCAGGTCATTAAAGGTCTTCTCTATGCTGTTTATTCCAGTTTGCCAAGCATCTAACCTTTTTTCAAGGTTTTTAGCTTCCTTGTGATGGGTTAGAACATGCTTCTTTAACTTGGAGAAGTTTGTTATTACCGACCTTCTGAAGCCTACTTCTGTCAACTCTTCAAACTCATTCTTCATTCAGTCTTTTTCCTTTGCTGGCAAGGAGCTGTGATCCTTTGGAGAAGAAGAGGCACTCTGATTTTTGGAACTTTCAGCTTTTATGCTCTGGTTTCTCACCATCTTTGTGGTTTTCTCTACCTTTGGTCTTTGATGTTGGTGACCTACAGGTGGGGTTTTGGCGTGGATGTCCTTTTTGTTGATGTAGATGCTCTTCCTTTCTGCTTGTTAGTTTTCCTTCTAACAGACCCCTCAGCTGCTGGCCTGTTGGAGTTTGCTGGAGGTCCACTCCAGACCCTGTTTGCCTGGGTATCAGCAGCAGAGATTCAGTTGGAAAAGCAGAAATCACCCATCTTTTCCATCAGTCTCGCTGGGAGCTGCAGACCAGAGCTGTTCCTATTCAGCCGTCTTGGAAGCAACTTCAGTTTCTCTTGTTTAAATAAATATTCCCGTCCCTCCAAGTTAATGACAACAATTAATCAATAAAATTAACATAGCAGTGTGGCTTGGGACTTGGAGTGGGGGAATAAGTAGAAAGGACAGAAATCAGAGGGAAATGAGAAGTTCCTAAAGTATTTTTCTTGTTTGAGAACTATTTATATATGAATAAGCCTTAGAAATAGATAGAAAAAAGTGTGAATTTTAATAAGGCATGAGAAAGTACTAGAAAGACAGAAATATACAGTTTTCAAACTAATATAAAGTAGATATAGAATATTAAATAAAAACTAAATAGAAATCATGATGATAGAAAATCATGAGGTAACAGAAAATAGTTTAATTTACCATTAATTACCACAAATATCAATAGCTTAAACTCATATTTCAGAAGAGAGATTCTCAGAATGGAAAAAAAATTCAGATTTATGATTTTTTCAATAAGCAAACTGAAAAAATACATACAAAAAGATTGGAAAATAATAAGATGAAAAGAATATCTTATGCAAATGTGAACCAAAAGAAAGACAGGGTAACAGCTTTAATAGGACACAAAAATGATGGTATTCCAGATCATCATAAGGGACAAAAGGGACATTTAATACTGCAAAAATAAACAATATACCCTGATGATAGAGTAAGCATGAACATATATTCACCTAACAATATAGTCTAACAACGTATACAACACTTACAGACATATATAGAGATGTAAAAATATCAGAAATTGTAATTAGATATCCCATATATTCAACTTAGAAACTGTTGGGCCAAACAGATTTAACAAAAATAAATTTATTGAGGCTTTGAATAACACAATTAATAAGTTTGAATTAAAGAGGACTTTTTTTAAAAAACCAAAGTGTAAAAAATGTTAAATCTCTCAGGTGTGATGAAAAAACTGAATCAAATTAATCTAAAAAACTAACAACAAAGAACCTACAATAGGCATAATCTTAAATGAGAAAATAACATAAAAGCATTTTCTTTAAAATCAGGAACTAAGCAAATATATTACTTGTACCACTTTTTTCCTTCAACATTGTAGTAGAGGGCATAGCCAGAGCAGTAAGAGAAGGAAAAGAAAATAAAGATATTTAGAATTAGAAAGGAGGAAATAAAATTTGCCCTTAAAATTTGCAGACAATATAATTGTCTACACAGAACCTCACCAAAAAAAAAAAAAAAAAAGTCCTACAAATTATTAGAAATGGTAGGAGATTTTTGTAAGGTACCAAGATATAAGATCAATATTTTAAAAATTAATTGCATTTCTCTAATGGCCACAAATAAATGGAAAATATAATTGATATGAAACACTATTTACATTAGCAACAAAAATAATAAAAAGCTTAGTAATGAATCTAACAAAGTATATAAAGGACCCTCACACATTACTTAAGAAAATTTACTGGAAAACATTAAGGAAACCTATGCAAATGGAGAAATATCTTATGAGTAGGAAAAGTTTATGTCAAAATGATATTAATTCTACCTAAATTAATCTGTAGATTTAACACAACTCCAATTAATAGAGTTTTTCATGGAACTTGACAAGTTATTACTAAGTTGCCAGATATATCTGAAAAAGATGAATGAGGAGGAAAGATGTGCTTAGCCAGAAATCAGGACTTACTATACAGCCATTGTGTCTGAAAGTGTGTTACTAAACAGGGATGGACAAATTACCCAGTGGAATAGATTAGATATTTCAGAAACAAAAACCTACAGTATGATAAACAGATCACTGGGAAAAGGAGTGATTGTTCAATGAAAGGAGCTGGAAAACATGTTGATTCAAGTTAGGGGAAAATTAAGTTGTATCCTTAGTTAAATGAAAAACAAAATTAACTCCCAAAGAAGTAAAAGCTTAAATGTCAAAGAAAGGGTACAAAATATTAGTAGAAAATATAGATGACTATGTTTTTGCCTTTAGGACTAGGAAAGATTTCTTAAACAGGAACAATATTAAAAATAAATAAATATTAAACAATACAAAAAGTTAAATTTGACTGTCTTAAAATCTTAGAAAAACTAAAAGTTGTTTTATGTCGGGAGGAGGTGCTTGCACATATATTTAGAAAAAGCTAGATTAATAATTATTGCTGGGAAAAAATGGCTCACTTAATGAAGAAAAATAATTTTGGATACCTACCACATGATATATGCAAATTTCAACTCTAGATGGATTGGTAAAAACTATAATGGTTGATTTTTTTAACCTTTAGAAGGCAAAGATCTTATACTTCCAAAAGCACAAAACTTTATAAGACAAAATGTTAGCTATGACTACATCAGAATTTAGGATTTCTGTTTAGTAAAGAACACCAGAGACAAAGTTAACAGCTGACAGATGGGGAGATTATATTTACTCAATAAGAGAAAATACAAGATACACAACAGGAAAATGGGAAAAGAATATCAGAAGTCAATTCGCAGAAGGAGACATTAAATGACTAACTAGTATATGAAGAGATGCTTAAGTGATCTCTCAAGTGAAACTTAATTGACTAATAAAATGACCAATGATATTAAACAAGAAAGTTGAAAGTTATCTTTTTGGCCAAGATACTGAAAACAACAGCCCGGTCCCTGCTGGTGCGAGCAATTTGGTCATACTTAGTGAAATTACAGATACACAGTAACCCATCTGTCTCTTTCTCCTGAGGGTATGACATTGACCACTGGTTCTCAGGTAGGGTGATTCTTCCCATCTCTGCCAGAGGACAATTAGCAATGTTTGAAAACATTTCTGATTGTCACTACTGAGAGGATGCTACTGGCATCTACTGGGTAGAGCCCAAGGAGCTGTTAAATATCCTACAATGCACAGGACAGCCCCTACCAACTAAGAGCCGTGCAGCCCCAGATGTCCATCATACTGAGTTTGAGAAACCCTGCCCTAGAGAAACTCTTACATAGTTGTGGAAAGGGGCTCATGTGAAAGAGTCTATCACAGTATTGTTTCCACAAGTGGGGAGTTGGAACACATAAGAGTCTATTATGAAATAAAATAAAACATAAAATATGTTGGAGACACAATACAGTGTGCAGCAGATAGAAGTAGCAGAAAAAACACACAATAGGCATAGATCTTAAAAGATGGTGTTAAGTGAAAAAAGATAAGAAATAAAATTAAGTCTACAGCTCAGTATGATTTGTATAAATTTAAAACATACATACACAAATCAACATCATATTTTTTACAAGAATATATCATTTCAAAGGATATTAGCAAACACATTTGAGTACCGTGTCTCTGGAGGAAGAGAGGAATGAATTGGTGTGTGAGAAAAATCCAAAAGATTAAAGCAAATTAAACATAAGGAAGAATAGAGCCTGGCTTGAAGTAATAATGATGATGTGTCCTTGATGAAGAAATAGTACTAATTTGACTCCTAAAGACTGAGATTAAATCAAAAAATACCCTATATATATTTTAATATTTTTTATTCTATGGAGCATATACTTTTTTAAAGTGCTCATGAAACATTTATTTAAAAAAACTAATGATGTGTTATATCAGGAAGAAAAATACATTTCAAAAATGAGAATTTATAAAGACTACATTTTAAAAAGTTTTAAAATAGGTTAAATAGAAATATCATTTGCAAATTAAAAAGCACTCTCAAGCAGTTTTTGGATCACAAAACGAGAAAGGAAAATGAAAGCAATCCCAGAATACATAGGCAGTAAGGACAAAGGCAATTTTGCATCAAAACTTATTAGACGTGCTCAAAGTTTTATAATATGAAATTCATAAGACCTCTACCTCTTTTATTATTAAACAAGAAAGAATATAAATATATGAACTAGGCATTCACCTCAAAATACTAGTAAAAGAACATCAAAATAAACCCAAGGAAAGTAGAAGGAAGGAATATATGCTGACAAATTCAGTATTAAAGCATCAGAAAACAGGAAAATATCTGGTTCTTCGAAAATTAAAAAAAAAGAAGAAGAAGAAAAGAAAATAGCAGACAAATCCCTGCGAGAGTCAGCCAGCAATAACATGAAGGGAAAATACTTGTCCGAACAATCCAGCTGAAGACATAGAGTCCTTTCTCGCATGTTAAGCAGGAAGCCTCGGGGGTGGAAGGTTTAATTCCTGTTCAGTACTTTGGCTGCAGGAAGGGCATTATGAGGGGTTGGGTGTATGGGGATGGACGATCAGCTCCTACTCATAGATGATTTCTGTGTTTGGTTGGACTGAGCTGAATGCACACTGAGCTTGCTGAGTCTTCTGTCCAGCATCAGCTCTTCTCTGAAGTCCCTGCTGCTAGTGCCTTGGGCTACTACTCCTGAGTGAAGGCAGCTCCACAATATCTAGTTTTCTGCTTGTTGTGGTTTTGCTTGTCCCTCTCCCTTTAGACTCAAGTCATAGTTTCAGTGAAGATTGAACCCTGTGACACATGCCCATTGACACAGCCTCTCAACCAGATTGGAAGGTAACTCCATTGCTGCCAGGGCATTCTTTGCTCATTGCCTGTGATGTAGCCCCACTTTCCTAGGAAGAGGTATGTGGAGTTGGCCCTCCACCTGGTCCCATTGGCAGTATCCCAAACTCCCTTGACGACCATTGCATACGAATGACATTCTTCCCTCGTTTTAAGTAGTGGTACAGGTTTTCCTCCATTGATACTGTACGTGGTCATTTCCATCATTTGCGGGGGCAAGGGAAATTAGATGCATCAAGTCCAGTCACCTTCTTTCTCTCAAGTAAAGCATTCTTCAACATGTGCCCCTGGGCAAGCCAAAACATACATTCCTACAGCTTATTTGCACCTTTTATTTTTCATATTCATAGCAGATGTTCAAGGATAAAAAAAATTCTCAATGACTTAAAAGTAAAAATAACCTGCCTATTTAAGTGCAAAAATACTACATTCTCATTGTAAAAAATCAATGATACAGAGATGTTTAGAACAAAAAGCTAGTAGCTTCTTCCATCTACATTTCAGTTTCACCCCTTCAACCGTAAGGTAACAAATGTTAAGAATCTGAAGTATGTTTCCATAGTTTTCTCTCTGTCTTTTCATATATACTATTGGTTTATAGTAATTGTTTAAAAATATAAGTCCCCATATTTGTGGATTGACGGAAAACCACAGCTTCCTATCTGAAGTTCCTTTGTTTCACAGTAAATTTTGGTGCAGAGTAGTGAGTATAGAAGCTGTGACCATATTACCAACTAAACCATAGGACTATGTCCCAAGAAGCCCATCCCTCCTCAATTTTAACATAGAATTTCCAGTCACTGAGAATTATTCACTAAGCTCATGGCTCAAAATGTTTTGTGTTAGGAAACATCGTCAGAAGAGTTTAGTAAGCCTGCTTTTCCATTATTGACAGCTGTCCAAAAAAAATTTTCATGAAATAGTAAGAAAAAGTACTAAGATACTAAAGATACAAAGAGAAGAGCTTTCCATGAGATACTAATAAGGTGATATGGTTAGCATTAAATCATAAGCAAAATATTCAGTTAAAAAAGTGTTAACATTGACACCACTGTAAGAATGACCCTTGCAGGACACCATGACCTCCTTGCAAAGCTCCAGGGGAAACAGAAAGGGGCATGACCCCGAATCAAGTGAAGCCAAATATAGTGTTACAAAGACTGGATTTCACATGCAGTCCTCATTCCTGCTGCTCTGATTGCATCACTGCAATCGCTTCAATTCAGGCTTGATATTTGCTGAAGCTTACTTATTCCCCATGGCATGAAACCAAATTACAGAAAGATGGCTTCACTCCATGCTGGTTTGGACAGGTACAAATATTTGAAAAGCCTATTTGTATGTCTATTCCTTGAGCATGGAATGGAATGTGAACTTGTAGGGCTTGGAAATGTCAATGAATAGAATTGTCTGATCACTCAAAGGACTTGCTTCGTGGGCGTGTTTAGAAGTGAAGAGGTGTGATGTGACTTATCAGTAAAGGGAGTGTCCATGGCAACCAGCCCCAGGTTTCCTTGGAGATACTGTGCTTTGGCGGGAAGCCAGTGCAAGAAGTGCTTTGGAATGCAGTCTAGGAAATAACAATGACACAACCTTTGCATGGGGACAGATTGCCCCAGACATATATACCATGCTATAAATGGAAGTGAGGCTCCATATATAGAAAGCATGCAGCAAATATATCAAAGTTGAGGGTTCTAAAAAACACTTAAAAAAAGGTCTTGAAATAGGATCTTTAACATCAGTTGAGCAAAGGAAGCTATGTGATTAAAACTTTAAGCAATTTCTCCACTGATCACAATTTTTCAACTAAAGAATTAAAAAAAAATGAAATAGAAACACAGAATTAAAGGGTCAAAAAGAAATGAACATCATAATCTTGACATTGAGGATTATAGATTCACGAGTTTTCCCTCTTTTCTAAGGAAGACAGCCTTTTGCATTCTTGTGTCTATTTTACTTTTCTTGCCTTTACTTTAGACAGCTTCTACATTTTAATAAAAGTAGCCAATGTGTGCCAATACTGGAGCCTCACCTCCTCATGTCCATAGAGAGTTGAGGGAAGTCAGTATATTTTGCATTTTGCATTTTGGATCATTGGTTCAGAAAGGAGCTGCTGCAGAGCTTGAGCCCTTCCTAGCGTTGTCACTAAATTTCTTAGTGTTTAACTTTTCCCCACAAAGTCTACTGGTAGTTAATTGAAGGATAGATTCAGGGAATTTCACAGCTTCCAACACACAAAAATTGTGGGCTGGAGTGAAAAAGTTCAACATTAGGAATCAATCAGGAGATTTAAGTGTGAGTCCAGGTCAGGCCTACTGTGAATCTGGGCAAATCACGTTCCTTTCATGCTTTTATTAATTATCTAATTGTTTAATTCCATTTATGTGAAATTCTCCAACAAGCAGAAGTATCATCAAAGAAAGTAGATATGTAGTTGCCAGAGGCCAAGGACTGGAGAGAAGGTCAGTCAATTGATTGCAAAGAAGCACAAAGAAAGTTTTTAGGGTGATGGAAACAGTCTGGGTCATGATTACGGTGAGGGTGACCTGGCTGCATACATATTTCTCACATCTCAGCAGATGTTATACTTAAAATTGGTGATTTTATTGTATGGAAATTATACCTCAGTAAAGTGGATTTTTAAAATTCATGGTAACTTGTCCAGTTTCTGAATCCTCTCCAGTTTCAGTCTCCCTTGTCCCTGATCTTTCCATCTTTTTCCTTCCAGGCCCCTGGCCAACCGGTGAAGTCACTTGCCACTACCCATCTATCCTTACCTCAGGCCTCCAAAGGGGTCACCAAGTGCCATACCTGAAGCTCTGGCTGTTGAAACAGTTTCCCATTACTGGCCTCTTTTGGGACCACCCTTGAAGAGGGCTGTATTGCAATGGCAGTTCACTTTTACTTTATACTCACATAGAAAGCCATTCATCCAGGAACAATACTTGGCCTTTTTCTTCCTTTATCAACAATTATAAGGGAACCCCATTTGGGCTACAGGTACGAACTGAGAGGTACTAATGAACAGTGGCATAGGATTCTGGGTTACCTTACTTGTGCCCTCTGGTTATGTTGGAACCCAGACTCTGATAGGCAGGTTAGTTGCACAGTTCCTGATTATCCATGGTTGGGTATTCCACTCCTCCTGGGCTCAGAAAGGCTGATTCTTTTGGAAAAACAAAGAAACAACAACAACAACAACAAAACTAAGATAGATAAAGCTCTGGAAAGTTTAAAAAAGGAAAGAAAAATAAGGTGCAAATAAATAATGTCATAAATGTAAGAGAATGCATAAGTATAGATTAGGTAAGTATAGATAGTAAGTATAGACTGGGAGCTTCCTGCAAATGGTGTGTGCTTCACAGCAGACAGCATGACCTTGCTCCAGAGCTTTAAGAATCACCATTGTTATTCTCCTGATGCAGCTTGCCATAAACTACACATGGCTTTTTTTCCCATCGCAGATTCTTAGCATACCGAATCTGCAAGGGTTCATGGTCAAGTAGCTGGCCTACCTGTATGACAAGCAGGTCTTGAGGGTAAAGAGATTAGAGCACTTACAGTTTTGAAGAGGTCTGACAGATGTGCTTCCTTTATGTGGTGAGAGCTTGGAGTAAAGGACAAATTATTGTATCAACAAGGTGTCTGCACATGAAGCCTGCTCCACACCCTTAAATCCTTCCCTGCTGTGGCAGCTCCTGAATTTACATAGGGTTCTCTCTCTCTCTCTCTCTCATACATGTGTCCTACTAACACTGAGAGTATTCGCCACTTCTCGTTTAGCAGCTCCTTTTTAACGTGAATCATCGATTACTAGAGTAGACCCCTATGATATTCTGTGTAATGTTCAGACAGTCCAGGTTCACTGAAACTATATTGACAGAGAGTGAGATTAAAAAAAAAAAAAAACTGTGGAGTAAAACCACTGATGTATGTTGTTTTCTGTTCCAGGTGAATGCAAACTGTTTCTGATCTTTCTTTCTGAGTAGGATGGACAATGACCCTTACACTGCTCTAGCAAAGACTGCCCATCTTGCACAGCTGCTGCAATTAGGGCTAATATTTGATTAAGTTTGTAGTTGTCCACCCTCCAGGACATGTTTGGTTATAGCAGTGATGGAGCTTGTCAATTAAATGGAGATACTTTTGCTACAGCCAGTTCTGTATGTATCAGTTGTTCAAAGGCAGAAAGGTTGTACTAGAAATAAGAAAAGGCTGAAAATTAATGAGCTACACGACAAACCTAAAAAATAAGAAAGGGCAAAAGAGTAGAAATCCAAAAGAAGATGAAAGAAGTGCTGATAATAAAAATAGAGGTAAAAAATTCATGAAATAAAAGCAAAGATACAATAGAGAAGATGATCAAAGCTAAAGGCTGATTCTTTGGGGGAAAAAAAACAAGATAAAGACCTGCAAGTTTGAAGAAGGGAAAGAAAGGCAGGCACAAATAATATTATAAATGCAAAAGAATGCATAAGTATAGATTAAGCAGAAAAAAAAGGAAAAGAGCTCAATATCAAAGACAGACCAACAAACCTCAAAACTGTAGATGAATAGAAATATAACTTACCAAATCTGTGCCCAAAATAAGTAGAAAGGCTTAACAACTTAAAAAACTATAAAATAAATTGAAGTAGTAATTTAGTATCTTTACACACACACACACACTAGGTTCAGTTGGTTTTATTGGCAAATTGTAACAAACTTAAAAGAAACAGATTGCCCCAATCTTAGAGAGTCTTCTAGAGGGGAAGAAAAAAAAAAAAGGAATATATCCAAACTTACTCTATGAGGCCAGCATAACTTTGATTTCAAAACTAAAAAGACAATATGAGAAAGGAATGTAAAAGACCCGCTTCACTCATTAATGTATGTGTATTAAAGTCCCCAACAAAATAATAGCAGACATAAACAAACAATATGGAAAAAATGATAATATACTATAATGAAATGGAATCTGTCCCAAGACAAGATGGTTTAATATTTGAAAAATCGCTGTCATTTGCTGCATTAACATATTGAATGAGAAAAAGTCATTTCTTAGAGATATGGTCTCCTCTTACAGGTGACTTTACCTCCAAGGCTATTAGTCTGATGGCAATTTTCTTAGAAATTTGCTTTAAATTGAAACCCTTCCTCCCCAACTTTTCCATGTTTCTCCTGTCTTTTACAGCAGTCAAACTTGCATGGCAATCAGATGACTTTCTTACCTTCTCCTTCATGGATTTTTTTAAGGGAATGATGTTAGTTTGATGAAAGAAGACAGCAGAGTTGAGTGAATGGGCAAAAGAAGTGTTGTCTAAGCCTTTAAATATAAAGTATAAGAAGTCAGTGAAAGTGAAGTATTGGAGCTGCCCAGAGAGAGGATCATTAGGGAATTAAATCATTGAATAGTTATGAGAAAGTATGTCCAGAATACAGGCTGAGGGATCTTCTTAGAAAGGATAAAGGAAAACCCATTCTCTAAGAATAGAGAAAAGTTTGCGAGACATATACAGTTTCATTAGTCAACAATTTACTGAACATTTACTATGTGCCAGGCACTGTATTAGACCAGAGTATTCAATGGTGAAAAAAGCAAAAATGCTTGCTCCTCCCATGGAACCTACTGTCTTGAGATGGAAACTACATTAAACAATTACATGCAGATGAATGCAATAGTGCCAGTTACTAAACTCCATGAAGACAAAAGATCAAGATGCAGTGAAAGATGATGGTGTGGTTCTGATTGAGAAAAACAAAGAGTTAAGGAAGGTCTTTCAGTGAAAATATATTTTGATCTGAGAGCTAGATGATGGCTAAAGGCCAGTGAGAAAAAGAGTAAGGCAAGAAATAATCTAGGTAAAGCAAAAATGCCTTGTTTGAAGACTGAACCAGAGCAAAACTTGGTTATATTAAGGAAGCACCAAATGGTCAATCTGCCTAAAGTGTAGTGAAAGAGGGGGAGGGCTTCAAGGGGTGAGTATAAGGAGGTGAGCCTATCCTGAGAGGTTTTGAAATCTCCAAGAACGTAGATTTATTTGAAGTGCAATGGAAAACAAATTCAAACTATTTTTAGCAAAAGAGTGACATTATTTCAAAAAGATCCCTCTGGCTGTCATCTGAAGAATTGGTTGCAGGAGGGACATGCATATAAGTAGGAAGACCCTCTACCCTCATTGTGGCAGTTGAGCTGAGACAATGGTGGTGGCTTGTACTGATACAGAGGGAGGTGGAATGATTCTAGGCATTTCGAGGCAATAGAATAAACAAGATTTAGTGACAAATTGAATGTTAGTGATGATGTAGAAGAGGTGTTATGAAGAATGACTCCCAGATTTCTGTCTTTAGCAACCAGAGAGATAGAGATGCTATTTACTAAAAGTGAGAAAAACAGAAAGAAAAGAGCGTTAGGTTAGAGAAGGTGGGGAAAGATGGAGGGAGGTAGCATGATGAGAAAGTTTCAACTGGGGACATGTTAAAAGTAAGACGTCATGAGGAACCCAGATCTCTAGTGGGCAGTTTGGTATGGAATTAGGAGCACCGATGAAGAATTTTAGATGGGTAAGGAGGTATTCTAAAACAGATAGAATGGGATATCTTAACAGAATGATAGATCCTCTCTTTAGAAAATAAAGAGGAGAGGGAGATTGAGATTTGGGACATGAGACTAGTGGAAGAGTCTCTGAGGAATATGCAACAGAATCCCAGATGAGAACTGAGCAACAATGTCGGTGAAAGTATTATAGCATTAGACTGCCTGCATGTGTTCTGTGCGCAGCCATTCCCATGCCTAATATTGCTCATAATAGAGCAATGACAGTGCTGTGTGATATTCCAAAAGACCTGTGGTCCAATTCCTCTTTATAGGCCTGGAGCCAAATTGATATTCATTGTATACCCCATTTTTTTCTCATGGGTAAAAGAGAAAAAAACAAATTGCAACCTTTAACTATTATTTTCAGCTTAAGTCTCATATGATCTGTGTGCATTGTTGTCAGAAAGATCATTTTTACCTTTTAGGAACAAATGTACATAAGACAACTGACAAAATTTCTGGAAGAAATTCTGTTAAAAAAAATGTACAAGCTTGTTATTTACTATAGCAACTAAAGAAGAACAAAGGACCTGCCCATTCATCTCACCTTGAGGGAATAATGTTCTGATAGACATCACAGCTAATTATTTTTGCATTAGGAGACATATTAAGGGGAAAAGAACCCCTTCCCCATCTGAGTTAAGATGGTTTAAGTCCTCGGTATCTGTTCCATGCAAAAAGAGGGGGTTTGGGCTCTGTTTAGGTATAAGAAACAAGAATTAATCTCAGAAGCAGAGGGCTGAATACTGAGACAGAGAGTATCTGACTATTCTGTAAGGGGGGTGTGTGTGTGTGTGCAAGTGTGCACACAGAAAATACATGAGCAGTTGTAGAAATCATTTGACTGGCCTTTAAGCTTCCTGGCATCTTGAAATTTTGCCTCATTGCTGATTAAAATATTCAAATATGTCTAGCCTACAGAGGGAGGTCTCCTTTGATTTTGTCAAGCACCAAATATAACAAAGCATTCATAAAATAGGGCATTATTCCAAATTCTCTCTTGGTTAACCACACATGTGAAGGATTAGGCTACTCAGAATTTAAGGCTATGCCGTCAAACTGCCCAAAGGAATACTGCATAATTCAAGCCTGCTTCAGTGGTATGCTGGTAAATGTTTAACAGTCAGCTCTCAAGGGGGAAAAAGCACTGTGATTTGCAGCATTTGCCAATTTCCATAGTGTAAAACTTCCACCATAGCTGATTCCAAGCTACTGAAGGTTTAACAAATGGCTTGCAAAATTTCAGAAAATTTGACATTCAAACTGGTATAAGCTAACTCCAATACACTACAGCAAATAGGTTTGCAAATTATTGCTGAATTAATGGCAGTGTATTCTAATTGCAGACAAAATAAATCAAATGCAATTAAAAATAAACATCCTCTTAGAACTGGGTTTTATATCCAAAACTTAAATAATCTTTCTTAGAACAGGATTCCACAAAAGGTCCAAAGTTTTTGAAGAGTCATTCTGTTTTTGTTAACATTTCATTTTTAAGCATTATAAACAATTGGAAAATGCAGAAAATAATTTTTCTCTAGAAGCGAATAGAAGCCTCTTGGAAACTAATTTTAAAGTTGCTGACAGGAATCAATAAATGACCCAGTGCTTGGGAAATCTGATACGAATTCTCTGATCTGACCCATACTCTGTAAATTGATGTTGCTGAGCCCCCTTGTCTTGGGGTATTATTTTGTCTCTAATATTAAGATAAAAACTTTTGTGCCTCATGGAAATGTACCTGAATCCCCATGGAGGTGCTCTGCATGACTGAGAGAAAAGGTGACATATAATTATGCGTGGCCTTATTATCCCTTTTGGCCTCACCATTCTTACAGAAACCCATTTAAAAGAAGTTCCTCCAGCTAATGGACAATAAAATTGATACCATACAGACGTAGGTTCAAATCACTGTTAGGATGATTATGCATGGTAATATTTAAGATATACGTCATTCAGTTATTCAATAAAAAGTCTTGGAGATAAAGTGGTCATCAAGACAGTCTCTACTCACACAAAACTTAAAGACTAGTGAAGGAAAAAGGCAGCATATAATCACACACACACAATAAACAAATGTGTAGTGTGAGTTATAGTAATGGCCATAACTTAAAAAGACACAGTACTATCAGAGTATGCTGTAGAAGTGATGCTTGATTTGAGACATAAAAGACAGGTGGAAATTAATTAGGAAAAGGGGATGAAAGGGAAGACTATTCCAAGCAGAAGGAATCATTGCTTGTGCAAGACTTCCAGATGGGAAAGATCATGAAGTCTCCACAAAGCTGGTGGTTGGTTGGTTTGTGTGGCTAGAGAATGAGCACTAAGCGAGAACAGCAGGAGGTGGGGCTCTAGGAGTTGAGTTAGAAACCAGATCATGAGAGTTTTGACATGAATGGTGCAGACACCAAAATGAAGTTGATATTAATCATAGAGATGTAGTTTTATCTAGCACAACCATAAAAAATGCTCTGAAAAGAAGAAGGTTAGGAAGAAGAGGATAAAATTCTCCTCAACTCCTCACTTCTAAAGGGGGAAGAATAGACATGAATTCATTCTAAACATTAACTTTAAAGTATTTTTTAACATTTATTTACTAATGATTTCTACTTTAAAATAAAAATAAAATTTCTAATTTTCAAATATAAAAACAAGAAAAAACCAGAAATTGATCAACAAAATTTTATGAAAACAAATACGTTAGGAAGCAACCATGCTTACCCTCTTCCTGCCTTAAGCGATTGTATCTTTAAATAGATATATCTTAAAAATAGTGAATAGATATACCTTTAAACATACATCTTTAAATAGATAACATTATTTGGTATGACATTTAAAACATTAAATATAATAGAAATATATTTCTAATCTTAGTTTTAAATGTAAGAAAAGACTAAATTTTTTTATTAAATCCTTCTTATCTGTTGATATTTTCTATGATTTGCTGATGTGATTATTGAATATTTCAATACATTTTATGATATTGAATTAACTTTGGATTCCTGTAATGAAAGCTACTGGTAACTTTCTCTTTGTACACTTTCTGCTATGACCACAAATACTCACCATTTTACTGAAGGTGCTAGCCAAGATAGCAAATAAGAAAAAATAAGACATGTTATTATTAATATGAACATGAATATTAACATGTACCTGAAAAAGCCAAAGTGGTCAACTAAAAAAACATTCAAACATTCCTATAAGAGAGTTCAGAAAAGTGGTCAGTTACAAAATAGATACTTTAAACCAATCACTTTTTTTTTTTTTTTTTTTTTTACTTATGATTATGGTTTATTGCAGGAAGATGATACAGATTAAAATCAGCACAGAGGAATCAGTTTTCCTCTTCCAGTGAAGTTGCATGGATAGCACTTCATTCTCCCAGCAGCAATGTGTGACATCATGCATGAAGTACTGTCAACCAAGGAGGCTCACCCTAACCTTGGTGTCCAGAGTTTTTACTGGAGCTCTGTTACATAGATGTGAAAGTGCTTACATAACTAGTCTTAGCTAGTTTCCAGCCCCTTTAAAGGTCAAACTAATACAATGTGGCCTAGGATCCCAAGTATTCACTATCATTCACATTACTATCATAAACTATCTGGCATTGCCCAAAATCTCAGATATACAAAGATACTCTTATTACACAGGATATTCCAAGGGTCAGATGTCATCTCTTAGGAGCCAGTCAAAGGCCAGAACTTTCTTTGGGGGTTTGAGCACCTCGAGTCCATTGAGTTAGCCCTTCAAGTTTTTACTGCACAGCAGTAAAACACATATATAACTCTCCAGGTGGTCCCATGGAGGATACTTTTATGCCTTAAGGAGATGGGTGTATGTCCAATCCAGTCCTTTGGGTGGACTGAGAATGGCTTTCAATATGACTGAACAACCCAAACCTTGATAAGTCATCTAACTGATGGCTATTTTCAGTTTTCATTTCCTCCAGGATAGGCTATCCAACTTTTTGGTATCTTGGCTGTAGTGAACATATATTATCATATTACAATATTTTTATTTTTATTTTTTTATTATTATTATACTTTAAGTTCTAGGGTACATGTGCATAACGTGCAGGTTTGTTACATATGTATACTTGTGCCATGTTGCTGTGCTGCACCCATCAACTCGTCAGCACCCATCAACTCGTCATTTACATCAGGTATAACTCCCAATGCAATCCCTCCCCTCTCCCTCCTCCGCACTCCCCATGATAGGCCCCAGTGTGTGATGTTCCCCTTTCTGAGTCCAAGTGATCTCATTGTTCAGTTCCCACCTATGAGTGAGAACATGCGGTGTTTGGTTTTCTGTTCTTGTGATACTTTGCTAAGAATGATGGTTTCCAGCTGCATCCATGTCCCTACAAAGGACACAAACTCATCCTTTTTTATGGCTGCATAGTATTCCATGGTGTATATGTGCCACATTTTCTTAATCCAGTCTGTCACTGATGGACATTTGGGTTGATTCCAAGTCTTTGCTATTGTGAATAGTGCCGCAATAAACATACGTGTGCATGTGTCTTTATAGCAGCATGATTTATAATCCTTTGGGTATATACCCAGTAATGGGATGGCTGGGTCATATGGTACTTCTAGTTCTAGATCCTTGAGAAATCGCCATACTGTTTTCCATAATGGTTGAACTAGTTTACAGTCCCACCAACAGTGTAAAAGTGTTCCTATTTCTCCACATCCTCTCCAGCACCTGTAGTTTCCTGACTTTTTAATGATCGCCATTCTAACTGGTGTGAGATGGTATCTCATTGTGGTTTTGATTTGCATTTCTCTGATGGCCAGTGCTGATGAGCATTTTTTCATGTGTCTGTTGGCTGCATGAATGTCTTCTTTAGAGAAATGTCTGTTCATGTCCTTTGCCCACTTTTTAATGGGGCTGTTTGTTTTTTTCTTGTAAATTTGTTTGAGTTCTTTGTAGGTTCTGGATATTAGCCCTTTGTCAGATGAGTAGTTTGCAAATATTTTCTCCCATTCTGTAGGTTGCCTGTTGACTCTGATGGTAGTTTCTTTTGTTGTGCAGAAGCTCTTTAGTTTAATTAGATCCCATTTGTCAATTTTGGCTTTTGCTGCCATTGCTTTTGGTGTTTTAGACATGAAGTCTTTGCCCATGCCTATGTCCTGAATGGTACTACCTAGGTTTTCCTCTAGGGTTTTTATGGTTTTAGGTCTAACATTTAAGTCTCTAATCCATCTTGAATTAATTTTCATATAAGGAGTAAGGAAAGGATCCCGTTTCAGCTTTCTACTTATGGCTAGCCAATTTTCCCAGCACCCTTTATTAAATAGGGAATCCTTTCCCATTTCTTGTTTCTCTCAGGTTTGTCAAAGATCAGATGGCTGTAGATGTGTGGTATTATTTCTGAGGACTCTGTTCTGTTCCATTGGTCTATATCTCTGTTTTGGTACCAGTACCATGCTGTTTTGGTTACTGTAGCCTTGTAGTATAGTTTGAAGTCAGGTAGCATCATGCCTCCAGCTTTCTTCTTTTGACTTAGGATTGTCTTCGCAATGCGGGCTCTTTTTTGGTTCCACATGAACTTTAAAGCAGTTTTTTCCAATTCTGTGAAGAAACTCATTGGTAGCTTGATGGGGATGGGATTGAATCTATAAATAACCTTGGGCAGTATGGCCATTTTCACGATATTGATTCTTCCTATCCATGAGCATGGTATGTTCTTCCATTTGTTTGTGTCCTCTTTTATTTAACTGAGCAGTGGTTTGTAGTTCTCCTTGAAGAGGTCCTTTACATCCCTTGTAAGTTGGATTCCTAGGTATTTTATTCTCTTTGAAGCAATTGTGAATGGAAGTTCATTCCTGATTTGGCTCTCTGTTTGTCTGTTACTGGTGTATCAGAATGCTTGTGATTTTTGCACATTAATTTTGTATCCTGAGACTTCACTGAAGTTTCTTATCAGCTTAAGGAGATTTTGGGCTGAGACAATGGGACTTTCTAAATATACAATCATGTCATCTGCAAACAGGGACAATTTGACTTCTTCTTTTCCTAACTGAATACCCTTGATTTCTTTCTCTTTCCTGATTGCGCTAGCCAGAACTTCCAACACTATGTTGAATAGGAGTGGTGAGAGAGGGCATCCCTGTCTTGTGCCAGTTTTCAAAGGGAATTTTTCCAGTTTTTGCCCATTCAGTATGATATTGGCTGTGGGTTTGTCATAAATAGCTCTTATTATTTTGAGGTACGTTCCATCAATACCAAATTTATTGAGCATTTTTAGCATGAAGGGCTGTTGAATTCTGTCAAAAGCCTTTTCTGCATCTATTGAGATAATCATGTGGTTCTTGTCTTTGGTTCTGTTTATATGCTGGATTATGTTTATTGATTTGCGAATGTTGAACCAGCCTTGCATCCCAGGGATGAAGCCCACTTGATCATGGTGGATAAGCTTTTTGATGTGCTGCTGAATCCGATTTGCCAGTATTTTATTGAGGATTTTTGCATCGATGTTCCTCAGGGATATTGTTCTAAAATTCTCTTTTTTTGTTGTGTCTCTGCCAGGCTTTGGTATTAGGATGATGTTGGCCTCATAAAATGAGTTAGGGAGGATTCCCTCTTTATCTATTGATTGGAATAGTTTCAGAAGGAATGGTACCAGCTCCTCCTTGTACCTCTGGTAGAATTCAGCTGTGAATCCATCTGGTCCTGGACTTTTTTGGTTGGTAGGCTATTAATTATTGCCTCAATTTCAGAGCCTGCTATTGGTCTATTCAGGGATTCAACTTCTTCCTGGTTTAGTCTTGGGAGAGTGTAAGTGTCCAGGAAATTACCCATTTCTTCTAGATTTTCTAGTTTATTTGCATAGAGGTGTTTGTAGTATTCTCTGATGGTAGTTTGTATTTCTGTGGGGTTGGTGGTGATATCCCCTTTATCATTTTTTATTGCGTCTATTTGATTCTTCTCTCTTTTCTTCTTTATTAGTCTTGCTAGTGGTCTGTCAATTTTGTTGATCTTTTCAAAAAACCAACTCCTGGATTCATTGATTTTTTGGAGGGTTTTTTGTGTCTCTATCTCCTTCAGTTCTGCTCTGATCTTAGTTATTTCTTGCCTTCTGCTAGCTTTTGAATGTGTTTGCTCTTGCTTCTCTAGTTCTTTTAATTGTGATGTTAGAGTGTCAATTTTAGATCTTTCCTGCTTTCTCTTGTGGGCATTTACTGCTATAAATTTCCCTGTATGCACTGCTTTAATTGTGTCCCAGAGATTCTGGTATGTTGTATCTTTGTTCTCATTGGTTTCAAAGAACATCTTTATTTCTGCTTTCATTTTGTTATGTACCCAGTAGTCATTCAGGAGCAGGTTGTTCAGTTTCCATGTAGTTGAGCGGTTTTGATTGAGTTTCTTAGTCCTGAGTTCTAGTTTGATTGCACTGTGGTCTGAGAGACAGTTTGTTATAATTTCTGTTCTTGTACATTTGCTGAGGAGTGCTTTACTTCCAATTATGTGCTCAATTATGGAATAAGTGCTATGTGGTGCTGAGAAGAATGTATATTCTGTTGATTTGGGGAGGAGAGTTCTATAGATGTGTATTAGGTCTGCTTACTGCAGAGATGAGTTCAATTCCTGGATATCCTTGTTAACTTTCTGTCTCGTTGATCTGTCTAATGTTGACAGTGGAGTGTTGAAGTCTCCCATTATTATTGTATGGGAGTCTAAGTCTCTTTGTAAGTCTCTAAGGACTTGCTTTATGAATCTGGGTGCTCCTATTGGGTGCATATATATTTAGGATAGTTAGCTCTTCCTGTTGAATTGCTCCTTTTACCATTATGTAATGGCCTTCTTTGTCTCTTTTGATCTTTGATGGTTTAAAGTCTGTTTTATCAGAGACTAGTATTGCAACCCCTGCTTTTTTTTGTTCTCCATTTGCTTGGTAAATCTTCCTCCATCCCTTTATTTTGAGCCTATGTATGTCTCTGCGTGTGAGATGGGTCTCCTGAATACAGCAGACTGATGGGTCTTGACTCTTTATCCAGTTTGCCAATCTGTGTCTTTTAATTGGAGCATTTAGTCCATTTACATTTAAGGTTAATATTGTTATGTGTGAACTTGATCCCGCCATTATGATATTAACTGGTTATTTTGCTCGTTAGTTTATGCAGTTTTTTCCTAGCCTAAATGGTCTTTACATTTTGGCATGTTTTTGCAATGGCTGGTACCGGTTGTTCCTTTCCATGTTTAGTGCTTCTTTCAGGGTCTCTTGTAAGGCAGGCCTAGTGGTGACAAAATCTCTAAGCATTTGCTTATCTGTAAAGGATTTTATTTCTCCTTCACTTAGGAAACTTAGTTTGGCTGGATATGAAATTCTGGGTTGAAAATTATTTTCTTCAAGAATGTTGAATATTGGCCCCCACTCTCTTCTGGCTTGGAGAGTTTCTGCCGAGAGATCTGCTATTAGTCTGATGGGCTTCCCTTTGTGGGTAACCCGACCTTTCTCTCTGGCTGCCCTTAACATTTTTTCCTTCATTTCAACTTTGGTGAATCTGGCAATTATGTGTCTTGGAGTTGCTCTTCTCGAGGAGTATCTTTGTGGCGTTCTCTGTATTTCCTGGATTTGAATGTTGGCCTGCCCTACTAGGTTGGGGAAGTTCTCCTGGATGATATCCTGAAGAGTGTTTTCCAACTTGGTTCCATTTTCCCCCTCACTTTCAGGCACCCCAATCAGACGTAGATTTGGTCTTTTTACATAATCCCATACTTCTTGCAGGCTTTGTTCATTTCTTTTTCTTCTTTTTTCTTTAGGTTTCTCTTCTCGCTTCATTTTGTTCATTTGATCCTCAATCGTTGATACTCTTTCTTCCAGTTGATCGAGTCAGTTACTGAAGCTTGTGCATTTGTCATGTATTTCTCGTGTCATGGTTTTCATCTCTTTCATTTCGTTTATGACCTTCTCTGCATTAATTACTCTAGCCATCAATTCTTCAACTTTTTTTTCAAGATTTTTAGTTTCTTTGCGCTGGGTACGTAATTCCTCCTTTAGCTCTGAGAAGTTTGATGGACTGAAGCCTTCTTCTCTCATCTCGTCAAAGTCATTCTCCGTCAAGCTTTGATCTGTTGCTGGCGATGAGCTGCGCTCCTTTGCCGGGGGAGATGCGCTCTTATTTTTTGAATTTCCAGCTTTTCTGCCCTGCTTTTTCCCCATCTTTGTGGTTTTTATCTGCCGCTGGTCTTTGATGATGATGGTAACGTACTGATGGGGTTTTGGTGTAGGTGTCCTTCCTGTTTGATAGTTTTCCTTCTAACAGTCAGGACCCTCAGCTGTAGGTCTGTTGGAGATTGCTTGAAGTCCACTCCAGACCCTGTTTGCCTGGGTGTCAGCAGCAGAGGCTGCAGAAGATAGAATATTGCTGAACAGCAAGTGTACCTGTCTGATTCTTGCTTTGGAGGCTTCCTCTCAGTGGTGTACTCCACCCTGTGAGGTGTGGGGTGTCAGACTGCCCCTAGTGGGGGATGTCCCCCAGTTAGGCTACTCTGGGTCAGGGACCCACTTGAGCAGGCAGTCTGTCCCTTCTCAGATCTGAACCTCCGTGTTGGGAGATCCACTGCACTCTTCAAAGCTGTCAGACAGAGTCGTTTGCATCTGCAGAGGTTTCTGCTGCTTTTGTTGTTTACTGTGGCCTGTCCCCAGAGGTGGAGTCTACAGAGACAGGCAGGTTTCCTTGAGCTGCTGTGAGCTCCACCCAGTTCGAGCTTCCCAGTGGCTTTGTTTACCTACTTAAGCCTCAGCAATGGTGGACGCCCCTCCCCCAGCCTCGCTGCTGCCTTGAGGCGATATCGCAGACTGCTGTGCTAGCAATGAGGGAGGCTCCATGGGCATGGGACCCTCCCGGCCAGGTGTGGGATATAGTCTCCTGGTGTGCCTGTTTGCTTAAAGCGCAGTATTGGGGTGGGAGTTACCCAATTTTCCAGGTGTTGTATGTCTCAGTTCTCCTGGCTAGGAAAAGGGATTCCCTTCCCCCTTGCGCTTCCCAGGTGAGGCGATGCCTCGCCCTGCTTCAGCTCTCGCTGGTCGGGCTGCAGCGGCTGACCAGCACCGATTGTCTGGCACTCCCTAGTGAGGTGAACCCAGTACCTCAGTTGAAAATGCAGAAATCACTGGTCTTCTGTGTGGCTCGCGCTGGGAGTTGGAGACTGGAGCTCTTCCTATTCGGCCATGTTGCTCCGCCCCCAGCCCCAATCACTTTCTTGATACTAGCAATGCCCATTGAGGAAAGATTAAGAAAAAACACTATATTCTTGATAGTAACATTAATATTGAAGTAACTAGTGATCATCTAGGAATGTTATTGGTCTATATGAAAGAAACTTTCCAACTTTTTACAGAGGGAGATAAATTTGAATAAATGAGGAGAAACTATATGATTGTGAATCGAAACTTTGAACTTGTGAAGATGTTAGTCATCCAACTAAAATTTAAAAGTACCCTTAAAAATGAATTGAATCAGTTCCATAAAGAAAAGGACAAAGTTCATCTGGCATTGAGACTTATGCAAGAACCCCTTTCTCTCTTTCTCATTCTATCTCTGTCATATCATGGAATGTACTTATCAACTGGATTTTTAAATAAATAGTTAGAAGACAGCTGGGTAACTACATATTCACACAAGTTAGATCTGGACTTCAACTCACCCATTAAAACAAATCTCAAATGGTTTCAAGAGATAAATGTAAAAATGGAATCATAAACAAATTTGGAGAAATGATAAGTCTATGTGTATATGTGAAAGACTTTCTGACATCAGGGTCAGGAAGCATTTCAGAAACACTGATCGATTTGATTATATAAAAACCAAAACCTTCCATACATTTAAAGATGCAACATAAACAATTTGAAGCCAAACAGAAATTGAGAGAAATATTAAATACATATGCAATAAATAATTAGCATCTTAAACGTGTGAGAGAATTTTTAAAATCACTGAAAATGTCAACATCCCTTTGAGAAGTTGTAAACAGGAAATTAGGACAAGGAGGAAATCAGCATTAGCAAATATAGATCTGGGAAAATATTCAACCTAACCTGCTAAAATATGCAAATCAATACAATAATAAGATATTATTTTCCACTAAAAAAAATTGACAATTATTCACAACTGGTGTAGGTTTAGGCAAATTAATTTCTTAATATTCTTATTTTGAGATATACAAATATTATGTTTTGATTTAAAATTCTTAAAAGTTTGCATAACTCTAGATGTACTAGTTATAAAAATTTTATGAAAATCTGTGAATGTACACAAATGTACACAAGACTGTACACAAGAAATGTACACGAGAAATGAGGGGAAAACAGTACACAAGAATGTACGCAAAGACTTCATCTTGAGGCTGTACATTGACATGATTAAGAATGAAAACTTTGGCTTTAGGATCCTTAGTTATGCTATTCAATCTCTCTAAACTTACCTTTCTTTATCTGTAAAATGTGCAACATAATATCTGGGTTAAAAGATGGTAAAGATTAAATGAGTACTATATGAAAATACACTGAAACTACTCAGGAAATCTTATTTTTATTTGTTTTAATAACATTATTATCAGCAGCAGCAGCATTTTTAGGTGGCCAAATTGTATGTGGTACAAAGTTTTATTTAAAAAAAAGTCATTTGTTCATACATTCACAGAGCTTTGCAGGCCCTGGGGAATATAGTAGTAAACCAAAGTCCCTGTCTTCAAAGAGGGTACAATGTAATGGAATAAGTTCAACTGTAAGCAATTAAATGAGACGATTTTATTTGTCAGAAACAAACTATGGAGAAAATAAAGCAGGGCAAGAGGTTTAGAGGAAGGCTTTTTTATTTTATACAGGCCCCCACACTTTAAAAAAATTTTAAAAAGGTGAAAATATTGGTGGAGAAAATCATGGAGATAGACCAGGAAGGGAGAACTACAAGTGCAAAAGGGCTTGACATTTTTGAAGAATAGCAAGGAGCCAGTGTGGCTGAGACTGTCTGAGCAGGTGGGGGGCGGAAGAGAGGGAGAACATAGCAGGCAGGCAGTGAGTATTGAAACACCTAGGATCTTGTGGGACATTGTAAAGGCTTTGTTGTTTTTGTTTTGTTTTGTTTTGTTTTTCTCTAAGATAAATGAGAAGCTTTGAGGAAAGAAGTGACATAACACACATTTTTGAAGGATTCGTTTTGCCACTGTAGGAGGCAAGGTAAAAGTAGGGAGAATGCTTTGGAGACTATGCAGTTTCCAGATGAGAGAGGAAGGTGACTTGGGCTAGGATAAGAGCCAGAAAAGTGCTGGAATTTTGCATATATTTTGAAGGAGAAACTGAAATAATTTTCTGGAAAAAATTAGATGAGTCAGGAGGCTCTACATTTTTGGTTTGGCTCGCTGGAATATGGATGCTGCCATTGGCCATGATGGGGAAGCCTGCAGCAGGAGTATGGGGCAGAGTGAGGTGTTCAGTATTGAATATGTTAAGTTTGAGACATCTATTGGACATCTAAGATGAGACAGGGAATGGAAAGTTGGCTTTGTCAGTCTGTCTATATATGCAGGAAGTGTGACCAGTCTGGAGATGTAAATATGAGAATGTTCTGCACAGGGGTGGTATTCAAACCCATGCAACTGGAAGAGATCATCAAAAGAGTGGGTGTAAATGAACAAAAATAGAAGTCTAAGAACGGAGCCTCGGAGTGCTCGTACATCTGAGGCCAAGATATGAGGAGTGAGTGCTCAAGAAATGAGAAATGAGAAGACATCGGAAATCAAATGAGGACAACATATCAAGAAGAAGGAATGATTAATCGTGTCTTATTCTGCTGACAGGTCAAAAAGAGAAAGGCCAAGAAGTGACCCTAGTATTTAGCAATGTGGACATCATTGGTAGCTTTTATAAGAATGGTTAGATGTTGCTAACCAGAAGACTGAAAAGATCAACTCCATTAGAGTAAGAGCAATTCCTCCAAGTCCATGGTTCTCAAAGTGTGAGCCCAGGACTGGCAGCATCAGCCTCACCAGGTACCTTGTTAGACATTCAAATCTGCAAGGTACTCTCACATCTAATGAATCAGAAACATTGAGAGTAAGGCCCAGCACTTTGTTTAACAAGATTTTGATGATTCCAATGCATGCTTACATTTGAGACCCACTCTTCTAGGTAATAGGATTACTGTAACTTTTAATTTCCTTCTTCTTGCTTTTTTTTTCCCCCTATTAACCATATGTATTTTTGCCTTGAATATAAATTATCCATAATAATATCTTCAATTTTTAAAGAATGAAATATCATTCATCTGTGTTGAAAATGCTGAATGATACAATTGAAATACTGATATATTTTCACTGGTCTTTGTAGAAAAGCTAAGTTATTGAAAATGGTTAGTTTTATGTTTCATAAAAGTACTGACATAAGGCTGAGTTTATCAAATATCTGTGCAATGTTACACAATTTTTCTTTATGTCAACAGTGCATAAATACTGCTCTGCTAAACAAGGATGAGTGTATCTGACAAGCTTTAAAGTCATTAGGAAAAAAGGCAAAAATAATTTTAAAGCCTCTTCTATCTTCTATGTGAAATGATATAAGTTGCTAGTCAGTTTGACTGTCACAGGAAATTACTATAGTAGTTTTAGCTGGTGAGTGAGTTTTAAAAGAAGGATAAATGCTTGACTCTTTTCATTGAGGTAAGATACAAAGTGTAGGCCTTTGATACTTTGGATATTACATCACATTTTGGTTTTGTAGTCCATTCATCTTGAACTTCTAAAAAGGCATCCCAAAGCTCTGCTTTTTATTACATAAACCATGTGGGAATGTCAAAACCCCAAGACATCATTTCTAGGCACCATTCCAACTTCCCTGCTCCCAAAGAGAAATAATAATGAAGAATTAGCTTCAGTTCTGACAAACATTTGTTTTTCCCCACTGGAAAAAAAAAATGGATTTGGAATTCAGAGTCTTCCTTTTAAGATTTTACTGTTTGTTAGGATTAAGTTTGGTTATGACAAGGAAAAGAAATAAGCAAGACTAAAATATCTTAAACAAGGTAACAACTTATTTCTTTCTTATATAAAGTGAAGGAGAGAGAGTTCAGGGCTGCTATAATGCTTCTTGGTACAAGATCCCAGGTTCCTGTCTTCCTGACTGGCTAGTAACAATCTCCATTCCCAGGGTCTCCTTGTTATTCAAAATGCCTCCTGCAATTCCAGCCATCACATCTCTATTCTAACCCAAAGGAGGAGGGAACAGAAGGATAATGCACATGCTCCATTTAAGAATGCTTCCTACAGCCAGGCACATCATTTGCACGTATATTCCATTGGCAGAACTCATTCACCTGAGTTCCTACATGGCTGTCAGGAAGGCTAGGAAATTTTAGACACTATTCAAGGTGGCCACGGCCCAGCTAAAACTTGGGAGATGGGTTAACAGATGTTAGGGGCCACCAACTAATCTTTTTCATAATAGTCATCTAACTCCTTCTATTTACTGTTAGAAAACATTCAGGGAAATTCTTGCTTGCCTTTTTTTTTTTTTTTTTTTTTTTTTTTTGAGATAGAGTCTTGCTTTGTCTCCGAGGTTGGAGTGCAGTGGTGTGATCTTGACTCACTACAACCTACAGCTCCCAGGTTCAAGTGATTCTCCTGCCTCAGCCTTCCGAGCAGCCAGGATTACAAATGTGTGCCCCCATGCCCAGCTAATTTTTTGTATTTTTAGTAGAGACAGGGTTTCACCGTGTTGGCCAAGTTGATCTCCAACTCCTGACCTCAAACGATCTGTCCACCTCGGCCTGTGCCTGTCAAAGTGCTGGGATTACAGGCGTGAGCCACCGTTCCTGGCCGGTCACCTCTATTTTCATATAGGCAGTGTGGTATGGTAAAAAGTTATCATACTAGGCACCAAAAGAACAGAGTTTTTGTCTTGGTTATATCATGTACAACTAAATTGTATGACCCTGGAAAATTATAGAAGGATTGTGTAAAATAGTGCAAATTTTTTTACTATTTGGGCCTGGAGACAAAAACTTGGACTCATATTTTGGCTCCATGACTTACAGATGTATGACTTTAGTCTCCTCATCTATAAAGTAGAAACAACAATGTATAACTTGCAGGATTGCTAGGAGGATTACATGATTAATGTATGTGTACACTAGGCACATACTTATAATTTAATCAGTTAGTTTCCTCACTTCTCTAAGCTTCCACTTCATCATTAATGAAATTCTAACATTGCATGAAAAATTATGATACCAAAAAAGTAAAACATTTGTATAATAAACTGAAAAAAATGCTTCTAAGAGTAACTGCAAGGTTAGAGATCTCCAATAAAATCAAATTCAAATGAAAGACACTGTGAACTTAGATCTCAGCATACCTCTGGGTTTTTTTTGTTTGTTTTGAGATGAGGCCTTGCTATGCTGCCCAGGCTGGTCTTGAACTCCTGGGTTCAAGCGATCCTCCCACCTCAGACTCCCAAGTAACTGGACTGCAGGTGTGTGCTGCTGTGCTGTGCGGTTTTCCTTTTTAAGAAGAAAAGTTTATCACATTATTATTGACACACAGGGCAGAATTTTCAGTGGTTGTTTTAGTTCTTAGTCCACTTTTTAGTTTTTGTTTTTATTTCAATCTTGTCATTTTCTTGGGGCAAGTAAAAAGTCATTCTTAAAATGAAAAAAATAAAAATAAAAATAAAAAAATGAAAAAGCTAGACCCAGTCATTGTATAAGTGGAAAACCTATCAGATTAGGAGAAAATTTCATTTCATTTAACAACTTTAGGCCCCAGGTTTCTTACTTGTTATCAGCAAAAATAAAAGTAACAGCGTTCTCTACTTATAAAGCATTTATATTTAAAATTTTTGTTAAATAATACTTACCAAATCTCAGAGATATTTAAGGAGACATTTGGTGAAATTACCTTGAAAAAATATGTGTCATTTTTACAATATCACTGATTAGAGATGTGAAAAATTCTCTTGGTGCAAAACACAATTTAGAGAAAAGGTATAGCATTCTCAGATATCAGGCTTGCCAGGATAGAATAGAAGATAAATATATTTAACAGTTTTAAACAAAAAAGAAAATACAAAAAGTAAAAGAAAATATTTAAAAGGAATAATTCTACAGAGAAAACTAGGCCTAGATAATTTTATTGGCAACGAACCTCTACTGAATATTCAATAACTAGTTATTTTCAAACTTACGTAAACTATTTCAGAAGATAAAAAGAGGAAAGATCTCCTACTAGTTTTTGAGGCTGGCATAACCACAACCTGAGAATAGCATGAAAAAGGAAAATTGTATGCTTGCCTCACTCATAAACATAGATACAAAAATTCTAAATGAGCTACTAACAGACTAGATCCACCAATGTATTAGACATAAATAAAGCATTGCTATGTTGGATTTATTCCAGGCATGCAAGGTTGGATTAACAACAACAAAAAAACCCATCTTAATAAAATGATGTAATTCACTGTTAATTCGCTCCTTAGGGAGCAGAAAATGGTTATTTCAACTTAGGCAGAAAAAAAGTGTTCAATAAAATTAGACATTACATCCTGATTTAAAGACAAAGACAAAAGCAAAAAACAAAATGGCAACAAAAATCACTCTTCGCAATTTATGAATAGAAGGCAATTTTTAAGCTTTGACACACAGCATGTACAGAAAACAAAACAAATCCTGATAGTGAACAACATCATTAACAAGAAAACTTAAAAACATTTTCTTTACATTGAAAAGAAAATAAAACCCCCATCATCTCTCCTCAAAAATATGCTGATCACATAATTAGAAAAAGAAATAAAGAATACAAAGATTAAAAAGAAAAAAAATCATTATTAACAAATAAGAATGGTTATTATTAAATGTTTTTTCCACATAAAGGCCTTTGAAATCTTTAGGTCACGTCTCATTAGAAAAGTATTTAAAAATTTAACTATGTTAAAATAAAGAACTACTCCTGATCAAAGACATCAAAGATAAATGAAAAACATTACAAACAGAATATGCTCACAATGACAGAGAAATGATTAAAGTTCAGAATAAAATGATAAATCAGTAAAAGCTAAGGTGGCCAACTAGATGCAGCCAGGAAGTTTCTCCTGGTGAAAGAGACCAGGCCATCAAGTAGACTGGCACCCTCCAAACAGATCTTTGAAGAAAAGGCATTGAGAGTGGACAGAGGGAGGATGCAAACCCTGGGCTAAAAGAGGAGGAATCTGGGAACCCTGCACAGTCCTCGGAGCACCAGGACTCATTCCTGGCCCCAAGCAGCTCCCGGGGAAGGGATGAGTTAAATAGATGTGGAGTGGCCTACTCTTACCATGGAGCTTTGAAATCCTAGCTGCAGGAAACCCCATGACTGCCAAAGATATTCGAGTTGGCAGGGACAACTGCCTGGAGAGTTGGTGGAGACAGACCTCCAGCCTGCATGGAGCCCAGAGGGTTTGGCAGGAACAGTTGCAATGGAGCACAGCCATAGGTGCCCATCCCACAAGGCTCTCCATGCTCTTCTATGTGGCTTTCATCTTTGTTGACTGTCATACCTAAACAGAGCAGGGCTATTTTTCCTTTGGGATGGGGACAGTCTGATCTGAGTGCCCCCCAGTCTGTCAGCCTATCCCAGGGTCCCTGCTTGGCCACACCTGCATGCAGTGTGGCCTCAGCTGCCAAGTCAAAGTGCTTGCCAGTGGCC
Organism: Macaca nemestrina; assembly: GCF_043159975.1. Lineage (NCBI taxonomy): Eukaryota > Metazoa > Chordata > Mammalia > Primates > Cercopithecidae > Macaca > Macaca nemestrina. Next base: position 119,317,281 of record NC_092131.1, read on the forward strand.
ATCACCATAGCTCTTTCACCATTAGACTCTACCTAACAGTTGGAGAGCTTCTGCAGGCAGGCCCCTGCTGCAATCACCCACCCACAGAACTCCTCCAGTGGTGCATATCCAACTGCAGCCTCCCTGTGCTGCTTCAGCCATGTGTGTGCATGTGCAGGATCTGCTGCGCTCACCGCTGCTGGTGCATGTGCAGGAATGCCCATGGCCCACCGCTTTTCTGCTCAAGTCCTTTTACCAGCACCTCTCATCAGATTGTTGCTGCCAAGGCACACCTTGGCCCCTCCAGCACAGCAGGTTCCTAACTTTGAGGGGCCAGAGAAAAAAGCTTCAGTCCTGGTTCCATCTGCCAGAGGGTTAGAGCACACAGGCTAGGAGCACTAAGCTGAGTCTTGGCCCCTGAAATCATTCAGAAATGAAGCCAGTCAACTAAGCACAACTTATATCACAGTCAAACCCTCAAGAGTATCAAAGACAATAAAAGCAAAAGCCTTATCCAAAGGACAACAACTTCAAAGATTAAAGGAATATCAGCCCAGAAAGATGAGAAAAAAAACAAGCATAAGAACTCTGGCAACTCCAAAGCCAGACTGTCTTCTTACCTTCAAATGACTGCACTAGCTCCCCAGCTATGGTTCTTACCCAGACTGAAATGGCTAAAATGGTAGATATGTATTCAGAATCTGGAGGCCAAAATCACTGAGACTCAGGAGAAAGCTGAAACCCAATCCAAGGAATCTGAGAAATCCGATATAGTAGTACCATAGCTGAAAGATAAAATAGCAATTTTTAACAAGAACCAAACTGATCTTCTAGAGCTGAAAAACTCTCTACAATAATTTCATAATACAATCAGAAGCATTAACAGGAGAATGAACCAAGTTGAGGTAAGAATTTTAGAGCTTGAAGACCAGTTCTTCAAATCAACTCAGACAAAAAAATAAAGAAAAAAGAATTTTAAAAATGAACAAAACCTCTGAGAAACATGGGATTATGTTTAAAAAAGAAACCCAAACAAATATATGACTCCATGCCATCCCAGAAAGAGAAGGAGAGAGAATAAGCTTTTTGGAAAACATACTTGAGGGTATCTTCTATGGAAATTTCCTCAGTCTCACTAGAGAGGTCAAAATGTAAATTCAGGGGATTCAGAGAACCCTAGCAAGATACCATATAAGATGACCATGTCCAAGACACATAGTCATCAGATTCTCCAAGGCCAACATGAAAGAAAAAATGTTAAAGAAAGCTAGAGAGAAGGGTCAGGTAACATACAAAGGGAACCCCTTCAGGCTAACAACAGACTTTTCAGCAGAAATCTTGCAAGCCAAAAGAGATTGGGGGCCTACGTTCATATCCTTAAAGAAAAAAAATTCAAACCAAGAATTTTATATCCAGCCAAACTAAGCTTCATAAACGGAGGACAAACAAGTTGTTTTTCAGACAAGCAACTGCTAAAGGAATTTGTTATCACTAGATCCTTAAGGGAGTGCTGAACGTGAAAACAAAAGACTGTTACCTGCCCCCAGAAAAACACACTTAAGAACATAGCCCACTGACACCATAAAGCAGCTATATAATCAAATCTATATAACATGAGGACAAAATCAAATTCACACATGTCAATATTATCCTTGAATATAAGTGGGTTAGATGCCCCATTTAAAAGGCAAGAGTGTCAAGAAGCAAGACCCAAATGTATGATGTCTTCAAGAGACTCATCTCACAAGCTTTGACACGCACTGACTCAAAGTAAAGGGGAAGACAAAGATCAATCAAGCCAATAAAAAACAAAAGGTAGCAGGGGTATGAAGTCTCATTCTGTCACCCAGGCTGGAGTACAGTGGTGCAATCTTGGCTTACTGCAACCTCTGCCTCCCAGATTCAAGCAAGTCTCCTGTCTCAGCTTCCAGGGTAGCTGGGACTACAGGCACCTGTCACCATGCCTGGCTAATTTTTGTATTTTTAGTAGAGACAGTGGTTTCACCGTATTGGTCAGGCTGGTCTCAAACTCCTGACCTCAGGTGATCCACCTGCCTCAGCCTCCCAAAGTGCTAGGATTACAGGTATGAACCACCACACCCAGCAGGAGTTGCTATTCTTATTTCAGACAAAACAGACTTTAAGCTAATAATGATCATAAAGGACAAAGAATGGTATGACATAATGATAAAGGGTTTAACTCAACAAGAACACTTAACTGTACTACATATATATGCATGCAACACTGGAGCACACCAATTCATAAAACAGGTTCTTAGAGACCTATGAAGAGACTTAGATTACCACATAGTAACAGTGGGAGACTTCAGGACTTTACTGATAGTGGTAGACAGATTATTAGGACAGAAACCTAACAAAGATATTTGTGACCTAAACTTGACAGTTGAACAAATGGACCTAACAGACAATCTACAGAAAACTCCACCCAACAACAGAATACACATTCTTCTCATCTGAACATGTCACTTATGTGAAGATCAACCACACTCTCCACCATAAAGCAATTCTCAACAAATTTTAAAAAGCTGAAACCATATCAGCCACATTCTTGGACCACAGTGCAATAAAAATAGAAATCAATACCCAGAAGAACTCTCAAAACTAAACAACCTGCTTCTGAATGACTTTTGAGTAAAGAATAAAGTTAAAGCAGATATCAAGCAATTCTTTGAAACAAATATACACCTATACATAAACTTTGATGTACAAAATATTTCATAATAATGCATAGTATAGAATGAATTGAATGCATATTGCTGCTTTGTCCATACTAAGAGTTGTTTTAGGAATTGAACTAAATATTACCTGAATCTTATCTACTGCCTTTGGTTTTACATTATCTCCATCGTAAAAGTGTCTCTCCAAGAGATGTCTTTGTGTTTTTACACAACCTGGCTTCAGAAGATGGGGTGGGGGGCGGTGATTATCTTTATCCTTCCTCTTTCTTAAGAAAATGCTCCAGTCTGATTTCTTCCAGATCCAGTTTCTCCATGGAACCAGATGATTCACTTTGAAGGCACTACTCTCATTTGCAGAATCATCTGTAAGCACCTATCTATGCAGGACTTAATATCCTCTTCTCACCTTATTTGTTGCATCTTTCATGTTCTGTAGCTGTTTGCAAATCTCTCTTAACTCTTCATTCTGAAATCTGACCCCAAAACAAGATTCTCCCAAACCAAACTAAGTAATCGACTTAGTCTTTCCACTCTTTATCTATTTTTCCTTTTTGTGCAAACAGCTCTTCCTCCCTTTTCAAATGGAAATAGAATAAACCAGTCTCTTTCCCGGCAATTGCTCAGCTCTGAATACCCATTTCCCAAATTCTGCCTCACCAAAGCATAGAAATGGAGCCAGAAGACTCATACTATTCTTCAGAAATGGAAAGGATCACATCATTGAAACCAAAGTTGTCTTTAGCAGAATTTTTTTAAAATAGGTTTTTCTGTTAGGAAAAGTTTGAAACATGTATAACTTTATATATATATATATATATATATATATATATATATATATATATATATATATATACACACACACATATATATATATATATATATTTTTTTTTTTTAGGTAGAATCTTGCTCTGTCTCCCGGGCTGGAGTGCAGTGGTGCTATCTCGGCTCACTGCAAGCTCCACCTCCTGGGTTCACGCTGTTCTCCTGCCTCAGCCTCCCAAGTAGCTGGGACTACAGGTGCCCACCACCACGCCGGGCTAATTTTTTTGTATTTTTAGTAGAGATGGGGTTTCACCGTGTTAGCCAGGATGGTCTTGATCTCCTGACCTCGTGATCCGCCCACCTCAGCCTCCCAAAGTGCTGTCTCAACTATAACATTGTACTTTTGGGTGAAAATACCCTCATGATATGATGTTAAGAATGTGACCTTTAGAGTCTGGCAGACTGAGATTAAATCTCAGTTTTGGTAAATTATTGAATGTCTTGGCACCTCATTTTCCTCTTTTGTTAAACTGGGATATAAATACCTACTTACTTGGCTGTTGTGAAATTAAATATAGTGATGCTTACAGAACATTTTGTGGAAAGTCTTGACCCTTGAAAGGCACTCAGTAACTGGTAGTTTAATTGTATATTCAAAGCCAGGCATGGTGGCTCATACTTGAAATCCCATTGCTTGGGGAAGCTAAGGCGGGATGATTGCTTGAAGCCAAGAGTTTGAGACCAGCCTGGACAACATAGCAAGACTAAATTTCTACTAAAAAAAAAAATTTGTCGGCTGGGTGCGGTGGTTCACACCTGTAATCCCAGCACTTTGGGTGGCTGAGGTGGTTGGATCACCTAAGGTCAAGAGTTCAAGACCAGCCTCGCCAACATGGTGAAACCCTGTCTCTACTAAAAATATAAAATTAGCCAGGCATGGTGGTGCATACCTGTAGTCCTAGCCACTGGGGAGGCTGAGGCAGGAGAATCACTTGAACCCAGGAGGCAGACGTTGCAGGAGCTGAGATTGCACCATTGAACTCCAGTCTGGGTAACAAGAGTGAAACTCCATCTCAAAAAAGAAAAAAATGTGTATATTCAATATTCTGCTAGAAGCAGTAGGGGGAAGAAGAATAAGTAAATAAATTGTGATTTCTCAGTGATTTACCATTTTTATATGAGGAGCTCACATGCATGCACACACAGCACTGAGGACTATACAAAGAATAGGGACAGGGATAGGGACAGAAAGAGTCAGAGAGAACTTTTGGTATGGAGTTTTCATGGACAGAGGGAAAGAGTCAACTGCCATAGAAAAAAATAATTAGCTGAGATACGTGGGGGCATACTCTGCAGCCTTACTGGGTCAGTTCTTTCATTCCTCCATTCGTTCAGTATTCTTCAATTATTTGAACGGAAACAGAATGAATCTATTTAACTACAAAAGTAATTAGAATGGAGCTAGGCATGGTGGCTCATGCCTGTAATCCCAGCACTTTGGGAGGCCGAGGCAGGAGGATGACTTGAGGTCAGGAGCTCGAGACCAACCTGGCCAACATGGTGAAATCACGTCTCTACTAAAAATACAAAAATTACCTGAGCGTGGTGGCACATTCCTGTAATCTCAGCTACTCGGGAGGCTGAGACAGGAGAATCGCTTTAACCAGGGAGGCAGAGGTCGCAGTGAGCCGAGATCGCACCCCTGCACTCCAGCCTGGCGACAGAGTGAGACTCCATCTCAAAAAAAAAAAAAAAAAAAAAAAAGTAATTAGAACTCTGTTTGCCTCCATCATAGTCCCTTGTTCCCCACCACTATCTCTGAGATGGAAGGACTACAGATCCACAAGGAAAACAGGCAGGTGGTGCTCTACGCTGTGGCTATGACTGCTGTCACATTTTTGAGTGATGTGCTGTTCTTCACTCCAACCCTCATCAGTACTTCTCTTGTATATTCATCCTGAGACAGTGAGACAGCAATTTCCAGAAAACACCTAGGCAAGAGGGAGAGAAAGAATTAGCGGGAGTTCCTTGCATCCTAGGAGGATCATTCCCCATTAGCAACATGCAGAAGGGGAAAGAAATAGGAAGAGCTGGTAGAAACGACCAGAAAAAAACAAAAAAAGACCAAAGTGTACCTCTTGTGGCCCCAGCCTTCAATCACTGGTTTGTGCGATGTGTCACTGTGGCTCTGTATTCTGAATACCAACGGTCTGGTTATCTGTGCAGTTGATGAGAAAGAAGCTCAGTGTTTTCCAGGACTGAGGACCCTCCTCATCTTATTTTATTTAGAGGCAGTGGAGTATATGGTTAAACATGTGGCACTGAAGCTGACAGTCTGGGTTTAAATCTTTATCCTGCGCCTTGCTGACTCTATAACTTTAAGCAAGATAGTTCAGTTCTCTGCCTCAATTGTTTCATCTGTAAAATGGGGATGATCCTGGTGTACCCGCTTCACAAAATTATTGTGAGAAGTAAATGAGTTAACACATGAAAGTGCTAAGAACAGAGTGACTGTTGGGAAAAGTGCTAATTGGTATATTTGTTAAGGGTCAGAAAGAGGAGAAGGCAGTTCTCACTTATAATCAGAGCTCTGGGCTCCAGTTCTGCCGCCTCTTGTTCTGATGTTATCTGGCTGCCCTTTCACTCCTATGATCACTCTTACTTTGCAACCCGTGTCACTAACTTCTCTGGAACTGCTGACCTCTTCCTACCCACACACCACCGCCCATGTCACTGCCTATCTTGACTAGATTTTTGAGAGTGTCAAAGAAAAATCATTAGAGTTTGAACAAGAGTTCATCTTGGGCAGCAGGATGACACCAGGGAGCATTAACAGTGACTGGGACTCGGACTGGGAACTGCTTATAGCACTGGGGCCATTGACGTTGAGGAGAGGAAATGGGGAAGGAGAATCAACACGGGGCCTGAGAATGCACAAGGCAAAAATCACTAGACCAAAGGAGCAAGAAATGTAACACGTAATCACTACATTGAAGAAAAGAGTCCTGGTTTCACTAAAGATTAAAGAACCTGTGCTGAGCAAAGAAACCAGTAAAAAGAATTCTGCACAAAGGCCATACTGAAAACAAGCATTTAAAAAATTGGAATAATTATGAGAAAATTTGAAGCTTTCTATCAAAAAACAAGTTACATTAAAAAGGACAAAAGTTGGGATAACATCTGCAAGATGAAATGCCAAAGAGCAAAAAGACAACACTTAAGATTTGAGAGAAAAAAGAAAGCAGAGACTCCCAATTTTGTACTAGTCCAGCTTTCCAGGTCAAAGAAAAATATTTTCTTAAATAAGAAAAAAGCTAGAAAATCCATTGTCTACGTACCCCTCATGAAAAATTTACTTGAAGACACAAAAGCAGTCAACTGACATATAAAGAAAAACTAAAGAATAGGAGCATGGCGCTTTATAGATTTGCAGGTTTTTCTTGTTAGGAAATACTAAGTTTGGGGTTTTTTAAAGTAATTATAGTTAATTATTCTTAAAAAGATAGAAAATATAGCAAATGTCGTAATAATCCTACTCTAGGAAAATTATTTTTTTCATTTTTAGTTGACATGTAATAATTTTACATAGTTATGGGATAAAGGTGATATTTGAGTTATGTATACAATGTGTGATGATCAAATCAGGGTAATTAGCGTGGTGAGAACCTGGGATATTTGCTATTTTCCCTTTATGATTTTCATCTTCCCCCCAAATTTTTACTTTACACTAACACATGTTACAGCAAACTCACAGTATATTTGTGTTCATAAAAATGATATTAAAATCAATATATGCAAAAATATATGCAAAATTCTTTCCTCTAGCTATTTGGAAATATATAAGACATTGACATTAACTGTATTTACCCTCTGGTGCTATAGAACACTAGGACTTATTCCTCCCGTCTATCTGTAATTTTGTATCCATTAACCAACCTCTTCCTCTTCTCCCCTCTCTCATCCTCTAATAACCATAATTCAATTCTCTACTTCTATGAGCTCAAGTATTTTTTAGCTTCCACATATGAGTGAGAGCATGCAGTGTTTAAATCTCTGGGCCTGGCTTATTTCACATAATATAATGTCCTCTAGGCTCATTCACGTTGCCATGAATGACAGACTTTCATTCTTTTTTATGGCTGAAGAATATTCCATTGTGTATATACCGCATTTTCTTTATCTGTTCATTTGTTAATAGTTAATATATAGGTTAATTCTATACCTTGGCTATTGTCAATAGGACTGTAATAAATATGGGGATGCAGATATCTCTTTGATATACTGATTTCTTTTCCTTTGGATAAATACCCTTTAGTGGGATTGCTGGATCATATGGTAGCTCTATTTCTAGTTTTTTGAGAAATTTTTGTACTGTTCTCCATAGTGGCTGTACTAATTTACATTCCCATCAACTGTGTATAAGAGTACTCTTTTCTCCACATCGTCTCCAGCATTTGTTATTTTTTTGTCTTTTTGATAAGAGTCATTTTAACTGGGGTGAGATGGTACGTCCTTGTGGTTTTGATTTGCATTTCCCTGATGATTAGTGGTGTTGGGCATTTTTTCATATGCTTGTTGGCCATTGGTACATATTCTTTCTAAAAATGTCTCTTCAGATCCTTTGCTTATTTTTAAGTTGCATTATTTGGTTTTTGCAGTTGGGTTGTTTGAGTTTCTTGTTTATTCTGGAGATTGTTCCTTTGTTGGATGAATGGTTTCTGAATATGTGCTCCCATTCTACAGATTGCCGCTTCACTCCATTGTTTCCTTTGCTGTGCAGAAGCTTGCCAGTTTGCTATACCACACTCGTCATTTTTCCTGTTGTTGTCTGTGCTTTTTAAGTATTATCCATAAAACCTTTGCCTAGACCAGTGTCCTGAAGCATTTCCCTTACATTTTCTTCTTTCAGTTATATAGTTTGGGGCCTTATATTTAAGTTTTTTTTTTTTTTTTTTTTGAGACGGAGTCTCGCTCTGTAGCCCGGTCTGGAGTGCAGTGGCGGGATCTCGGCTCACTGCAAGTTCCGCCTCCCGGGTTTACGCGATTCTCCTGCCTCAGCCTCCCGAGTAGCTGGGACTACAGGCGCCCGCCACCTCGCTCCACTAGTTTTTTGTATTTTTTAGTAGAGACGGTGTTTCACCGTGTTAGCCAGGATGGTCTCGATCTCCTGACCTCGTGATCCGCCCGTCTCGGCCTCCCAAAGTGCTGGGATTACAGGCTTGAGCCACCGCGCCCGGCCTTAAGTTTTTAATCCGTTTTATTTATTTTTATATATAACAAAAGATAGGAGACTAATTTTTAAAGTAATTAATTATTCTTAAAACCAATAGAAAATATAGAAAATGTTGGAATAATTCTATTCTAGGAAAGTTATTTTTGACAATGAAGAACAATACTGCATAGAGCTACTGGAATCTTGGTATTCTGTGCATATAAAACCCATATTAAGTATCCTGTGTTATTGTGACAGAACTAGAAACTAATAAAATTAGTGACGGATATTAACCTAAATCATGCCTCTCTTTATGTCATCTTTTACCTAGTACTTATTCATCTCCCTTATAAGTATACTTAAAAATTAGTGGGTGTGTTTTTCTTTCAACTACATAAATTACATGAAAATAAACATAAGAAAATGTAATAAAATATTTACTGTGGAAGGTGAGACATGGGAGATTTGCAATTTTCCCTTTATGATTTTTATTCCCCCCCCCCCCAATTTTTTACCCTACACTAACATATATTACAGTGAGCTCATACAATATTGGTGGTCATAAAATGATATTAAAATCAATATATGCAATTGGATGTATTCCATATGACTAGATCCTTGTCAACAATGTACTAAAAATAACTGTGAAAGTAATTACAACAGCTTTACAATGGTTACTTCTGGATTACAGCACTATGGGGGATTGTTTTAATCTCCTCCTACTTTTTCTGTATTTCCCAAATGTTCTATGATGAGCACATGATATTTTTATAGTGGATAATAAAAAATAAAATAAAACAAATCTAGGGGGCATGGATCAGCATGGCAGAGATGAGTAGGGCAGAGAGAACTGTTGCAGGTTTGAAGCCAACGGAAGCTCTCAAGGAGTTTCTGGTAACTTTCTGCCCTAATCATCCCCTTGCTGTGACAGCCACAGGCTCCCTCCTGCGGCTCCTGAGATCACTTTTAAATATGTACGTAGGTGTGTATGTAAGGGCATATGTGTGTACATATGTGTGCATATGTATATATACATTTACATTAAGAGTACACAAATATAATCTCACTGCAGACATACAGACATTACAGATAAAGCTAAAGGTCTCTCTTGATTTTCAGCCCCAATTTTTGTCTCCAATCCAGATGTGTGTTTGATCATTATACTTTATAGATGTGAGTTTGCCACAGTAAAATCACAACTCATTCAGACATTTATACCTGCAATTATACACATAGCTGTTCATATAGAATTTGACAATATTGATTTATGTTCATGTGCTTGTATAACTGGTATTTTAACATTTGCATCATCTTCTCAAACATATCTCATGGAGAACTTTCTCTGGCCATCCACCTAACTCTATATTTTCACTTGGTGTGAGTAACAAGGTTGTGAACAATCATTTGTTTTTTAATTAAGAAAAATGGGCTGGGCATGTTGGCTCACATCTGTAATCCCAGTACTTTGGGAGGTCAAGGAAAGAGGATTCCTTGAGACCAGGAGTTCAAGACCAGCCTGAGCTGGTCATACCGAAACCCCATCTCTACAGATAATACAAAAACTAGCCGGGCAGGGTGGCACATGCCTGTAATTCCAGCTACTCCTGAGGCTGAGGTGGAAGGATCACTCGAGCCCAGGAGGTCAAGGCTACAGTGCACCACTACGCTCCAACTTGGCCAACAGACCAGACTCTTTCTCAAGAAAAAAAAAAAAAAGAAATATTATTAACTTTAGGCATTCTGCAATTGGTATCAACTTTTCATTGTTACAAAAGAAATCTAGCAATGAATATGCTTCCTACATACATTTTAAATGGTTCTCTGTGGAGATATCAAAAATTAACAAAATGTAAGGCAAGTGTATTTTTAATTTAAAAGATACTGCCCTCTAATGCCTTCCCATGAGTCCTCGCACTAGCAGTGTTGAAAGAGTACCCATATCTTTCCCCACACTTCATATGATTAAACTTGCTGTGTTTTTTTGTTTTGTTTTGTTTTGTTTTTGCCAGCCTTGTCATATTGAAAGTATTTCATTGTTGTTGATTTCCCCTGATTACCAGTGAGGTTGCATCTAAATTTTTTGACTTTCAAAGTTTTCATCTCTCCACCTCACCTCTCAATCTGCCCTAATCATCTTAACCCCTGTTACCCAGGTTGGTATCACCAGCTGTCTGGCCCAGATGCTGTGAGCACAGAAAATGAATAAGAACTTCCGTTAGTAACTTTTATTTGGCTGTTCATAGCACAGCAGGGAAAGACGCATGGCTATGGAATTTCAATCTGTCCTTTCTTGGCCACTTCCCCAGCAGTTGCCTTTTGCAGTAGAAAATGCACTGGTGTAATAGGCAGAAGTATGAGTGCAGGTTTTGCCACTTCCTGCTTCTATACCTTTGGAGAGTTTTCCATAATTTTTGGCTTCAGAGTCATCATTTATTAAGAATAATTGACAATACCTGTTATCTTAGTTTACAGATGTAAATGGGTGCCCCGTGTGTTTAAGTATGTTTCCCATTACCCTAGTTCCTAGTAAAATTCCAAATGCTTTGCTCAGTTCCAGCTTGTGTGAAGTTGGAGGGTTCTCAGCCCATTTCCACACAAGTTGTCCAAGTTTCCCACCCAATGTTAAATGACCTGACCAATGTTTATGACTATCTGTTGATTAGTCATCCATAGGCAACTGGTTGGCAACGGGATTTGCACTTAAGTCAGCTCTGAACTAAATCCTTTCTACCCTACTTCATGGCCTTCCTGGAAGGAGGATCCCTCATGCTAATTCAAAGACATGTTCTTTGTACTCCTTTTCTCTTGTTCAAGTTACCTTCTAGCTTTTTCTTCTTTCCTCTTACTTCTAGTCTTATCCAGTTTTATGAAAATTGTATCTGTGAATAGACTTTTGCTCCTAGTTTTATTTTGGATGGTGGTGGGGAAGAGGTCAAAGAGAGAGGAAAATACACAGAACACGAACACACACACACACACACACGCACACACTCACAGAGCTTTGGGCTATAACCCTACGGCCCAGGTTAGTATGAAGAATCAAATGAGATAGTATATATGAACATTTTTGTAAACTATAGAGCCCCATACAATTAACAATATAATTAATATTAAAACGTTCCAGGTGAAGCAATATCTTTTATTATTTTCATCTTCCAAGCAGGAATAGCCATTCCTCTTGCCAGCCAAATGAGCCTTATGCTCCTGTAGTCCTGTGCACGGCTGACAAGCTAAACTGAGCCATACCAGACCTGCCCATATTTTATAACCATCCTGAGAGTAGGATCCTCCTCCTCTCTCATTCTTCCTCCCTTACAATAGGAAACCTATCCCACGACCTCAGGGAAGGACCGTGAGAAGCATTCCGGTCTGCGTGAGTGACCGCCTTTCATTTTTGAAACCTGAACGGCTGAGGTCTAAGGGTGAAATATGTGCAGCTGAGTAACTACAGACGATAATGCCCAATCCTGGTAGAAGGACTCCACCCTCCAAGAGGGTTCTTTGTAATAGGAAGTGCATGGTTTCCACATGTTCTTCTGGCCTGAACATCCATGTGCTTTTCTCTCAGGTTTTTGAGGCATAAAAGCTCAGCCCCCAGTTCAGTCTGACTCAGTAGAAGCCACAAGCCAAACAGTTGATTTCTCTCATCATTTCCATTCTGGTTTCTCATTATAGTTTCATGTTCTTGAATGAATATTCCTAATCCTATTCACCGGCCAGGCGCAGTGGCTCACGCCTGTAATCCCAACACTTTGGGAGGCTGCAGCGGGCGGATCACGAGATCAGGAGATGGAGATCATCCTGACTAACACGGTGAAACCCCATCTCTACTAAAAATACAAAAAATTAGTTGGGCGTGGTGACGTATGCTTATAGTCCCAGCTACTTGGGAGGCTGAGGCAGAAGAATCACTTGAACCTGAGAGGCGGAGATTACAGTGAGCTGAGATCCTACCACTGCACTCCAGTCTAGGCAACAGAGCAAGACTCTGTCACAAAAAATGGCTCATCCTCTCTGAAGGACTGCAGAGACATGGACTGGGCAGTAAGGAGCCAAGTTCAAGTCTTGACTTCATCACCAGCAAGTAGCTGCATGGCTGCAAGCCTCACTTCCCTGTGAGGTCAAGGAAGTGCAGTGTAGGGGATTACAGTACAGATTTCTCTGTGTGCTTCATTTTCTTCACTGATGAAACAAAGACAAAATACCGCTTGAAACATTGCAGAGATTAAGTAGAGTAAAAGGTGAAAAACGCTTAAAATAGTATCTGACGTGCCTAATACTCCTGAACTTCAGTTTTTGCATCCATAAAATGGGAAAACAGAATGGATAATTCTGTAAAGGCTTAATCTAGCTGATAGCTAAGACTGAGTTTTGCAAAATAGAGATGCAATAGTAATACTGTTACAAGAAGTTGGGCTCTCTTCCTCTCTGTCATACACTTGGCTGTGCTCTGGACATACCCATCTTTTCTATTTGACAGATTGAGTAGGCAGCCTCAACGGTGGCAAGAAACTTTTTCAGCCAATAGAAAATAACTCCACCTGAGGGAATTAGGAAAAGCAGGACAGATTTTTGATCTGAGTTGAGAAGAATAAGGGTAATTTGGGAGGGAGAGAAAGCCAGAGATGGCAGGAGCGGGGTACTCTCAAGGTTGGGGAGAGCATGGAATGTTTGAGACTAAAGTGCCTGGAAGAGGGTTACAGTGGGCGACAGAGTGTGGGCTGGAGAGATGAATGGGACCCAAATTCTGAGCAGTTTTAAATCTATGTGAAGAATTTGAACTTTATCCTCTCGGGAAGCAAAACCAACACAGATCTTTAAGTAGAGGACAGATCTTGCCAGGTTTGCATGCCAGGATAATAACTCTAGAATCAGAGTTTTCAAACCACTGGAGTAGGAATATTAGAGGCAATTTGACTGGTTGGGAGGTTGGTGAGAGAGATGAGAACCAAGACTCGAGCAGAAGGAATACAATTTAAGAGTTGCAGTTAGATTAAGGAACCATTTTTCAGGTACATGTTATGAGATCTGGATATCAATTGCATGTGGGAGATGGGCCAAGAGGTCATTTTCTAATGTGGAGTAATCAAGAATAACAGCAAGTCTGAAAGGAGCTTCATTTGTGACACGGCAGGTTTGGGGTGTAAATACTTCGTCACCTACGCATGCCAAGCACTACAGTGCATTCTAAAGATAAAGTGGTAAGCAAGGCCACATATTTGTGCAGCATATGTTCTAGTGGGAGAGGCAGACAATAAATGGATTAAGTAGATAGACCAAATAATAGCAGTGATATTTTTGTGACGATTACATTGAGGGAAACAAAGAACGTAACAGGAAAAAAGCAAATGTATAAAATTAGACATTCAAGTCTGGTGTTGAAGAGAGATACCAAAGTAAGTTTGTTTGAGTGACAAAATAAACAAAGTAATATTGCAGTATAATCCACGTTTCCAAATAAATGTTCACGAGTCTCCGTACTAACATTAATAAATGTTTGAATACATTCTTAAAAACTGGAGAGAATAGACAATTTCACATACAGAAGATTTCAAATAAGTTAGGTAGATACTCTGCTCTTAAGGAGACAAATCATAACTCCCTTCTCCTTAAGTGTGTGATGCACATAAAGACTTCCTTCTAAAGGGAATAGTATGAAAAAAAGGGAAAAGGGTAACATAACAGAGAGGAAGCCTTATAAACACTAAATCAAGGTTGACATCATCAATTACAAATCATGTGGATAGTATGTATTCTTGGTATGATATGATGAAAATGGCACTTTACCTCTGTATTGCTTCTCCAAAAACCCATAACGTCAGTCTCATCATGAAACAAATATTACACAAAGCCCAAGTGAGGAACATTCTACAAAAATACCTGATCAGTATTCCTCAAAACTGCGAAGGTCACCAGCAAGAAAAATCTGAGAAGCTGTCACCTCCAAGAGGAGCCCAAGGAGAAATGATGACTAAATGTAATGTGGGGTCTTGGATGGGATCCTGAGACAGAAAGAGGACACTAGGTAAAAATGAAGAGAATTCAAAGTATGAAATTTAGTTAAAAATTATGTAACAATATTAGTTCATTAGTTGTCGCGAATGTACCACAATAATGTAAGATGTTAACAACAGGGGAAACTGAGTAAATGGGAATCAATCTTTGGGTAGGATTTCTCTCCTCTGAATTGTCATGTTTTCCTGTATATTCCGATGATAGAATCCAGATTTCCTTTAAAAGTAGAGAATTTTGTCTGTATTACTTTTGAGAGCCATGTTTAGTGCAGGGACATAAACCTAAAAGTTAACTACAAACTTATGCCAACGTGATGGAACTGCCTTAGTCAAACCGGAGCTAACATGGAAAACCACCTGGTAAAGAAGCATCCTGACTTCTCATTCAACTTGAACATTTTTTATGTAATGGAAAAATATCTGGCAGTTGCATATAAGGTTAAGTTCACTAAACTTAATCAAATTTTGGAACAAAAATGACATAATACACTCAACATTCCATTATCTATTCTCAGATAACCCCAAAATCATTTATATGGAATGTAATTTTTCATTTTTGGCCACAGATTTTCCTCCATAATTATGCTTGGCTTTGAATATGGTTTTAATTAGTTTACAGCAGAAGATAGCAGTAGTGCCAAGATGCTCCTTCCCGCAAGCCTCTTTAGAATACTATAAGGTCATTGAAAAACAAAACATTTTTTAGCAGCAGCAACAGGAGAAATGATCTTACCTTCTGAAAATCCTGGCATGATTCCCTGTCATAATTCATATAGCAGAGAAAACATCTGTAAATGGACCATCCAATCAACAAGCTTTCCATCTACCTACGTTCATCTCTCAGAACTCACCTTCTTCCTGAACACACTCTCCAAATTCATCATAACGGTGGACTCTAGAAAATGGCTAGCTGAGTTCTGATCCTCATTTTCAACTTAGAAGTTGTGTGACCTTGGGATAAATTACTCATCTTCTCCTTACCTCATTCTCTGAAATCTAGAAAGTGTACATTTTCTAGCAATTAAAAAAATATGGCAACAGGACTCTTGCTTCCAGCTATGATGGAAGATCTTACATGAGGTCAAACCTCTCACTGGGAACAAATATAAATTTCAGATACTGTATAATAAAAAAACGCAAAGAAACAACAAAATACCTGCACAAAGGCATTTGGAAAACAACTAAAACAGAATTTGAGGGGTCCAGGTGACAAAGAAAAGGGAAACACATTGAAGTGGGCAGGGCTTTTGCCACTGCTTTTATACTTCTAAAAATCAATTTTATTGAGGCATAAATGGCATAAGAATATGCATAGCTGTTAAATGTGCATTCAGTGAGTTTGGGCACATGTATACACCTGTGTCATTTCCATCACACTGAATATACGGAACACTTTCATCATCCAGGGAAGCTTCCTAGTGCACTTTTGCTGTCAATTCCAACCAACCTGCACTGCCCCAGGCAACCACTGATATGATTTCTATTACCATGACTTAATTGTGCCTGTTATAGACTTCATGTGAATAAAATCATCGGTATATAATACAGCATATCTGGCTTCTTTCACTTTGTGTTATTTGTTGTGAGAATCATCCATAGTTTAGGGTTTAGCAATTCATGTTGCATCCTCTTGATGATGCTTCACATGTTTTGAAGGTCTGTTATTACAGAATACATCTCTAGGATTGCTTCTTCCTCACAGCCTCTCTTATGATTACAACAGCATTCATTGTCTTAAAATTTATTTTTCTGTTGTTAATATGGCTACATGAGCTTTCTTATGCTTATTCTTTGCATAGTGTGTCTTTTCCTATCCTTTGACTTTCAATTTTAGGTTGAAAATATGTCTCTTTGCAAACAATGTAGAGTTGGAACTTATTTCTCATCCAATCTAAAAATCTCTATTTTTAAATTGGAGTGTTTAATTCATTTACATTTAATTTAATTATCAATACAGTTGAACTTCAGTCTATCAGCTTATTTCTGATTTTTTCTTTTTATTCTGTGGCCCTTATTTCACAAAATATTTTTACTATTTTCTCTATCTTTTCTATTGGTTAACCTCTTCCTATTATTTTTTAGTAGGTTTTAGTCAGGATCATAATGGGTATCCTTAATTTTTCACAGTCTACCTTGAATTAATATTATGTACTTTGCATACACTGTAAGACCCCATAACAAATGTAATTCCAATTATATTTTATCTTGTCCTTTAAACTATTATTTCAAGTATTTTAGTTCCATGTATTATTGTGCAAAATTCTTTGTTTTTAGTTTTTATTTAAATAGTCAATTGACTTTTAGAGGATTTTAAAAAAATTCTTAAAATTATCCTAATATTTACCATGCCCAGTACAGTTTATTTCTTCTCAAAGATCTGAATTTCCATGTGGTAACTTTTCCTTTGTGCTGCATTTGTTTTTAAGTATTTTGTAATTATTTATATTATTGCAAAATGTGCCTTTTAAAATTTAATTTTCCAGTTATTTGCCACTGCTATGTAGGAGTATCATTGATTCTATGTTAACCTTGTTAGAAAACTTACTAAATTTACTTATTAATTCTTGTCTCTAGATTATCTTGGATTTTCTTTATAGCAATCATGTTGTCTATCTGATACATAATAGTTTTATGTATCCTCCCAAATACTTATGACTTTTATTTTTGTTGTTGTTGCCTTATTGCACTGGTAGGAGTTACAATATGATATCAAATAAAGTTAGTGTTAGTAAGTATCTCTGTTTCTTTCTTGATCTCATTTGGAAAGATCTCAATATTTGATCATTTAGTGTGTTATTGGGTGTGATCTTCTTGTAAGATACTCTTTGTCATATAAAAGAAGTTCCCTTCCATTTCTAGTTTGCCAAGACTTTCCTTTTTATTATGAATTAAAATGTTAACTCTTTTATACCCATGTTGTTTTAGTATACTTATTTTTATTAAACATAACTGCAGAAAGAGATAAATGTGTGTTTTTGTTTGTTTTGTAATTGTTAATGTAACTCTGTTATTAAACATTAATTACATTATCAAAAATTACAGGGCAATATCTTTCATGAACACAGATAAATATTAGCACATTGAATCCAGCATTATATTAAGTGGATAATACATCACAATCAAGTGAAAGCAATTCTAAAAATACAAGTTTGGTTTTGCATTTGAAAGTCAGGTAATAAAATTCATTGCATTAAAAATAAAAAATAAAAATCATATGACTATCTCAAAAGGTACAAATGAAGCATGTGCTAATTTACCATGAAATATACAAAATGGGTACACTAAAAACTACAATATATTACTTATTTTTAATGAATAGGATATACCATATCTTATTAAAGTAAATATCATAAAGATGTCAGCTTGCCCAAACTGACCTGTATGTTTAATACAGTATCAATCAAAATCCCACTAAGAGGTTTTTTAATTGATACATAGTAGTTGTAAATATTTTGGGGGCACGTGTAATAATTTGATACATTCATATAATGTGTAAAGATCAAATTAGGGTAATTGGGATATTCATCACTGTTTTAGTTAAGTGCTGCTAAAAGGGAATACCTGGGGGTGGGTAATTTATAAAGTAAAGAGGCTTGACTCATGGTTCTGTACCTTATGTTCTGCAAGAAGGATGGTGCTGGTATCAACTTAGCTCATGGTGAGGGCCTGGACTGTTTCAACTTATGACAGAAAGTAAAGGGGAGCCGGCTTGTCCAGAGATCATATGGTAAGACAGGATGCCAGAGACAGAGGGAAGCGATGCCAGGTTCTTTCCAGTTCCAGCTTTCACAGGAACTCGTGGAGTGAGAACTCACCCATTACTATGAGAATGGTACCAAGTCTTTCCTGAGAGCTTTGTCCCCATGAGCCAAACACCTCCCATTGGGTCTTATCTCCAACACTGGGGACCAAATTTGAACATGATATTTGGAGGGACAAATATCCAAACTATAGCAATTCCCTTAAATATTTATCTTTTCTTTATGCTAGGAACATTTGAATTATTCTCTTCTAGCTATTTTGAAAGACACAATGGATTATTGTTAACTATAATCGCCTTCCTGGTCTATCAAACACGAGGTCCTATCTCTTTTATCTGACTATATATTTCCACCCATAAATCACTCTCACATCATTCTTCATTCCCCCCACCACACTCTTCCCAGCCTCTGGTAATCACCAGTTTACTCTCTACCTTCATGAGATCTACTTTTTTAGTTCCCATGTGAATAAAATCATGTGATATTTATCTTTCTGGACTTGGCTTATTTTACTTAACATAGTGACCTCCAGGTCCATCCATATTGTTGCAAATGACGAGATTTCATGCTTTTTAATGGCTGAATAATATTCTATTGTATATATATACACCACATTTTCTTTATTCATTCATTCATTCATTGATGAGAACTTAGGTTGATTCCATATTTTGACTACTGTGAATAGTGCTGCAGTAAACATGGCAGTGCAGATATCTTTGATATACTAATTTCCTTTCTTTTTTATACCCAGCAGTGGAATTACTGGATTATTTGGTAGTTATATTTTTAGTTTTTGAGAAACTGTTTGACTGAAAAACTATTTTCCATAGTTGCTATGCTAATTCACCTCCCCACCAACAGTGTATAAGCATTCCCCTTTCTCCACATCCTTGCTAGCATCTGTTATTCCCTGTCTTTCTGATAAAAGTCATTTTAACAGAGAGATATGATATGTCATTATGCTTTTGATTTGCATTTCTCTGATAGTGATGTTGAGAATTTTTTCATATACCTGTTGATACGTCTTTCATTAAGATTTTTTGCCCATGTTTAATCAGCTTATTTGATTGTTTTTTCTTGCAATTGAATTGAGCTCTTTACATATTCTGGTTACTAATCTGTGATCAGATGAATAGTGCATAAGTACTTTCTCCCTTCTGCAGATTGTCTCTTCCTTTTGTAGGTTGTTTCCGTGTGCTACACAGAAGATATTTAGCTGGATGAAACTCCATTTGTCTAGTTTTGTTCCCTGCCCTTTTGAGTTCTTACACACAAAAATCTTTACTCAGACCAATGTCCTGGAGAGTTTTCCTAATGCTTTCTTCTATTAGTTTTATAGTTTCAAGTCTTAGATTGAAGTATTTAATCCATTTTGATTTGGTTTTTGTATATGGGGAGAGACAGGAGTCTCATTTCATTTTTCTGCATATGAATTATCCAGTTTTCCCCACACCATTTATTGAACAGACTATTCTTTCCCCCGTTGTATGTCCTTGGAACCTTTGTTAGTTATAAATTTATGGATTTATATCTAGGTTATCTGTTCTGTTTCATTGGTCTAAGTGTCTGATTTTTTATGCCAATATCATGCTATTTATTAGCTTTGTAGTGCATTTTGAAATCAGGTAGTGTGATGCCTCTAACTTTCTTTTTGTTCAGGATGCTTTGGATATTTAAGGTCTTCTGTGGCTCCATATACATTTTTTAAAATTTATTTATACATCTATTTATATAAAGGATGTCATTGGTATTTTGATAGGATTGCACTGAATCTGTAAATTGCTTTGGGCCATATTGACATTTTAACAACATTAATCCTTCCAATCCATTGAGCATAAAAATATCTTTCCTTTCTATGTGTGTGTCCTCTTCAAATTTTTTCATTAGTGCTTTGTATTTAACTCAGATTTTTTTGTTGATTTTCTGACTGAATAATCTGTCAATTACTGAGAGTAGGGTGTTGAAGTCCTCTTTTATTATTCTATTGAAGCCTATCTCTTCATTTAATCTATTGCAATTTGCTTTATATACTTCAGAGTTCTGTTGTTGAGTGGATATTTGCAATTTTTACATACTCTTGCCAAATTGACCCCTTTATCATTATATAGTGACCTTCTTTGTTTCTTTTTACATTCTTTAACTTGTGGTTCATTTTGTCTAGTATAAGTACAGGTACCTCTGCTCTATTTCGGTTTCCACTTGCATGGAATATCTTTTTCCATCCCTTTACTTTCAGTCTGCATGTATCTTTATAGGTGAATTGAGTTTCTGTCAGGCAGCATATTCTTGGGTCTTGTTTCTTTATTCATTCAGCCACCATGTCTTTTAGTTGTAGAATCAAGTCCATTTATATTCAGTGTTATGAGCAAGGACTTAGTACTGCCATTGTGTTTTGTATTTTCAGGTTTTTGTTTGTTTGTTTGTTTGTTTGTTTGTTTTTTGAGACACAGTCTCACACTGTCACTTGGGCTGGAGTGCAGTGGCACCATCTCAGCTCACTGCAACCTCCGCCTCCCGGGTTCAACCAATTCTCCTGCCTCAGCCTCCTGAGTAGCTGGGATTACAGGTGCCCACCACCACACCTGGCTAATTTTTTGTATTTCAGTAGAGACGGGGGTTCTTTTTTTTTTTTTTTTTTTTGAGACGGAGTCTCGCTGTGTCGCCCAGGCTGGAGTGCAGTGGCCGGATCTCAGCTCACTGCAAGCTCCGCCTCCCGGGTTCACGCCATTCTCCTGCCTCAGCCTCCCGAGTAGCTGGGACTACAGGCGCCCGCCACCTCGCCTGGCTAGTTTTTTGTATTTTTTAGTAGAGACGGGGTTTCACCGGATTAGCCAAGATGGTCTCGATCTCCTGACCTTGTGATCCACCCATCTCGGCCTCCCAAAGTGCTGGGATTACAGGCTTGAGCCACCGCGCCCGGCCGAGACGGGGTTTCACTGTGTTGGCCAGGCTCGTCTCAAATGCCTGACCTCATGATCCATCCACCTCAGCCTTCCAAAGTGCTGGGATTATAGGCAAGCACTTATAAAGGGGATTATAAAGCACTCATGTGATTATAGGTTGCTTTTAAAATCCTATTCTTTTATTCCTTTCCAACTATCTTCCTTTCTGGTTAAGTGATTTTTCTCTGAGAGAGTGTTTTAATTCACTGCTTTTTATTTTTAGTGTATTTATCAGAGGTTTTTGCATTGTGGTTAGCATGAGACTTATAACAATTCTTATAGATATAATAAGTTATTATAAAGAGATGAGAACTTATCTTAGATCACAAAGAAAATGGAAATAAATAAAAAATAAAAGCAACTCCACACTTTAATTACACCCTCCTATATTTGACTTTTTGTTGTCTCAATTTATACATATTTACACTGCCTATATCTTAACTGATTGCTGTAGCTATTATTGATTTTGATAGATTTGTCATTTAGGTTTTGTACTAGAGTTATGAGCAGATTGTGTACCACAAGTACAGTATTAGAGTATTCAGGGTTTGTCTTTGTACATAATTTCACCAATGGGTTTCATAATTTCAGTTTTTAAAATTTTTCATGTTAATGTTTTCTCTTTCAGATTGAAAAACTCCATTCAGCATTTTGTATAATATGAGTCTGGTAGTGGTAAATTCACTCAGCTTTTGTTTGTCTGGGAAAGACTGTCTCTTCCTTGTTTTTGAAGAAGAGCTTTGGTGGATACAGTATTCTTGGATGACAGTATTTTCTTTTCTTTCAGCACTTTAAAGATGTCATCCTGCTCCTCCTGGCCTGTGCAGTTTTCATTGAGAAGTTTGTTGTTAGATGAATTGGATCTCATTTGTATGTTACTTGCTTCTTTTCTCTTGCCACGTTTAGGATCCCCTCTTTGTTCTTGGCCTTTTTAGTTTGATTTTTATGTGCACTGCTGTAGTCTTACTAGGGTCACATCTGTTTGGTCTTCTCTAAACTTTCTGTACCTGGATATTTATCTCTTTCCCAAGTTTTGGAAAGCTTTTTAATTTCTGTGGGTACACAGTATGTGTATGTAATTATGGGGTACATGAGATATTTTGGTACAGGCATGCAATGTTTAATAATCACATCACGGAAAATTGAGTATTCAGCCTCTCAAGCATTTATCCTTTGTGGTGCAAACAATCCAATTATACTCTTTTAGCTATAAAAATGTACAATTAAATTATTATCTACTATAGTCCCCCTGTTGTGGTCTCAAATAACAGGTCTTACTCATTCTGTCTAAGTATTTTTTTGGTACACATTAAGCACGTCCACCTTCCCCTAACATCTCCATTATTCTTCCCAACCTCTGACAACCATCTTTCAATCTTCTATTCCCATGAGTGTTATTGTTTTGATTTTTAGATCCCAGAAATATGTGAGAACATGCAATGTTTTTCTTTCTGTGCCTGGCTTATTTCACTTAACATAATGACCTCCAGTTCCATCCCTGTTGTTGGAAATGACAGAGTTTTATTCTTTTCCATGGTTGAATAGCACTCCATTGTGTATATGTACCACATTTTCTTTATCCATTCACTTGTTGATGGACACTTAGGTTGCTTCCAAATCTTGGCATTTATGAACACTGCTGCAAAATACATTAGAGTGCAGATATCTCTTTGATATACTGATTTCCCTTTTCGAGGGTATATACCAACAGGGGATTGCTGGATTGGGTGGTAGCTCTATTTTCAGTTTTCTGAGGAAACTTCAAACTGTTCTCCATAGTGGTTTTACTAATTTATATTCCCACCAACAGTGTACGAGGATTCCCTTTTTTCCACATCCTCACCAGCATTTGTAATTGCCTGTCTTTTGGATATAAGTCATTTTAACTGCAGTGAGATGATATCTCACTGTTCTCCAATGATCAGTGATGTTAAGCACCTTTTCATATGCCTGTTTGCCATTTGTATGTCTTATTTTAAGAAATGTTTAATCAAATCTTTTGCCCATTTCTTAAATCAGGTTAAGATTTTTTTTCTATAGAGTTGTTTGATCTCCTTATATATTCTGGATATTAATTCCTTGTCAGATGGGTAATTTGCAAATATTTTCTCTCATTCTGTGGGTTGTCTCTTTGTTGATTGTTTCCTTTGTGGTATGGATGCTTTTTAACTTGATGTGATTCCATTTGTCCATTTTTGTTTCAGCTGCCTGTGTTTGTGGGGTATTACTTGAGAAACATTGCCCAGATCAATGTCCTGAAGATTTTCCCCAATGTTTTTGTGGTAATTTTAAGTTTGAGGTCTTAGCTAAGTTTGAGGTCTTAGCTTTAAGTGTTTAATCCATTTTGATTTGATTTTTGTATGTGGCAAGAGATAAGGGCCTAGTTTCATTCTTCTATATATGGATATCCAGTTTTCCCAAAAACAATTTATTGAAGAGGCAGTCGTTTCTCCAATGTATGTTCTTGACATCTTTGTCAAAAATGAGTTCACTATAGATGTATGGATTTATCTCTGGGTTCTATATTCTGTTCCATTGGTCTGAGTGTCTGTTTTTATGCCAGCAGCATGCTGTTTTGGTTACTATAGCTCTGTAGTAGAATATGAAGTCAGGTAATGTGATTTCTCCAGTTTTATTCCTTTTGCTCAAGATAGCTTTGGCCATCCTGGGTATTTTGTGATTCCATGTAAGTTTTAGGATTGTTTTTTCTATTTATGTGAAAAATGTCATTAATATTTTAATAAGGATTGTATTGAATCTGTAGATTGCTTTGGGTAATATGGACTTTTTAACAATACTGATTCTTCCAATCCATGAACATGGAATATCTTTCCAATAACATAGAATAGCTTTCCATTTTTGTGTCCTCTTCAATTTCTTTCATCAGTGATTTATAGTTTTCATTGTGGAGAGCTTTGACTTTTTTGGTTAATTCTTAGGTATTTAATTTTATTTATGACTATTGCAAATGGGATTACTCTTTAAATTCCTTTTTCAGGTTGTTCAGTTTGACATATGGAAAGGCTACTGATTCCTGTATGTTGATTTTGTATCTTGCAACTTTACTGAATTTATCAGTTCTAATTGCTTTTTAATGGCGTCTTTAGGTTTTTCAAAATATAAGTTCATATCATCTGCAAACATGATTAATTTGACTTTTTGCTTTCTCATTTGGATGCCTTTTATATCTTTCTCTTGTCTGATTGCTCTAGCTAGGACCTTCAGTACTCTGTTGAATAATAGTGGTGAAAGTGGGCATCCTTGCCATGTTATGTTGTCAGATGTATTAGAGCTCCATTGTTTGTTGTTTCTTTTCTCTTGTTGCCTTTAGGATCCTTTCTTTATCCTTGACTTTGGGGAGTTTAATCATTAAACGTCTTGTGGTAGTCTTCTTTGGTTTAAGTCGGCTTGGTGTTCTATACCCTTCTTGTACTTCAGTCTTGATATCTTTCTCTAGGTTTGGGAAGTTCTCTGATATTATCCTTTTGAATAAACTTTCTACCCCTATCTCTTTCTCTACTTCCTCTTTAAAGCCAAAAACTCTTAGATTTGCCCTTTTGAGGAGATTTCTTAGATCCTGTAAACATGCATCATTGTTTTTTATTCTTTTTTGTTTTGTCTCTTCTGATTGTGTATTTTCAACTAGCCTGTCTTCAAGCTCACTAATTTTTTCTTCTGCTTGATTGATTCTGCTACTAAAGGAATACTGCATTCTTAAGAATGATGCATTCTGAAATATGTCCATTGTAGTTTTTGGTTCCAGAATTTCTTTTTGATTCTTTTAAATTATTTCAATCTCTTTGTTGAATTTTTCTGATAGAATTCAGAATTCCTCCTCTGTGTTATCTTGAATTTCTTTGAGTTTCCTCAAAATAGCTATTTTGCATTCTTTGTCTGAAAGGTCCTATATCTCTGCTTCTCTAGGATTGGTCCCTGGTGCCTTATGTAATTCGTTTGGTGAGCTAATGTTTTCCTGCATGATGCTGATGCTTGTGGATGTTCCTCAGGGCCTAGGCAATGAAGAGTTAGGTATTTATTGTAGTTTCCACAGTCTGGGCTTCTTTGTGCCTGTTCTTCTTGGGAATGCTTTCCAGGTATTCAAAGGGAGTTGGGCCCCACGCCCAATAGAACTGTGGTTTTTGCAGACTCATAGAAGTACTGCCTTGGTGGTCTTGGATAAGATCCAGAAGGATTCTCTGGATTACCAGGCAGAGACCATTGTTCTTTTCTCTTACTTTCTCCCAAATTCTTTTCTCTGCTTGATTCTCTCAGTTGTTAAGAGCCTATAATAAATGTTTTAGTTCAGCAAATGAATCTGTGTGTTCCATGATCTCTGTTTGATTTTTAAAAATTATTTCCATCTCTTTTTAATTTTTTGACAAATTTCTAAATTGCTTTTCTGCATTATCTTGGAGATTACTGAGTTTCCTTAAAACTGGTATTTTGAATTCTTGGCCAGAGAGCTCATATATTACCATCTCATTAGGGACAATCACTGGTTCCTTATTTTGTCCATTTAGGGAGGACCTGGTTCTGTTTGCTATTGTTTCTTGTGGGTGTATATCTATGCCTATATATTGAAGCATTAGTTTTTTTAATTCCAGTCTTCTCTACCTAGCTTCTTTTGTTTTTTATTGGACATATTTGCTTATTCTTTGTAATTTACCTGTGAAATTTCTTTTTTTTTCTTTTTCCTGCTATGTCACCGCCTCCTTTTTGGCACTAAATACTAACTTAAGCCCAGGTTTGCCTCTGCTCTAATAAAAACTTACAAAACTATGTGTTGCAAGTGAGGGAGGTTTCAAAGAGCATATTCCAGCAGTATGGGAAAGCTGGTTAGGGGTTCATGCACAAGGGAACTGTGGAACACACCTCCTACAGCGTGGAGCTGCTGAACAGCTATTCTGATCTGACAACTCCTTTGGCCAAGTTACAGAGCAGAGTTTTCAGGGTTGAGGATGTTGGTACTACCTCCCCACTTTGTCTGTGGCTCTCCTTAGGGATATTTCTCCCTTCCGATACTGCTTCCTGTGGGTTGAGGCAGTGACAGGTCTTCTGCTAGGGAACCCAAGATAGTGGGGGTACTGATAGTCTACACCTTAATCTTGCTTTTTTCAGGGTAGAAACCATGAGAGTGAAGTAACTTTTCCATGTGCTTGATGTAGGCAAATTGTGGGGAGTGGCATTGCAGATATGGAAGTCCAATTCTCTTACCATCTGTTCAGAGTTTTTCAGTTCTCTGTATCCCCGGGAACTCTCTGATCTACATATTTGAGTTCTGGGATATTGCCGGTGATAATCCTAGTGCTGTATATTTGTTTTGTGTTTGCTGTCGGGTGAGTGAAGCAAGTTTGCTTCTATGCCCACCATGTTGGAACTGGAGCCACTTTGTGTAGAAATTAAAAATGGATTATTAAAATGTATATAGAATTGCAAATGACTGAAATGTTAAGGTAATCTTGAAAAAGAGCAACAAAATTAGAAAATATAAACTACCATATATGAGGACTTATACACTAGATTAGAAAGTGTAGAAACAGATAAAATACGTATATGATCACTTGCTTTATGACAAAGATGACACAGTATTGCTTAGTTGGTGCTCAATAAAGTGTGCTTATTTGATCAGGCATCCATACAAAAAAACATTGGAACTTGACCCTGCTTTCCTTCACAATAATTAAATCCAGATGAATTGTAAAAATACCAATGATTATTTTAATCAGATGACACTAAGAGGCAAAGATTTCTTGAATAGGAAACAAAAAGGCTATCTATGAAGGAAAATAATGATAAATTAAACTACATTAAAATTAAGAACTTCTATTTATTATCAAACATCAAGAAAGTAAAAAGATAAGTTTGATTGCAACAAGATATTTGTAGTACATGTATTTCAAAAGGACTTGCATCCAAATATGATGGACATGCACAATTTAATAAGAAAAAGAAAGACAATACAAAAAGAAAGAAAAAAGTGGGTAAAAGTCTTGAATAGTCATTTCACACAAGAAGATATTGGAATGGCCAATAAGCACATGAAAAAATGCTCATCATCAATAGACATCAGGGAAATTCAAATTAAAACCACTATGAGATACCACTGCATATTTGTTAAAATGGCTACAACACCAGAATGTCTGTAATGAAAAAGGTAGAAACTCCTTAGTGTTGGTGATGATGTGGAACAACTGGAATTCTCATACATCTGGTGGGAATATAAATTGCAACCATTTGAATAACAGTTTGGCAATTGCTATTAAGGCTGAACAATTGCATTCTATATGACCCAGAAATTCCACTCCTAGGAATAGACACAACATAAATTTATGTTCTGTATAAAGCCAAAGACATATATGAAAGTGTTCATAGGAGCATTACATGTAAGAGCCAAAAGTTGGAAACTACTTAATGCTTATTAATAGTATAATGGATAAATAAGATGTGATATATGTATACTCTGGAATCAATTAGCCAAATGCAATATGCCACATGGATTTCATGAACATAATCATATCTAATCCAGAAAAAAATACATTCTATATGATGCCATTCATAAAAATTTCAAAAACTGACAAAATTCATATATAGTGATAGAAGTTAGAATATTGGTTATCTTTAGGTAAGAAATAATGACAGGAAAAGGGACAAAGAGACACCTAGGATGCTGATAATGTGATAGTATTATATCATTTCATGGGTGTGTTCACTTTATAAAAATTCTTCAGGCTGTACACTTCTGATTTTTGCATTTTTGTGTATTAATTACATTTCAATTAAAAATACAAAAAAATCACAACGCAAAGCACCAATTGATGCCTTGTCAATTTTCAAAATATATAAAAAAAATTATGAGATTTTGGTGGCATTTCATACTCTTACGTATTACCAGTAGCAGTACAAATTTCTATGAGTTTTGAAATGTAATTCTATAATAAAGCAAAATCAAATTCTAGTCAGGGTCTACTACATCCTAGTTATTAGTTTGTATGCTTTCATATTCAATCACGCTTTATCATTGCAACAGGTATTATCAAGGACTAGTAAACAGGTAAGCTGGAATTCTCACCAGCTTAAAGTGCTGCTATAATTAGAGATACTTTAAAGACAGTAATAATACTCATGAAAATTTATCCCAAGGAGGATGTGGGAGTAGGGACTTGTCAATATGAAAAAAGAGATCAATGAAAGAAGACCTACATTACTGTTTGATTTATAATACAGAAAACTGAAAACCTAAACATCGAATAAAACCATATGTTGGCCAGGTGCAATCGCTCACACCTTTAATCCCCGGGCTTTGGGAGGCTCCAGCTGGATGATTGCTTGAGCCCAAGAGTTTGAGACCAGCCTGGGGAACATGGTGAAGCTCCGTCTCCACAAAAAAAATCAAAACAATTAGCCAGGCGTGGTGGTGTGTGGCTGTAGTCCCAGCTACTCAGGAGGCTTAAGCAGGAGAATTGCTTGAGCCCTGGAGGTGGAGGCTACAGTGAGCCATGATTGCACTACTACACTCCAGCACTACTCTCACTCCAGGGTGATAGAGTGAGACCCTTTCAAAAAAAATAAATACATTAAAAAAGTATATGCTCCAATAAATGATGTTTCTTAATGGTATATTATACACACATTATGTAGCCTTTAGAACGGTTATTATGATTTTTCATACAAGTTGACTTTTTTAGAAGTGCATATAAGATATATTGTTGAATGAATGCATTTTCCAACATTGCAGCAAATGTTTAGAATTGAATATTAAGTGAAAGGCAAAAAAAAGTTTGTTGAAACTAAAACTATGTAAAAGTTATGTGCACGTATGTGAAAATATGGTGAAGAAATTCCCTGACATGGAAAAGGGTGATGTATTACGATGAGTGCTTAGGGGAAATTTTCTTAAATTTTTTCTTTTCTTTTATTGCTGTTAAAACAGTATTTGTGCAGTATATGAAAATGTAAAACGAAGACTCCAACTGGTAAGCAAGAATGAGTAGCTCATTTTATCAAGGGGAAGGCGGTTCTTTTCAGGACGTTTAATTTAACGGGGGTATATTGGGGATAATAGACTCATAAATGACTTAGAGAATAAAAGAATCCTTGGAGAACCAGAAATAGTAAGTGGTTTTCTAGTGTTTCCTAGTGGATTGTTGGCAGTCAGGGCTAGAACATAGCTATTTTGACTACAACTAAATGAACTTAAAAATTGAACAGTTTAAACAATAATGATACTGAAAAATAAAGACAAAGCAACAACTCAACAAAAGCAAAAATTGGCCAGGGATAAATCATAAAATTGACAAGCCACATCACAATTATTTTATGACTGACTTATTGTATTTATAGTAAGACTCCTCTCACATTCTCGTCATTCTTAATCATTTTCCACTATGTAGACTTGTGTTGTTTAAGGAGACTCTGACAAAATAATACCATGATTTGCTCAAATGTTTAATTTAGTGTCTATCTGATTCTTCAAGTTCAGAAAATGTTCACTGTACAATAGTCTTTTTCCTCATGTTGGCCTTTATTTATTTCATTATTTAAACTCAAACAGGAGGCATCATTTTATCAGAGTCACCAACAAAATTATTTCCACTTGCTTTGGTTCCCGTGTATTTAAAAAAAAAAAAAGCCATCTCCTCCCTCCTCCCAGTCTGCACTTATGTTTAATGAGAATAGGAGATGCTAAAAAATAATATGGATTATTAAGGACATCATTTTAATTTATAGCAGCAGTTACCCTTTGCAGGATGAAAAGGAAGTTGGTGCGAACCCTCATTAGAAAAGCAGTGGACATATTGAAAGAAAGTTTCAGGGTGTTTTTAAAGGGGTGATTAAAAGTTAGATTTCCATGCTCTGTGCCAGTGGGCACTGAGGGAGGAGGGTGGGTTAAGGGCGTGCAGTGGCTAGACAGACCATTAAATTGGTATTAAACACTTTTCCATATGAAGGAAGTGTCCTCCTGCCAAAAGCCAGGAGCTGAGAGATCAATTTTCATGCAAATGCTGCTGTGAGAGAGCTGGGTAAACTTGGAAAGATTAAGAGGTCACTGGGGTGAGGACCCAGGACGCTGAGCATGTCTGGCTTCACTTCCTTGCAGACTCGTGGAACTTGGCACAGAGCAGCGGGATGAAGGGCCTATATAAACACACAACCCCACTGACTATTTTTTTCCATAGAATTAACTTGACCAGAAATATATTACAAAAATAGAACAAAGCTGGCTTCCATCAGTTTTCATCGCACCAGCCCATAAAGGATTTCTTGTACCTTGTCCAAAGCAAAGTGGGGGAATGACAGCTCAGGGCCCAGCCTTCTCAGCGGTGGTTTCCTCTGCTGACCACCGCCTGACCTCCTTCCATAGCTGTGCTGCAACAAAGACCCCATTGAGTGAAATGCAGCCCATATGGAGCAGGAGGGTCTCCCAGACTGACTTCCTCCACTAAAATCCTCAAAGCGATTCATTTGCAAAATCTTCCTAATAAGAACCACGTGGATTCCTGGATACCTCTGGGATCTTGGTAAGAATTTCCTTGTGGTGCTCAGACCCTGACTTGTCTTAACTAACCCTACCTACGTAGCAGGGGCATCAGCCTTAAAAAGCAACCTTGGGCTGTCTGAAATAAAGAATGTTATAAACATTTAGAAGTCCTTTAAAAATTGGGCCCCAGCCCCTTTCACATTTACAGTCCTGGTAAGTGCATTATGTTTAGTGTAAAACATATAGGCTTTGGAATCAGACAGACTTGGACAATTCCATTAATTATTGGATGGTGACCTTAAACAAGTTATGTAAATTCTTCTGGCCTCAGTTTCTTTATTAAAAGAATGAGAATAATACCTGCTTATTTGTTAAGATAATTAAATGAAAGAAATAAGTCTGTCTTGGCACATTAGAATTCAATAAATCTGAGCTTCTTTTTCTTCTCCCACAGAGACTCTGACCTGAATTTAACATATGAGTGTCCAGTATATCCGGTAAGATTAGAAAGTGGTGGAGGCATCATTTGGGGATTATAAATAATGATCTGAAACTGTGGCCAAAAATTCTTTACAGAATAGCATTGTAAAATATCTTTGGCCTGAAGTTACATGATCAACCCCAAACTGTCTTTGTTTCAGGTTCTTTAAACATTCAGGCAGACGTTGAGAGTGCTGATGGGGGAAGGTTAACGGGGAAAAAACCAAAGTGAAACCGTGATGTACTAAAACCAGGGAAATGTGTAGAAAAGAGAGACACTGGTAGTATCATAAAATAAATAACTTCCCCACAGAGCATAGCTTTGCACATTGAACTCTACCCAGAATCTGTTGTCTTCTCACAAAAGACAGAGTGGTTTTATAGCCACATAAAATCCCTGCTGCCACCAGAACACAGCTCAGAGGGAGACAAAGTACGAATTAAAGAGCATGTAGATCAGAGCAAAGACATGGGCCAGGTAGAGGAGGCCTGTCTATGTTAAATAGGTACCTAGCATTTATTTTGAAGTGTGCACAAAGCAAACCCTAGGGTTTGCAGAAATCACTGAAGTGTCTGGCTAAAAAATGGGATGCCTAGAAATAAGCAATTTGTGAAGACTCTGCACTTTATGAGGATAAATCGTGGGCTACTGATAGCTGAGAAGCTAAGTCGTCTTTGTTTACTTGTTTGTTTGTTTTGAAATGCCAAAAGTGACCATTTCAGTGACAATAGGAAAATGAATTTTAGGGAAACAAAAGGCATTCCAGAAATAATGCAAAATTAAAAGGACTGCAGAAAGACAGGACTTAGTCTGGGCCAGAACAAAAACATTTGTCTCAGCCACATCTGGATCAGGAATTTGCCAACTCCCTATGGACAATGAGTTGAGAGTTAATACCAGAACTGTATCTTACGTTATTTGTAGTCTGTTGAAAATGTATGCTGTAATTAACTCTTCCAATAAACTGTGTATATAGTTCAATCTATAATAAGGGTGCTGTCATCCTCACCTAAGTTTTATAGTATTCTAATGCAAAGAACTCCTTCAGGAATTGTTTAAGATCTTTATCTGAAGTCAGGAGACATAAGAAATCATTTAAGTCAGAATCCTTGCGTTAAGAGTTAGAGACAGATCCTTAGACATATTAAGCTTGCATCATGGGAATGTGAACCACACTGTCCATAAAGTCTCAAAATGCCCTCAAGAAATAAGATCTTCTTGAGTGTATTATTTTAGAAAAAAATGACTGTTTTAAAAGGCAGTATATCAGAGTCTTTCTACATATACAGTTAAATGGATAAAATCAGTGATGTAACAAAATGGAAAGATGAAGACTGGAAGATCGGTGGGCCTGTGAGAATGCTAATGACCACATCTTTCATTGCAGGGAGTCGATCAACATCATCTAAAATTGAAATATGCGATTTGAAATAAAATGACTCCAACCATTGTTCAACAGGTGAAGAAGGGACTGGGAGTACTCTGCACTGCAACTCCAAACAAGGATCTTTTTGTTCCTTTATTTGATCATCATTTTGGCACATTCATGACTTTAAATCGACCATGTCTCTCTCTCTCTCCCGCCTGCTTACTGTTGATGGATTTCTTATTGGAACAAATTCACATTTGTTTTATTATTAAGTGTTAAGAGAGTCTTTTTTAAATTTAGGTTTATTCCATCATCTTGGAGCTCATCAGTGTTTTGCTTTTAATTGTTTTACATATTTGACTATAGTTTGAACCACATGTGTTGAGTTACATGTTGAGCTAAACTCTTCTACCCTATGCATCAGTGATATCACTGGAGCTCTATGCATTAGCCAAAGGTAATGAGCCTTGTCCACCAAGACTACGGTCCATGAAGAGGCCAACCTGGTAGAGATCATCCCTGTGACATAATGGAACATTAACTCAAGAAATTCTGGGTGAACAAAAGGCAACTGGCTCACCCAGGCTTCAGTTGTAGCCTACATGCCTTGTATTCTACTTCTGTGTGAAGCGGCTTGCTGAACTGAAGAGAAACATCTCATATACATACATATACATATATATATATATATATATATATACACACACACTTTAAGTTCTAGGGTACATGTGCACAACGTGCAGGTTTGTTACATATGTATACATGTGCCATGTTGGTGTGCTGCACCCAATACCTCGTTATTTACATTAGGTATATCTCCTAATGCTATCCCTCCCCCTCCCCCCACTCCACAACAGGCCCCAGTGTGTGATGTTCCCCTTCCTGTGTCCAAGTGTTCTCATTGGTCAATTCCCACCTATGAGTGAGAACATGCAGTGTTTGGTTTTCTGTTCTTGCGAAAGTTTGCTGAGAATGATGGTTTCCAGCTTCATCCATGTCCCTACAAAGGACATGAACTCATCCTTTTTTATGGCTGCATAGTATTCCATGGTATATAGGCGCCACATTTTCTTAATCCAGTCTGTCATTGATGGACATTTGGGTTGGTTCCAAGTCTTTGCTATTGTGAATAGTGCCGTAATAAACATATGTGGGCATGTGTATTTATAGCAGCATGATTTATAATCCTTTGGGTATATACCCAGTAATGGGATGGCTGGGTCAAATGGTATTTCTAGTTCTAGATCCTTGAGGAATTGCCACACTGTCTTCTACAATGGTTGAACTAGTTTACAGTCCCATCAACAGTGTAAAAGTGTTCCTATTTCTCCACATCCTCTCCAACATCTGTTGTTTCCTGACTTTTTAATGATTGCCATTCTAACTGGTGTGAGATGGTATCTCGTTGTGGTTTTGATTTGCATTTCTCTGATGGCAAGTGATGATGAGCATCTTTTCATGTGTCTCTTGGCTGCATAAATGTCTTCTTTTGAGAGTGTCTGTTCATATCGTTTGCCCACTTTTTGATGTGGTTGTTTCTTTTTTTCTTGTAAATTTGTTTGAGGTCTTTGTAGGTTCTGGATATTAGCCCTTTGTCAGATGAGTAGATTACAAAAATTGTCTCTGATTGTGTAGGTTGCCTGTTCACTCTTATGGTGGTTTCTTTTGCTGTGCAGGAGCTCTTTAGTTTAATTAGATCCCGTTTGTCAATTTTGGCTTTTGTTGCCATTGCTTTTGGTGTTTTAGACATGAAGTCCTTGCCCATGCCTATGTCCTGAATGGTATTGCCCAGGTTTTCTTCTAGGATTTTTATGGTTTTAGGTCTCACATTTAAGTCTCTAATCCATCTTGATTAATTTTTTATAAAGTGTAAGGAAGGGATCCAGTTTCAGCTTTCTATTTAGGGCTAGCCAGTTTTCCCAGCACCATTTATTAAATAGAGAATCCTTTCCCCATTTCTTGTTTTTGTCAGATGTGTCAAAGATCAGATGGCTGTAGATGTGTGGTATTATTTCTGAGGGCTCTGTTCTGTTCCATTGGTCTATATCTCTGTTTTGGTACCAGTACCATGCTGTTTTGGTTACTGTAGCCCTGTAGTATAGTTTGAGGTCAGGTAGCGTGATGCCTCCAGCTTTGTTCTTTTGGCTTAGGACTGTCTTGGCAATGCAGGCTCTTTTTTGGTTCCATATGAACTTTAGTTTTTTTCCAATTCTGTGAAGAAAGTCATTGGTAGCTTAATGGGGATGGCACTGAATCTGTAAATTACCTTGGGCAGTATGACCATTTTCACGATATTGATTCTTCCTATCCATGAGCATGGAATATTCTTCCATTTGTTTGTGTCCTCTTTTATTTCATTGAGCAGTAGTTTGCAATTCTCCTTGAAGAGTTCCTTCACATCCCTTGTAAGTTGGATTCCTAGGTATTTTATTCTCTTTGAAGCAATTGTGAATGGGAGTTCACTCATGATTTGGCTCTCTGTTTGTCTGTTATTGGTGTATAAGAATGCTAGTGACTTTTGCACACTGATTTTGTATCCTGAGACTTTGCTGAAGTTGCTTATCAGTATAAGGAGATTTTGGTCTGAGACGATGGGGTTTTCTAAATATACAATCATGTCATCTGCAAACAGCAACAATTTGACTTCCTCTTTTCCTAATTGAATACCCTTTTTCTTTCTCTTGGCTGATTGCCCTGGCCAGAACTTCCAACACTATGTTGAATAGGAGTGGTGAGAGAGGGCATCCTTGTCTTGTACCAGTTTTCAAGGGGAATGCTTCCAGTTTTTGCCCATTCAGTAGGATATTGGCTGTGGGTTTGTCATAAATAGCTCTTATTATTTTGAAATATGTTCCATCAATACTGAATTTATTGAGAGTTTTTAGCATGAAGGGCTGTTGAATTTTGTCAAAGGCCTTTTCTGCATCTACGGAGAAAATTATGTGATTTTGTCTTTGGTTCTGTTTATACGCTGGATTACGTTTACTGATTTGCATATGTTGAACCAGTCTTGCATCCCAGGGATGAAGCCCACTTGATCATGGTGGATAAGCTTTTTGATGTGCTGCTGGATTCGGTTTGCCGGTATTTTATTGAGGATTTTTGTATCGAAGTTCATCAGGGATATTGCTCTAAAGTTCTCTTTTTTTGTTGTATATCTGCCAGGCTTTGGTATCAGGATGATGTTGGCCTCATAAAATGAGTTAGGGAGGATTCCCTTTTTTACTATTGATTGGAATAATTTCAGAAGGAATGGTACCAACTCCTCCTTTACCTCTGGTAGAATTCGGCTGTAAATCCGTCTGGTTCTGGACTTTTTTTGGTTAGTAGGCTATTAATTATTGCCTCAATTTCAGAGCCTGTTATTGGTCTATTCAGGGATTCAACTTCTTCCTGGTTTCGTCTTGGGAGAGTGTATGTGTCCAGGAATTTATCCATTTCTTCTAGGTTTTCTAGTTTATTTGCATAGAGGTGTTTACAGTATTCTCTGATGATAGTTTGTATTTCTGTAGGGTTAGTGGTGATATCCCCTTTATCATTTTTTATTGTGTCTATTTGATTCTTCTCTTTTTTCTTCTTTATTAGTCTTGCTAGCAGTCTCTCAATTTTGTTGATCTTTTCAAAAAACCAGCTCCTGGATTTGTTGATTTTTTGAAGGGTTTTTTTGTGTCTCTATCTCCTTCAGTTCTGCTCTCATCTTAGTTATTTCTTGCCTTCTGCTAGCTTTTGAATGTGCTTGCTCTTGCTTCTTTAGTTCTTTCAATTGTGATGTTAGGGTGTCAATTTTAGATCTTTCCTGCTTTCTCTTGTGGGCATTTAGTGCTATAAATTTCCCTCTACACACTGCTTTAAATGTGTCCCAGAGATTCTGGTATATTGTATCTTTCTTCTCATTGGTTTCAAGGAACATCTTTATTTCTGCCTTCATTTCGTTATGTACCCAGTAGTCATTCAGGAACAGGTTGTTCAGCTTCCATGTAGTTGAGCAGTTTTGATTGCGTTTCTTAATCCTGCATTCGCACTGTGGTCTAAGAGACAGTTTGTTATAATTTCTGTTGTTTCACATTTGCTGAGGAGTGCTTTACTTCCAACTATATCGTCAACTTTGGAATAAGTGTGATGTTGTGCTGAGAAGAATGTATATTCTGTTGATTTGGAGTGGAGAGTTCTGTAGATATCTATTAGGTCTGCTTGGTGCAGAGTTGAGTTCAAGTCATGGATATCCTCGTTAACTTTCTGTCTCGTCGATCTGTCTAATGTTGACAGTGGGGTGTTAAAGTCTCCCATTATTATTGTATGGGAGTCTAAGTCTCTTTATAAGTCTCTAAAGACTTGCTTTATGAATCTAGGTGCTCCAGTATTGGCTGCATATATATTTAGGATAGTTAGCTCTTCTTGTTGAATTGATCCCTTTGCTATTATGTAATGGCCTTCTTTGTCTCTTTTGATCTTTGTTGGTTTAAAGTCTGTTTTATCAGAGACTAGGAGTGCAACCCCTGCCTTTTTTTGTTTTCCATTTGCTTGGTAGATCGTCCTCCATCCCTTTATTTTGAGCCTATGTGAGAGACACATCTCTTGATAGACCATGCTTCTTTTAATAAAACTTATTCAGGACAATTTATATTTTAATTCCAATATTCCACATCCAAATCATATATTCTATGTTTATGTTTATAACCACAAGCTTCTCAAGACATAACAACAAACAAAACAAAAAATGACAATAAAAATCAAACATCAACTACCTCCCCGTGTCCTACAAAGCTGTGAAACCAATTGTTCAAGTTTTATTTAGGAAAATTTCTAAACGACAGTAATACTATAGTTCTACTCTAGTTTAAGAAAAAGATTTGACT
Source organism: Macaca nemestrina (assembly GCF_043159975.1). Classification (NCBI taxonomy): domain Eukaryota; kingdom Metazoa; phylum Chordata; class Mammalia; order Primates; family Cercopithecidae; genus Macaca; species Macaca nemestrina. Next base: position 119,354,834 of record NC_092131.1, read on the forward strand.
TGTATTTCATTAATTGCTTAAAAACTGTTAGGGGATATTAGAAAAAAAGTGAAACACTGAGACATTTCTCCAGACCTTAGGGAAAATGGAAAAGGAAAATTTATTATTATTATTATTATTATTATTATTGCAATCGAGCTTTTTAAAATTTTATTTTAAGTTCTGGGATACATGTGCAGGACATGCAGGTTTGTTACATAGATAAACATCTGCCATGGTGGTTTGCTGCACCTATCAACCCATCACCTAGGTATGAAGACCCACATGCATTAACTATTTATCCTTATGCCCTCCACCCCTGCCCCCCACAACAGACCCCAGTGTGTATTGTTCCCCTCCCTGTGTCCGTGTGGTCTCATTGTTCAGCTCCCACTTATAAGTGAAAACATGCAGTGTTCGGTTTTCTGTTCCTGTGTTAGTTTGCTAAGGATAATGACTTCCAGCTCTATTTACGTCGTCGCAAGGACATTATCTCATTCCTTTTTATGGCTGCATAATATTCCATGGTGTATATGTACCACATTTTCTTTATCCAGTCTATCATTGATGGGCATTTAGGTTGGTTCCATGCCTTTGCTATTGTGAATAGTGCTGCAATAAACATACGCATGCATGTATTCTTATAATAGAACGATTTATATTCCTTTGGATATATATGCAGTAATGGGATTGCTGGGTCAAATGATATTTCTGGTTCTAGATCTTTGAGGAATCGCCACACTGTCTTCCACAATGGTTGAACTTTACATTCCCACCAACAGTGTAAAAGCATTCATTCCTATTGCTCCATGACCGCACAAGTATCCGTTGTTTCTTCACTTTTTAATAATTGCTATTCTGACTGGTGTGAAATGGTATCTCATTGTGGTTTTGGTTTGCATTTCTCTAATGATTGTGATGTTGAGGAGAAGGAAAATTTAAACAATGGTAAAGCAAAAGAAAAGGAATTGTCACTCATGGCTGGTGGGCTGAGTACAAGCTGATGTAACTTTTGGGGAGGGAAATTTAGCAATGCCTATGAGAATTGAAAATGCATATATCCTTTGGCCTGGCAATTCTACATCTAGAAATATGAAATATTCTCACAAGTAAGTGCATAAGAATATATATATACAAAGATGATAATTGCAGCATTATTTGTAATATCAAAAACCTGGAAGCCATCCAAGTCTCTACAAATAAAAGTGTGCTTTGCATCACACTATATACTCACATTATGGACTACTATTCAACTGTTACAAAGAAACAAATACAGAAATAAAAATATCTCTAGGAAACAAATTATCATGAAACACAAATAACAATATTTTATATAGATGATCCCATTTATGAAAAATGTAAAATAAGTGTGAAATAAGAACATTGATAATAATAATAATTGGCACTTAAGAGTTATGATAACCCCGGGCTGTTCTCAGTACTTTATGTGAATTCCCTCCTTCAATCCTTACAAAGGCCCCACAAGAAAGTTGCTATTTTTATCATTGTTTTGCAGATAAGAAAACTGAAGCACGGAGACAGAGTAAATTGTTCAAGATCACACAGCCACTAAGTGAAAAAGAGGGTCCTCAAAGTATCCACTCAACTGTGAGGGAAGGAAAATAAGGAAATAAAGATAGAACTCCATTTATTTTATATTATTTAATTTTTTGATGAGAGCAAGTATTTACTTGTTATCTAATAAAATATTTTTAAATTGTTTCAAAATAATGATAAAAAATAATTCCAGGGGCCAGGCACGGTGGCTCATGCCTGTAAACCCAGCACTTTGGGAGGTCGAGGCTGGCGGATAACGAGGTCAGAAGATGGAGACCATCCTGGCTAACACAGTGAAACCCCATCTCTACTAAAAATACAAAAAATTAGCCGGGCATGGTGGCGGGCGCCTGTAGTCGCAGCTACTCAGGAGGCTGAGGCTGGAGAATGGGGTGAACCCGGGAGGCGGAGCTTGTAGTGAGCTGAGATCAGCCACTGCGCTCCAGCCTGGGCGACAGAGGAGATTCCATCTGAAAAAAAAAAAAAGTAAATAAAAATGTTAAAAATTCCAGGAATTGCAATATACTCAGAATGAATATCAATCATTTTACTACCTCTGGGAACAAATAAAATCACACCTCTTTTATTTTTTGAATTATCAGTAAGAGATCCATTGTCATCCTTTTTAGGCACCCCAGGAATACAATGACTATTCAGGCCAACAGCTCCTAAGCCCCTGGCAAAGAGAAAGAAGGAGAGTAAGAACAGCATGCTAGTATTATCACTTCTCATTGAACTCTGGTCCCAAAGTCTGGAAGAATTTACTTCTTTCCTGCAACCAACAGATTCATAGACAGGCCAAAATAACTGGAGTATATCATAACGGACATGGTGCATTGGTCACCCTGAGGCCATACTCTAGGCTTTGCAGAAAACTAATACAATTTCCAATTATAAGAATACTCAAGCAAAACATACATGGCACACTAAGCACAAAACTGTGATCATATGCATTGCTTTATTTTTACATTCATTTTTAAAAAAATCTTCAATCACTGACACAAGTGTCCTAGAATTTGCTCCAGGTATAGATTACACATGACAATCCCTCTAAATGCCATATCTGTATAACACTGGCTGTCTGTAATAAAGATAAAGGATTTCCAGGCTTAGACAAGCGAAGAAGAAAATGCAAAAGCATACATCCCGTAGTGCCAAACAATAAAAATCTTCTGATGCCTTGGAGACAATACAAACCAAAGGGAGAATACTAATAAAAACAGATATTTGAGATTTCATTGAAATCTTCCTGTACCTCTATTTCTATGGGCCAAAATGAAGATTTCCTTTCTCCATCTGAGACCCAGCATTTGAATCTATTTTTTCACCTTACTTTAAACAAATCACATTGTTGTTAATCTCTTAATTAGTTTTAGAACTAAATTTTAACTTTTTAGAGGCACTCAAATCTATGCAGATACTTACTAGTTAAGCGTTGCACTATCCCAAAAGCCAGGAAAGAATGTGATGCCAACCAGATTTGCTCTGCCCATACACAGTAAACCAATCATTGTGATGATGGGTTGTGCAAAACAGAAAAGATTTATTCACAGGGCAGCCTCACAAGGAGGCAGGAGAACAGCTCTCAAATCAACCTCACCAAAGATAAGGTTTACGGATGTCTATAGGTTAGAGAAATGAGATGGCCTGAGGCTTGGGAAAGGTGACCAGCAATAAAAATGAAGTAATTGGTAATCTGCACAAGCATAGTTGGGGTTCATGGCTGTTCACAGGACACATGTTTTGAAAATGATAGTGTTAGCATAATCTGTGGGTAGATTTTTTGGCCCTCTGACATCAAAAGGCTACTTCTCAGATGTTTGCATAGGCCCAGCTAAATGGTCAGTGATCTCAACTGCTTTGAATTGGACAAGAGCTGCTCCAAATTCCTGAAAAGCAACTAAAGCAGTTGTTACGATGGTGACATATATAGTAAAGATGTTATCTACAAGGAAGCCAGTGAAGGCTAAGTTACAGTGTTTAGCAGCATAGCTATCTGGGTTACAAAAAAAAGAAAAAAGAAAAAAGGAGCAAAAAGCAGGCAAACAAAATCAAGCAAGGCAGGTTAGGTTTGGCAGATCCAAACAGATTAACCCCTCAGTTTTAAATGTCAAAAAAATGCAACCAAATTAATAGTAATTGCTAGAGAAATAAGCAAAATACTACAATGGTAACAAATTTTTTTCTGGCTCATGTTAAGTGTTTTTAGACTGTATAATTTTCCCAATATTTTCTCAATACCATAAGAACCAATCAATAAATCTGTCAGCTTGCAGTCAGATCACGATATTGTGAGAAACAAAGAAGTAAAACATGGTCCTTAAAAAAAGTAAAATGAAGACTGAAAATGTAGCATTCATTACTTCTGAATAATGAGACAAAATAGAAGAGTAGAATTGCAAAGGTCTGTGAAGAAAGGAGGAAAAGAAAAGGCAACAGCAAAAAAAAAAAAAAAAAAAAAAAAATCTATTAAAGAAAATTATATCTAATTATTCTATCTCTCAGGTTTGTCTTTCAAAACAAAACTTCTACAATTATCCCAAAAATATTTATTGAGCACTCCCCATGTGTCAGGCATTATCCCAGACCTCAGAGATATGGTGTTAAGTAAAATACAGAAGGTCAAATAAAGGGTAAGCAAAGATACCAGGCAAATTCAAACAAACTTGGAAGGAGGATATTAGGAACAAAGTAGCAATAGAGGCAAAAATAGGTCAATAGGACAAAATGATGTGTTCCTAATTGTTTAAAAAAATATAGTATAGAGTAAGTATAGCAAAGCAATAATAAGTTTTAAAGAACCAAGTAGCATAGACATAAAATATATTAAACAGAATTTGTAAAAACAAAGGTCACATTTATTTGCAGAAAATGCAACACACCTATTAGCTTTTCTATCAAGTACATAAAACACTGGTAAGTATTTCACTTTGGACTCTTTCTTCTACAAGTGAAAGAAAATGCAGCCAAAACTAGTTTAAGATAAAGGGGGATTTATTCGTTTACATAAGGAAAACCCTAGTGGTATCCTCAGGTCAGGGGCAGAAACAATGAGCAAAAACACAGTTCCTGACTCTTGGCTGCAGTCTGCCCTACATTGACTCAATTTAAAGACAGCTCTTACTGCAGGGTCTCAAGATAACCAAGCTATCCTGTACAACACAATTTCGAGTTTTGTGAGAAAGGGGAGGCTTCCCTGATAAACATACACCATAGTGATATGGACAGGAGACAGATAAATATTGGGTAGAAGACGGTGGTTCCCTGGCAAAGGCTCCACACTCAAGCCTGGAGACCCTTTGCCCTAGATGGGGACAGGCATTCCTGTTTTCACACCCAAAAAGTTGCCTTTTGGCCTGCCACACCCCTTATCCTGTACCCATATAAACCCTGAACCCCTGGCTCCAGAAGCAGATGAGCAGGTGAGGAGATGAAGCAACAAGCAGATGAATGGTGGAATGATGCAGAAGAGAAAGAGAGAAGAGAATGTCTGATCACCAAGTGGAGTTCAGCTGGGAGTGGTCGGAGAAGAGTTCAGCTGCTGGATGGACAAACTCCAAGGAAAGATCATCTTCCCACTTCATTCGCCCTTTTAGCTCCCCAGTGGTCCTTCTGGCAGCCACCTCCACCACTCAATAAAAGCCCACATTCATCCTTCAAGCCTGTGTGTGACCCAATTCTCCCAGGATGCTGGGCAAGAGCTCAGGACACAGATAGCTGCCACACTGGCCCTCTGGCCCTCCCCCCTTGCAAAAAGGCAAAAGGTCCATTGAGCTGGCTAACACTTAAGACATCCGTGAATGCAAGGCTAAAAGAGCATTGGAACAATGGGGCTGCAGGCACCCACCCCTAGAGGCTACCATGGGACTGGAGCCCAAACCACTTGCCCTGGCTCTTGCACTTGCCTGGTGGCTACACCCCTGTCACACATCTTGCAAGGGGGATCAGGGAACTCTCCCGTTTCATCAGCAGACTTGTTTGTTCTGATGGACCCATCTTAAAATAAATCTTTATGGCCAGGAAAATAAAATACACTGATTAGTGTAGGCAGAGGTCACAGGTTCCAGACTTGGAGCTGGGGAAAAAAACCAGCTTCATCAGAAGGATAAGACTGACAGTGGATGTGACAGAGGCACTGGGACCCTATTCAATAGCCGTTCTTCCTGACCTTCCTTCTAAAACCCCTGTAGCACTAGAGGGAAATCAATATGCCCTGCTTAAAAGACAAAAGGCTCAGACATTTCCTAGCTTTCTTTGGGGATGGGGATGGTCCACCAGATATAAGTGGAAACTTTTGAGTGAGCCTTCTGGAAAAACTGTTTTAAAGCTATCTGGGTCAGCAGGGAGGTCACCTATTTACCCTCACCTTTTTTCTTTCCCCTTCTTCCTTTCTATTTTCTAGAATATGTTGGTTTCAACTGCAGAGCCCATCTTGAAACTAGAAGGTGATTTTGAAGGTGGAGAGTAACTGTTAACATGACTCAGTAGAAAGTTGGATTCTGGGCTGCGTGCCTCCAGACTTCTTTTATTGTGAAAATCAAAATAACTGCTTTTTATTCCAGTCACTGTAATTCATGTGTTTCTGTTATATGCTTCTAAATCTGGTATGATACAGAGAGAGAATATTGCTTTTTCCAAAGTTAAGTTTAAAGGCAGACAGAGGTTTTGGGGAGAAAGAGGGATTGACTCGAAACGGACATAGGAGAACTTCTGAGGCGATGGAAGTGTTTTGTAGTTTGTTTAGGATGGTGATTATGTGAGTGTATACAGTTGTCAAAAATCATCAAACTGAGCATTTTACTGTATATTACCTCAATTTAAGAAAACAAGGTTCTACAACCTCAGTTAAGGAAAGTAGATGCTGGATAGCAGAAACAAACAAAAACTTTTCTATGAAAAGAAAATAGAGGAACTTTAAAATGTCACTAATAAAATTGAAACATATATGTGTATGTGTATATACGTGTGTGCGTGTGTATATATATAGCTTTGATTTTTGTAAACAAAGACCTGAAAACACACATTCTTTTTAAAATTCCTATGAAATGTGTATAAAATCAATTACATGCTAAGTTACAAAGAAAGCCTCAATAATGGAAATTATAAATACAACACTTTGTGACCATAATGTGATAAACAGATATATTTCATTAAAAAACAAATAAAACAAATGTAACACTAAAACACTTGAAAATTTAAATATGAAATTTACCTAAAGCTCTCCTGGGTCAAAGAGTAAATCAACATTGCTTCCTAAATAATCTGAAATTCACACAACGAGACAACCTCTACATGTCAACGAAAACATTAAACATCATCATGTTAGCCTAATAGTAAAGGCCAAAGCTATACTTATAGCAAAAATTTTACTTAAATTGCTTTAATATCAAGTGGCAAAAAAATGACAATAAATTATTTTAAAATGTAACCAAAAGTTAGAAAACATAATAAAGCAAATTTAGGCAAGAGATATTTTTTATGAAATTTGTCATAATAAATCAGTGAACTTCAAAAAGAGAAAAATGGCAGAATTGATTAAAATACTATTTTTATATCACTTCAAGGACTATGTAATATTGACTCTGAAGACATACATATTGTCTACTTTAGGAAACAGGCAAAATCATCATCACATTAAACATTTTCTGGCTCCTACCTAATTCATTCTTTCAGAAGATAATTTCTTGAGTTATATACACATCGTTTCATCTAAAGAGGGGGTGATGCTTCCTGTTACACAAAGACTACATAACTATTTAATTCATAGCTTCCAACTCTATTTGAAGATTTTGGCCAAATTGAGCATTCTTTGTGTCAGGTACACTCATTAATACAAGAAAGATATATTTACTGAACATAGTTAAAAGGAAGGAAAATGGCACCAATGTTTACTTTCTGCCAGCCCTGATTCCAGGAAACGGTGCTCTCCTTGGCTAACGAGCACCTTTGTCCTCAGGATGGGTATAATTGAAAAAGGATGTCCTGTTAGTGATGCTACCTGCTCCATGAATTGATTGCACTGTATCCTTGCCAAGACCCAGCCAGGAAAAGATAGAGAGTTTTGGTTTTGACATCAGAGAATTATCTGAAAAGAAAGGACGTGCAAACTACAATAGTCTTGTTCTTTTACCAGGGCCAGATTGTTTAAAGATCATTAGTCTATCAAAGAAGGACCGGGCCTGAACGGGTCATCTCTCCTAAGGTTGTTGCATTAGGAGGGACTATTCTTTTGGGCCTATTTTCTCCAGAACCCATCCAGAGGTCTAATTAATAGTGGTAATTAAGTTAAAGACAAATCATTATCCTTGACAGCTCTCAGTGAGAAATGCAAAATTATCTTTGATTCATTTCATATGTTAGATTAAAATTTACTTTGTAATGTCCCTAAATTCCTTACTAAACTTGAACACATTGGTATAAATGCATCTCTTTTCTAAGGTTGTGTAACCATAACGAGGGTCTGTAGAAAATTGAAATTGTCTGAAAACTGCTTATTTTCTCTTTCTTTCGTTCTTTCTTTCTCCTCATTCTCTCTCTCTCTCTCTCTCTCTCTCTCTCTCTCACCTTCCTTCCTTCCTTCCTTCCTTCCTTCCTTCCTTCCTTCCTTCCTTCCTTCCTTCCTTCCTTCCTTCCTTCCTTCCTTCCTTCCTTCCTTCCTTCTGACAGGGTCTCACTCTGTCACCCAGTTTGGAGTGCAGTGGTAGAATCTTGACTCACTCACTGCAACCTCTGTCTCCTGGGCTCAAATGACCCTCCTACCTCAGCCTCTCAAACAGCTGGAACCACAGGCATGCACCACCATGCCAGGTTAATTTTTTATATTTTTGTTAGATATAGGGTTTTACCATGTTGCCGAGGCTGGTCTGGAACTTCCGAACTTCAGTGATCCACCTGCCTCAGCCTCTCAAAGTGTTGAGATTACAAGTGTGATTCATAGCGCCCAGCCTCCTCTTCTTTTTCTTAAGACTCACCTTGGGGAGGGTCACAAACAGAACTTTAAGACATTTACCTGTATTATAGATCACCATTTTAGTTATTAGCCTTTTTTTCTTGAAGTCGTCCCAAAGTATTATCATTCTAATTATTACTTAGATAGACACTAACTTTTTTAATTTTTGTTTTTATTTTAAGTTCCGGGATACGTGTGCAGGATGTGCAAGTTTGTTACATAGGTAAATGTGTGCCATGGTGGTTTGCTGCATCTATCTACCCATCACCTAGGTATTAAGCCCAGCATGCATTACCTATCTTTCCTAATGCTCTCCCTCCCCCAACCCTACCTCATGGCAGGCCCCAGGGAGTGTTGTTCTCCAGTGTCCATGTGTTCTCATTGTTCAGCTCCCACTTGTAAGTGAGCGCCTGTGGTGTTTGGTTTTCTGTTTCTGTGTTAATTTACTGGGGATAATGCCTCCAGCTCCATCCATGTCCCTGCAAAGGACATGATTTCATTCCTTTTTATGGCTACATAGTATTCCATGGTGTATATGCACCACATTTTCTTTACTCAATCTATCACTGATGGGCATTTGGGTTGATTCCATTAGATAGACACTAACTTTTAAAAATGTATTTCCCAAATATTTCTATATTTAACACCATATTTAACCACATATTTAACCACTTCAGTCATTTACTCACAAACCAAACCCTAAGCTTATTTTACCTCTGAAATCTCATACTCCAATATTGCATGCTCTACATCACTCCACATCCCTTCAGCTCTCTCAAGTTCCCATTCCCCAGGACTCACCTTTTACTGTATACAGGCTTCCTTCGTTCAACTCTTCAGTCCATTCATTTGTGTGCCAGCCTTTCCAGCCTTTGCTCTGTAGTTCATTAATTGATCTATTCTCTCCCAGTACTCAACATGTCCTTCCACACCTGGTAGTTTCCCTTTCTGGTGCAGTCAGTCTCCCGACCCACTGTCTCCATTCAAACGTCTGGGCTGCTAAGGGAACTTCCTTCTAACGAATGTTACTCAGCTACACAGACTAGCCATTTCATGTACCCAAAGCTCCCAACCTTAGAGCCATCAACCTGGCTTGCTTACCTTGGTGAATTTTTGCTTATTCTCAGCCAATTTCCCCTCTACACCTCTTGTAACTTCTTATCCCTCTCCAAACGCCTAACCCACTTCATCTACCTTACCCATTGCGATGGACTAAATTGTGTCTATCCCAAATTCACATGTTGAAGTCTTCACCCCTGATGTGACTCTATTTGGAGATACAGTCTTTAAAGAGGTAATTACGTTTAAAGAGGTCATAAGAGTGGGACCCTAATCCAATACAATGGTTGTACTTATAAGAGAAGATGTAGCAAGGGTGTTTGTGAGCCCACAGAGGAAAGGCCACGTGAAGACAGTGAGCAGGCAGCCATCTGCAGGCTGAGGAGAGAGACCTCCAGAGAAACCAACACTGCTGGCAGCTTTAACTTAGATTTCTACCATCCAGAAAAGTGAGAAAATAAATTTCTGTTATGTAAGACACCCAGTCTGTGGTATTTTGTTATGGCAGTCCTAGCAAACTAAGATACCCACAGCAATGATTTCACCTTTCACTTCATAAAGAAGATTGAGGTCTTCTGACAACTCATTCAACTTCCTGCCCTCTTGCAAAATTATTTGTGTTCACCCCATACCTCAACCATTTCCCACCTATATGAGAGAATGAGTTGCTTTCCTTCTGTCCAAAACCAGATTATACCAGCACAAAGAAAAAACAGAAGGGGATAGACCAGCAGCAGACTGACTTGTTAGGAGCCTCCCGCTCATCTATTTCTTTGGGGTTTATCCTGCAGAGGCCCAAGCAGGAGGGGAGAGAAATGAGCTTCTGCAAGGCAAAAAATCTAAGGAGACATTCACTCTTCATGAATTGTACAAATACTGATACTTCACTTGCACAACATTGACTGTGGGAGTCTTTTTTATATTTTGCATGTAGGGTACCTCATTGGTCGCATCGTCTCAGCCAGCTTCTGTTGCATCATGTGCTTATCTTTTAACAACCATACTGTTTTACCAGAACATCCCCAAAAGCTTTCTGTGAGCTGGAGCCTTGGAGCCTTGGAATATGCCCTGATTGGGGAAGAGGTTTCCAGTTGCCCTGATGTCTGGGACTCTCCCAGGTGTCCTGATCCACAGAGGTCTACTGGATCCTCTGGGTCCTCAGAAAAATCACTCTTCTCGGCACCCTGAAAACGATCTTGTGCTTAAAATCTGAAGCATCTCTCTTCTTTGTCAAATCACTGAAATCTTTGCGGTCACTCTAAACATGGCTGGGATCTCTCTAACCAAGGAAGCCCTGACTGGTCACTTCTCTCTTTTGGGCTACATTAAGTGTCTATCTTTGTCTCTATAGACTGGTGAGGAAGGCTCTATTATCACATTACATAGTAATTATGGCATTATGTATCTCACCTACGTGGTAAACTCATCGAGGTGCAGTGTCTTACTGATCTTTGGATTTCTAGTGTCCAACACAGGATTTGGCACATAAACTTTCTACCATTGTTTGTTGGATAAATGAATGATACTTCTGCAATCTGCTGTCTCACTAGCTCCAGCTGGATAAGGATGATTGGTCAGTACTATATTTGTTATTTACTCTTATTCATGCCAACACAAGGAAATAAATAACTGAAGATTTGGAATGCCGTCACTGAATGATTGCTGAGTAAATCTTTGTTTTCACATAGCAATATTCCTTGTGTAGCAGGTGAGACAGATTGCTCCTGAAATATAAGGAAGTTTTTCTTTTCTTCTCCATTCCCTTCTCAAATGTGTAGCCTTAAAAATATCTAACTCCTTAGCAAAATGAGTTTATTTTAATTAAACAGTTGAGACTCCTTATAGCTCTATCAGTCATATTTCTCCATCTGGTTTATTATCTTATTTCATATCAAGTTTCTGTGACTTTTCCTATCACCAGAGTCAAATTTCTCATCTGTGACTCCTCTTTTTCTTGGTAATTAAAGCTATGCTGGCTTTGCTGAATTTAGAAGGGTCCTCCCTGTCTCCAAGGATCTACCATAAATCCTACCCATGAACAACTTCCACTGTTTTATTCAAGATATTTATCTGTAACTTGTCATCTATGCTGTCTCAAATTCTGGAGCTTATCTTTTAACAACCATTCTGTTTTACCAGAACCCTTAAACAAGCATGAATTATAGCATCATTAGTTGCATACACAAGCTTCAGGAAAACTGTATTTCCACTCCTTATAATGATGTTCTTCCCAAAAAATTTTCCTAGGTTTCATTTTTTTTTTCCTTTAGAAGTGAACTCACAGGTTCCATCTATCTCTTTAGTTTTCTGTTAAAAAACACTCATGTTCTTTGATATTTGGTACAATTTTTCTTTTCCTGACAGTCATAATTTCTCAGTCTAATGTTGTTCTCCTCAAATATTCTACATCCTCCTGGACTATTTTGTGTTGGCCATGGTCATGTGAATCAACTGTTTCCAACCCTACTTTATGGACACAGAATATTTCCTTCCTTCATTCCTTGAAAACTGTTCATGAAAATGTTGGAGATAAACAGCAGGGTCATCTGATGAGTCACTGTATTTGGCACCTACTGCCTGGCTTTTTCTTTGTCCTGAAAATCTTTGGTAAAACACACTGGCTTAAAGAAGAGGAGCAGGAACTGCTCTGGAATCATCAACACAACTCCACCACGAACTGACTAATTCTCTTCCTTGACTTGGACTCTGAAAAAAATTCCCAAATGTTAACTTTCTTTACTATCTATCCCAGTCCCAGCCCTCATAGCAACTGCTCCGCCAATTCAATTTCTATGTGCCTGTGCATATGTCAGCCCTGACTCTAACTTCCCATTTCCCAGGCACCATCCTTTGAGTGTCTGCTTTCAGTTTTCCTCCTACTCAATTAATCCTCACCCTCATGAATCCCTGAGCCTTCAACAATGTCCCAAGCCTGCTGTATTCCTTTGGATTATTTCCTTTCTCCTCCCAAACCAATGGGTGGTTCTCATCTTAGTCATCTTTCTTCAATCCAATAGCTAGGTCATATTTTGCAAGGTCAGCTATATCCCTGTGTAGATCTGCCCTCAGTGTAGATTCTAGAGTGGCAGTACCTAAACCTGGCTGCTCATCAGGACCTTATGGGCAGCCTGGTAAGATTAAGGGGAGAGAGAAAGAAATTGAATGAAAGATAGTGAGCTAGCTAGCTAGCCAGACAGAGATTTTTACCAGGTTTAGCTCTAGTTAATCAATTTTAATGCCCAATATCAGACCTTTCATACTCTAAGAGTCTGATTGTTAATTTTGCTCTATCTCTTTAGAAACAGTGTCTTTTGAAATAAAATTTTCAAGTGAAATGCATGATATATTTTGTGTAGTTGGAGATGTCTCTCTACTCTCATCAGAAATGAGCATACGAAAGATCTTAGATGGATATACTACAATGCTGCAACCTTTTCTTTCTCCGCCAGGACAACAATAATCATTCAATTTTATTTCTACAAATGTAATTAAAATAGAGAAATGGAGGACAGCCTGATTTATGTGACTGTGCAAGTAACAATTTGTCCTTTTTTTCTGCCTGGATACTTTTTGGAATTTTGTTTTGTACTTTCAAAATATCTTTGTACTCTAAAATTTCTGTCTCACCTGAACTCAAGAGGGGTTTCCTTTCTATTGAATTGTCTGGAATGTGAACAACGTTCTTCTTTTTCTTCTCAAACTATCTAGTGTATCTTCAGTTACATTCTTGTTTTTATTCCTAAAATTGCTAATTGTTCATTGTTGTTTTAGGCCAATGGTTTAGCTGTTTTATTACTCTTTTCACAGGAATGGCTATCGATGTATCCTCTTTTTAAAGAATTCCTATATTAATTTCTTTTTCACCTTGTTTAATTTTTTATTTTCTGCTTTCTCTGAGTATTAGTGCCTGAGTATTATTTTCCTTCTTGACTTGAATTCTTATTTGTTTTCTTTAGTTCAGAAAATATTCTCCTGTTATGTGTTTGTGTATTCCTTATCTTCCACATACTCTAGTATCTCCTTTAGAAATGATCTTCCATCTGCTGGCACTGCTTTGCTGTCATTCACATCTAGAACCTTCTATATCACGGTTTCCCATGGTCTGAACTGTGTCCTCTGAAATCTGAGAGAGTTACATTTTTCCATTTTATTCATGTAATGATTCCTTACATTATCTCAGTCTCTTATAACTTAATGTGATAGAGATAGTTGTGGTTTACAATCATCTTTACTCCATCCACTTATTTGTGCTCATTTGAGTCTCATCTTATCTTTTCATTTCAGTCTGTTATGATTCTATGCAGAGAATCTATATCTGCTTAAATTCTTTTCATGATGCCAAAAGTTTCTGGAATTCTTCTGTTGGATATTTTCAGAAAGCGTTCTTCTTCTGCATCTTCTTTTTTTAGACAGGGTCTCACTCTGTCACCCAGGCTGGAGTGCAGTGGCATGAACATGGCTCATTGAAGCTTCAGCCTCCTAGGTTCAAGCAATCCTGTCATCTCAACCTCTCGAGTAGCTGGGACCACAGGTGCGTGCCAATACGCCCAGCTAATTCTTCTGCATCTTCTAAATGTGAATTCTTTTTCCTTATTCTGCTATATATTTTCACTGGTCCCTGGTTGATTTTATCCTCTTTACGTTTTATAGGTATTAAGACAATACTGTTTCCAGACTTAGAAACAAAGTCTATTAACAGAGCGTGTTAGTAGATTTCCATTTGTTCCTCCCTGTCCACTCGTATGCATTACCATTTCAGTTCTCACAACCATTCTAATTCTTGCTTTCCAGGACACCCTCTATTGGTGTATTGCCAATGGAGATGGCCAGGAGTCTTTGTAATTTTGAACCAAGGAAATAATAAAAAGCCACCATAAACATCTGCTGGCAGGTTCCCATTGTCGACCCTCTCCTACAATACTTTATTTGAAAGATATAGTCCTGCCAACGTATGCAGAGCCTGTTTTCCCTGCTGTCTACTTGTTCTGAGATGCTGAAAAATGGTAACTGTGAGAGGCATATCCTGTAAAACAGAGGTCTGATTGCCTCACAGATGAACATCAATGAGTAATAGAAAAAAAGAGTTGTGGCTGGGCGCGGTGGCTCACGCCTGTAATCCCAGAACTTTGGGAGGCCGAGGCAGGTGGATCATGAGGTCAGGAGATCAAGACCATCCTGGCTAACACAGTGAAACTCCATCCTACTAAAAATACAAAAAATTAGCCGGGCGTGGTGTTGGGCACCTGTGGTCCCAGCTACTCGGGAGGTTGAGGCAGGAGAATGGCGTGAACCCAGGAGGCAGAGCTTGCAGTGAGCTGAGATCGCGCCACTGCACTCCAGCCCTGGGCAACAGAGCGAGACTCCGTCTAAATAAATAAATAAATAAATAAATAAATAAATAAATAAATGCTGTGTTTTATTTCATGTATTTTGGTACAACTTTTGGTTTTGGAGAAGGTAAATTGAGTCTTTCTTTTTTTAAAAAAAAATACATGTATAGTTTCAGGAAACAAAAGGAAATTGTAGCATGAGAGGAAAAATAAGGAATTTACTCAGTTCACCTCCATGTGCTTTATTGTGTGTGTTCATTTTCCCCAGATATCTGTGAGAAGCCCAGAAGGGCTGCACTGTGGATGCCTAGCCAGAGGCATTCTGCACTGCAGACCCCTGCTATGTGATGGCACACAACTCTTCTCTGCATCCTACTCTATCTGGATTCCTGTCTTAACAATACTGAATTTTTCACTGCAAAAGTACATATCTCTTATATCTTTTCCCAATTATTTTCATTTCTTTATTTTTCTCTTGAGTCTTTGGAAAATTTAATGGCAATGTGTTCCAATTCGTTGATTTATATGTTTTTGGAGTTCACAAACTAGCAGACTTCAGCTAATATAGTTTATAGTAAGTTTAAGAACATACTGCACTTAATCTGTTTTCTTTAGGAATGTCTCAATGCCATGTAGTGCTGGTGTGGCTGTTAATCATGGTATCAAACTCCAATCTCAGACACAGGAACAAGCATTTGACAATCATAGTGCTACATCTCAGGGGATACAGTGATATTTTCAGATACGGGTGTGTGACTTTTTCCCAGGCCAATCAAAGTTTTCCTTGACACAGTTTTGGGGAAACTTGAGGTTTTTCTTTTCCTTTAGGAGTATGAGCTAAAAGCAAATAGGCCTAGAGCATCTGATGACTATCTTGTCAGGTGCTACTTTGAAAGCCTGCATACGGTAAGAAAAATTGAGGCCAAGTAAACAAAAGGCAGACAAGTAAAGCTGTAGACTACATAAAGCTGATCACATTATTTGAGCTCAGAATTGAGCCATGCCTGAAGCTAAATCTGTTCTCCAGAAATATCCAGTTATGTGAGCCAATAAATTCTTCAGGCTAATCTATTCTATTCCATAAAACCAAGAAAACTGTTTATTTCATCCAATTTGCCATTGCTGCCTATTGCATTCTGTAACTAAGTGATGCACTTTCCACCTCTAGTGTGAGCACTATACTCATCCTATAGTCTCCCTTTTTCATGATTCTATACTGTAGTTTCATCATGAAAGTTTATAAATGAAATGAGAGACTTCCAAGCATTTTCATTTAGTGTATCATCTTCAAAACAAGAAAATATTTCCCGGAGATGTTAAATGCTTCTTTTCTCTATTACTGAATCTTTTCCAATGTCTGTTTGAGATTGGAATGTCAAACAAATACAGTTTGTTGTTTTTGTTGTTCATTTAAAAATAGTGAATATTACATCTTGGGGTTATAAGGTTTTCCTCCCCCACAGATTGTACATAGGTATTCTTACTTTGGTCTTTTAGGCATGGATGAGCAATATCGCAGGGAGAGTTCAGTTGGATGAAAGTTTGTAAAATTGGGGATCCAGTAAGTGGTAGAATAAAAAGAGTTACAAGGCCGGGCATGGTGGCTCACACCTGTAATCCCAGCACTTTGGAAGGCCAAGGTGGGCAGATCAGTTGAGGAGTTCGAGACCAGCCTAACCAACATGGTGAAACCCTGTCTCTACTAAAAAAATAAAAAATTAGCCCGGTATGGTGGGGGGCACCTGTAATCCCAGCTACTCAGGAATCTGAGGCAGGAGAATCACTTAAACTCAGGAGGCAGAGGTTGCAGTGAGCCGAGATCATACCACTGCACTCCAGCCTGGGTGACAGAGTGAGACTCCGTCTTAAAAACAAACAAACAAACCACACACACAAACACAAAAGAGCTACAACCACAGGGATCATAGAAGGTGGATTGGATTATTTCCTCAAGTTTTTATTTTATTGTGTTTATTATGGTAGCCAAGTGACCAGAGGCACTACTCCCACTTCTCAAGCTACCAAAATTCGTGCCTAGTAACTGGTTATCTCCAGCTTTACTTAGCACATTTCCTATATAAAATATTAGCTAAAATTGATCATTATCAGTGCATCCTGATTTTTGTGGAGTTTGGTACTAGGTATCAGATATATATTTTTTCTATTCACCTGGTCAGAAGCTATTATAACAGTCAGTCATGGTTTCCCTAAGAAAGGAGTTTTAGTAGACACCTTATAAGGAGCTGCTGCCTACTCAAAGTTCACATCTGTGTAACTCTAAATGGAATTGATTAGTTCCTCTTGAGTCCCTTCTTGATTACACTGTATTTTGATAAAATTTCTTATTTCTGATTTGCACATTATACCTTTTCCTAGATATTTGCAGTGTTATAAATGGTTTTCTATTATTATACTCTAATAATAATAAAAGAATAAGAAGTTATATTGCAATTTCAATTTTAGAAAACAATAGTAGCTAAATGGATATATGGCTATCCAAAGATTGCTGCCTTAAACCTGAAGTAGTGTGATCAGATTTCTTATGAGTAGTCTTGCCAAAATTATAAAATATAACAATACAACTTATTCGGTAGATTTTTATGAATAATATCTCCTTTTTCCACAATCTAAGACCTGAATTCAAAAACATAGTCTTCTAGCACTTTAAATAAAATCATTTTTCTTCTTTATCTTCCCTTTTATTATTCTACTTTTTGGATACAATTACTTATATATTAGTCATAAGTGCTTCATCACATAATGTGACATAATTGGCAACTCATTGAAGACATGGGAATTTTCCCTTGTCTGCAGAGTAATAGTTTCTTATAATAAGAAACACATGTGAGGATTTTTTTAAAAAACTATGTCTAGAATTGGGATCTTTCCCAGGAGAGCTTCCAGGTGTTTATCTAAGCATAATAGGCCAAATTACTACCTTTTAGAGTCTGGGAAACAGAAATAGTATTAAAAAGTATAAACGTGACTGGACAGCCTCATAATTCTAAAATGAACTTGGAAACTGGAGAATCTTGAATGAAATTAATATGCTGGAACTATGGACTTGAATTTAATGTGAATTTCTATTTGTTAATCTTCAACCACTGCTATTGTTCTCTGGTCTCTTTTCACATTTGGCTCCTCCTTGTTGCTTGTTAAACGTAAATGTTCCTGTCTAACTTAGTACAAATGTTCATAGCAGGCCTGTAATCTCAAATCTCAAATCATTTAATATAATTGCACTAATTCAGTATGCACCACTTAAATTCACAATGCTCACTTAGATCCTGATTCAGAAAACTCCAAATAGTAGCCATGCTCACTTGTGATAGAAAGCTTATTTGTAAACTTGTCTTTTCCTCCTTAGACGAATAAACTAAATTCTTCAAGATTCTCAAAAAGAAAATCTGTGGTGGCAGCCATTTATCTATTGTCTTTCGCCCCAATCCACTCTTCTATACTATATTTGCAATTCTGGGTCTTGGAACATGCTTCTTTGCCAGATGACTTTAGGTTAGGTTCTGCCAATAGGGATGACTAGGAGGATCTTAGAAGGGAAGAGGAGGAAGAGAATTTATTTTTCTTTTCTGTGTATTGTTCTTGCTAGTGTCACCTCAGTAGTAGCACAACTTACTTCCCAGCAGCAAAAATTAGTTCTAGACTCCAAATTCATTCAGGACTCCCAGAACTTTATCATCAGAGGCCTTCAGAGTAATTGCAGCTGCAATAAAGGAAGTCTGTCCCCTTCTCAGATGTCTGAGTTCCACCTCAACAGGGCCCTGCCTCCTAAGTTCTATATTCTGATAACCCCAAATACTTTCCTTTTTCTCCTCACTTCTATGGGTGGTAACTGATTCTTTGTGTGTGTGTGTGTGTGTGTGTGTGTGTGTGTGTGTGTGTCCATGTATGTTTCTGGGTCCCCTGTTTCCTCTTTTTTCTTTCAATACTCCAATTCTTGTGTAATCAATTCTCTATATTAAATTCTCTCCGTTAAAATACCTATTATGTTTCTACCTTCATGACTACAGCCTAAGTAATACATTATTAGTAGTAGTCCTAGGGAACAGACCTTCAAGCAAGGATGGGATACTGGTTTTCAGCTATTTTTCTACAAAATATTTTGCCTCCAATACCAATTTTCAAGGCCGCCAGAAGAAGATTGCTTTCACCTGGCAGGAACAACAGTAGATTTTAACAGCCTTGCCCCAAATTGATTTTGATTCTCCTGATCTCTGCCATAATATCGTCCTCAGAGAACTTAATCATCTTGACATTCCACAAACATCACCCTGGCCCACTACTATGATGATATCACTCTGATTGTACCTTATGAACAGCAATTAGCCAGTACTTTAGATATCTTAGTGAGACACATGTTAGACAGTGGGCGGGAGGTAAAACCCACAAAAATGCAAATGCCTGTCCCCTCAATTAAGTTACTCAAGGAAACTTCAAACATCTCAAGTACAAATGAATGCCCAATAAAGCCTCTTGCAAGCTGCAGCAGGAGAATCACAGTGAAGACTGGGACAATTTTGGATGAAAGCTATGCCCTCTTTAGTAGATTCTAGAGCTAGAATCATCTGTCCACTTACTTTTATAACTAGCAGCTCTGAAATTGTTGGAGCTATCCTGTTATATGGTAGTCTTTCTCCTACCTTTCCTCAAAAAAAGAGTTTTCCTTGTGGGTGCTTTTTCACAGCACAAATGATTATGTGTCCCTTGCTCTGCTAACATATTGAAACGGAAGCTGTATAGCTGTAAGAAAGAACCTGACTTGATTGAGAATTGATAATTTGCCATGTCCCAGCAAGCGGCCACACAATTCCACTTCTCTATCGGGACTTGGTTAAGACTGATTCAGTATAAAGAACAAAATGTACAATCTGACTACCTTCTAGTACATACAGCTTTCTTATCTCAACTTTTTCTGGTGCTTTTGAAGGGCTTTTCCTTCTTAATATTTTATGTATAGTTTAACAGAAACTTTAAGATGGGATCTGAACTGTTTTAATTCAAACTGCCATCTTCTCCAAAGCTGGTGTGTGTAATTTTTTTAATGAAAGGAAAGCCATATTCTCAAATTGTGTTGCATCAGGTCATCATCTGCCAGTGATACTTTCATGGGATTATGTAAAATCACAAGCAATTGATGTAATAGAGACAAATTAGACAAAAGCTGTTTTTGAAGCAGATATATAAAGTATCAAGGTGTAGGCATCAGTTTGTCTCTCTCTTGAGAAGGTAACGAACACTGAAAATATTACTTATTTTGCTTTAAAAAAGAGAACCACCAATAATAAACTAAAAATAATTAATAAGCAGTATACAAATTAATAAGCATACAAATCCTGCTTTTATTTTTAGTAGTTGGCTTTTAAAGCCAAACATTCTACCACTACCTCGATTTCTGCCTAGAAAGAGTAAAGATGAAAAATCTGGTTTTCTGTCACTCCTTCCCTTGGATGACATTAAATAAATTACTAGGGCTCTATAAGCCAATAGTTGCACTGTTAAAATAAAACAAAGGTTCTTCTGGATTAGGAACTGTTCCTGAGGGTTTGTCCATTTGTGGATTCTTGTTAAAAGCAAGTAATCAATAAATACTACGGATTCTGAGGCCAAATCAGTGGCTGTTGCTGGTTAGTTTCTTCTCAGAACTAACATCATTGATAGCATTTGAAATAGATGGATAATACATTGATTCCTTCTAAAGGTCAATGTACTAACAATCAGTAAGCCCTAAACGATCACCTACATGTCTCAATCAACGCTCTAGGCACTTTGAAGGTACAAAAATGTTTCTAAGAAATCAGTTTAATCTCAAGAAGATTCCAGTCTAGGCAACAAAAAACAACAGATGACTGGAAATAAATACAAGACATGGATGTTTAGGAGCCACAAATGTGATGTTGATTGTCTAGTTCCATATTCTGCTCACTGCAGGTTGCTGTTGCAGCATCTCTCTTTTCAGCTAAAACCTCTCTGGTTCAGCAACTCTTCTTGCTATATCCATGCCCCCTCCTAAGTGCTCTTAGCTAGTTCTGTGATTCTGACACCCCTTTGCAAATCGAAGCAATCTGTGAAGCTCTTCTAGGCTTGCACTAACAAACACAAGCCTCTCAGTGCTCAGCGAGTGAGTCATCTCACTATCAAAGAGACTTACCCAGGTAGGCCAGGATATGGGGCTTCTTTCACAGAAGTACACCATAATCTAAGCCCTAAATTCTATTAAAATTCTCCTCTCACCCCTATGATATGAAGAATATCTTATAGGCTCAGTGAGTGGGGAGTTAGGCCATGATTCATCAAATATTCTTTATGCCTGCAATTTGTTTAAAAAAAAAATTAAGAGATGGGGTCTTGTTATGTTGCTTAGGTTGGTCTCAAACTCCTGGGCTCAAGTGATCTGCCCACCTTGGTCTCCCAAAGTGCTGGGATTACAGGCATGAGCCACCATGCTCGGCCTTGTAAATTGTTTTTGATCGTGAACAATTACCAATAAAAAGGCATGCTCTGAGAAAATACATACATTCCTATATACTACATTGTTGTTACTAATTGCTATCTCAGAGATTTTATATATATGTGTGTGTGTGTGTGTGTGTGTGTGTGTGTGTGTGTATACTGCTCATGGTGTTAGATTTAAAACTATATTTCCAACAGTTTTAATAACTTCGAAATAGTTTGGCTGACTTTTTTTCAATTCTGATGAAATTATCTTTTTTAAACCCATGAGGTAGCTGACAACTCATCCCGGGAGTAGATGTGTCGGCTCTGCTATTTCCTTATTTCTCTCTTGTGAATATATCATAGTACTATTTTTGAACAAAAATTTCTTTTTAAAAATCTTTTAAAGCCGACTGTCCATTTTTTGGAAAGCTGGTTCCATTAAGTTTAAGAAATATAATCCAAAGACCATTAAACCAGTACCAAGAAACTAGAGTGCATGCATATAGTGAAAGAAAAAATGAGGATGGGCCATACTCACTGGCGTATAAATCCCGATCTTCTCATAGGTTACTTCACTAAGCAAGATGTGACCTCATGCAGGTATCAATGTCAATCCCTTTGTATTAGCAAAGCTAATATTTTCTTCCCACATTCCAGTGGTTTGGCTTGTATACTCCTGTTTAGAGGTCACTGTTCTCTTCTATGAGTCTTTTCAAGGCCTAAGCTTTTGAAATGCAATAGCCTGTTTTCTGCTAGAATATCCTTTCCACGAAGCATTAAATACACTGACAAAATAGGAGAAGGATCACAAGATGAAAAGAAGTTGTGCGAAAAACAACACATCCATTTATATAAAAAATGTTTTCGCACCTCTCTTGGATGTGGATGGGTGCCCAGGGGTAACGCTTTCTAGACAAGGGAAGAAGTGTGGACACAGACATTGGATTGGAGGTTATTGGGACATGTGAAAAGGATGGGGCTTCCCAATGGGAGAATATGGGGAGTCATGGTAGGTAAGATCAGTGGGGTAGGGAAGCTACACTGAAAATCAGACTGAGGAACCAGGTTTATTGGGATTGTTCCATGACCCTTACCCCATTCATTAATAGTGCAACACATAACCTGTTTCTGATTTGTTTCCTAAATAAGTTTTAAATCTATGTATTTCTCTCTCTTTGGACACCATCACTCAAGCTACTGTCCCACTGCAATAGCCTCCAACTAGTCTACCAACACCCTTCCCCAGCATGATCTTCTAGCATCCGGCCCCTCGTTCTTTGCAGGCATGTCGTCTTATCTCAGTTGCTGGAGCAGCCCGGCTCTTCCTCCTACTCTAGGGGCTTTGTGTGTTATCTCTGCTGGAACACTCCCATCCTGTACTACCTCTACCATTCTTCAGACCTCAACTCAATACCAGTTCCTTTCTGAACATATTTTTTAACATCTTAAGTGAGTCATATTCCCTATTATGTAATCACAGCATCAGGGACTTACTGCAGTTATAATTGTGTTTTAGATACTTTGTTTTTTGTCTCCCACACTTGTATAAATGCTGTGGGATCAGGGATCATGTCTCTATTTTCTTACTATTTTATTTCTAGCACTTATCACAACATAAAGACACAGTAGGTGTTTGATAGTTATTTGCTGAATGATGAATGCTGTTGCCAGTAGGTAGCCACTATACCATCTTGATGGACAAGTGACAAGATAAAATAAGGTTTAAGATGTCTCAGCTGGGTGCAGTGGCTCAGGCCTGTAATCCCAGCACTTTGGAAGGCCAAGTCAGGCAGATCACCTGCAGTCAGGAGTTCGAGGCCAGATTGGCCAACATGGTGAAACTGTGTCTCTAGTAAAAATACAAAATGAGCCGGACATGGTGGTGCGTGCCTATAATCCCAGCTACTTGGGAGACTGAGGCAGGAGAATTGCTTGAACCCAGGAGGCAGAGGTTGCAGTGAGCTGAGATTGTACCATTGCACTCCAGCACAGGAAAAAAGAGCAAAACTCTATAAAAAAAAAAAAAAAAAGAAAAGAAAAGAAAAAAAAAGTCTTAATATCTCCAATAGAACAAAAAACAATATAAAAAATTTATCACCAAAAAATTTTAATATAACCACCTATGCAACTCTAAGAGGAAATTAAAATCAATTTTCACAATATATCGAAAAGAACAATAATGAAAACTTTGCATTTGATTCAATAAGACAAAGCTGTTGTCAGAGGAAAATTCATGGTTGTAAATGTTTTGCTAATAAACAAGCAAAATTTATATAAAATATATTACTTAAGTATCTAATTCAAGAAATTAGTAAAGAAATTTTTTGAAAAAGCTAAAGAAAAAATAACAAAGGGAAGATATAAGCACCTGAAGAAAAATACCTAAAGAAGCCATTTGTAATTTTCCACAAGTAAATTTGAGAATCTCTACAGTGATTTCTTAATAAAATATAAATGATTAAAATGTACCCTAAGAGAGAAATTATAAGCAGATCAATTGTAAGTGAAGAAATAGAGACAGTTTCCTAAGAACCATCCACCTTCAAAAGTACAAATATTTTCACAGGAGAGTTACAGCAAATTGTTAGAATGTTTCCTTTCTCTTCTGCAAAGAAGGTGGTTAGGGTGATGAGAAGGATCTCAGACTGTAAGAGTAGCCACCTGTCCTACGTCAACTCTCTGTTGGAGGATAGGTTGTCGTATTATTAAGAGAGCAAACAGGTCCTTTGAATTCCAATACAGTAACTCTTCTCATCTAAATAGAATGACCATATATTCTGATTTTCTAAGATAGCTCTTTTTTTTCCAGGGGTAATCTGAATTTTCTAGAAGTAGCTAGAGTTTAATATATAGTAATTATACAAACCTAACCATAAGTTATTGAATGTTAAGACCCACTAATAAGTGACAATTCACCAGTTAAGGTGAGAACGTGATTACTGAAATGAATATATGCTCAATGTTCAGGTGTAGATATGCTATTTTAGTAGCTGAAGCCCACAGGGCATGTGTTGGTACGCTAAGCTGAGAAATTGTGGTCATAGGTCAGTAAAGATATAGGCACAAGGTGACATCAGCAAGGAACATTTCCAGCTGTATTACCAGATCACTTTCCCAGAGTTCAAAGACATTTGAAAGGTTTGAAAATATATCATTACACTTTTAACTTTCATGTCAAAATGTCTATAAATGATAATTTTTTAAAGACTTACTTTTTAAAAGCTTTGCCAAAAGAATTACATTTGTTAAAAGAGACATGATAATTTGTCTTTTCACTTATGAGATAAGCATGACTCAAGGCAGGAAGTATGACTTATAATATATTCAATCTAAGGAACTCACTTAGCTGTTGAGTCTGTAGTGTCTAGTGCTTCCATGAATACATTTCTTGAGATAAGATCACGTAAAATGAGGCTTGTTGCCAAGAACATGGGAAATCATACACTATACTGCAAAACTCAACCATGGTCACAGATCTTTCTGTTGTACTTATCGCTGTGTGAGCAAATGTATATTAACCAGCTCTCCAGAGAAGGTGCCTTGATTTATAGAATTTGTCAATATCCATGGTATAAATACTCCAAATATGGTTGATTAAAGTCTACCAACGTGATGTCACTGGGATAATTTGTGTCCAATCAGCTCCCACAAACTGGTGTGAGTCAGCTTCCAGTGCACCACAAATTCCAGATAAATTTTCATAATCTTTAAACTTAAATTTTCATTATTACAAACAAAACACAGAATTATCATAACATAAGCTCTTTCTCCTTAAGCTCAAAATACTTTAGGAATTGGATGACATTTAATGTTTAGCCATTGTGAAACAAAACATCTATTTAGCCACAAAAGTCAATATATTAGTTTAAAAAGTTAATATGGAAGTTCTTAACCATGAGTAGGATAGCCATATGTCAATAACATATCTGATCTTCTAAAAATTAAAGTAGATATAATTTTGATAATATTGATTTTTATAATTTTAATAAAAGTAAAGATGTTAGCATCATTTTGTTCTTTGTTAAAATGTACAACACACCAATTGTCTTATTTAGACATACAAATCTAATGTGCAATCTTGAAGTAGCATGTGAATGTTTCAAACATTATTTTACAGGAATTTTCTTTTAGGGGGTAGACAGGGTCTCTGTTGCCCAGGCAGGTGTGCAGTGGTGCAATCTGGGCTCACTGCAATTTTCACCTCCCTGACTCAAGCCTGGGAGGCTCCCACCTCAGCCTCCCAAGTAGCTGGGTCCACAGGTGCCCGCCACTATGCCTGGCTAATTTTTGTATTTTTCGTAGAGATAGGGTTTTGCCATATTTCCCAGGCTGGTTTCTAACTCGTGCACTCAAGCAATGTGCCTGCCTCGGCCTCCCAAAGTACTGGGATTACAGGCTTGAGCCACTGTGCCCAGCCTTAAACGACTTCTTTAAATTGACCCTTTTTCCCCAAAATTCCATAGTTGACCTAATTTAATGCTTTCTCAATGCTACAATTACTTTCTATGTTACATTTTCCAGAAATGGATGAGCACCACTTATTAGTAACCATGCCTTGTGTGGAATTACTTATACTTGTATCAATATCAATAATAAAGACAACAAAATGTGAAACTTTTTAAATTTACTGTTCTCTAATTCAGGAAGAAAGTTGTTGAGAAAAAGTATGTATTGCATTTTGGATGAGGTTCAGCAGGTAAATGAAAGTTAGATTGTTGAGTCTTCTTGAGTTCATGCTGTGGCTAAAAACCCCTGGGGACTGGGGAGTTACTGTATGTAGGAATACCTATTCTTATGAGGGCTTCTTGTTCATAGAAGATGGAAGTTATTTTCTATTAGGTTGAGATGTGTATATTTTTTATGTTACAAATGGTCTTCCCTACTCAAGCTTGAGTAAATTGGACCATCACTGTGGTCCTTGGAGGGCAAATTTGAAAGCCCTTATTAATCCTGTAGGATTCAGTTGAAAGCATGGTCTTCAATGTACTTTACCTGAAAAAGAAAGGGGGAATTTAAAAAATGTGTTTCTCATATTTCATTTATTTAGTCATTCATCTGTAGATACATTCATTATGCACATATTCATTCATTCGATAAATAGTTACTGAATTACTGTGACTCGCTAGACAACGAGCAAGGGCTTGGTAGAGAGCTGGGAGCCAGAGGGACACAGTTCTGCCCTCATGCAACAGACAGACCAGTCATGAAGACAGCTTTTAAACAAACTATTTTAATTGTGATGATTACCTAAAAGAGGGAATGCACAGCCCTGTGGGGATGTGCAATAGTGGAGTCTGGCATTTTCTTGTTGCGGGGAGGAAGATCTCACTGGAGAAGTCACACATAAGCTGCGACACAAAGGACAATGCTTTTACATGAAATTTGTTTTCCTAACCCCTGTCTACATCAGAACTTCCCAGTGAAATTGGCAAGGACAAAATGAGCATGAAAGACAGCAAAAGCGTCCTCATAATATTCATAATGACATACATACATAATATTCTACAAATAAAGGACATATGTGAATTTCCTCTCTAATGATTGAACAAGAACTCTGACCTTAACACTTGATTTCTACTGATTAACAACCCTCAGAAGTCAGAGGAGCCATCAATGATCATGGAAATCACTTTATAAAACCTCTCTCAATAACTAAATTGCTTAGAGACTCTCAAGAGGATGTTCAGAAACATTTAGAAGAATAAAAAATTGTGGAACAGGATGAGTTCTTCCAACAATATTGTTACTGAGTTCAGAAATAGGTAAAAAAAAAAAAAAAGAAACTGATCAAGTAAATACCATAAGCTATCTTATTACTGAAGTAATGTTTTAATTTTAAGAGTGGAAATACATACAAGCAGAAGGAAGAAATCACCCATATTCCACAATCAGAGACAACCCCTGGCTCCATTCTGGTGCGGATCTCCAGACTTTGTTCTTCCATATGTGTTAAGGACTGATTAAATGTAATATTATACACAATATCCCTGGCAAGACGAGAATGACGAAAAGTTTTGGCATCATGACTTTCCAGTTTCAATAATTTGTATTAGTTATTTTACTTTCTCTGCCATGCTTACCTCAACTATAAAATGGGGCTAAAAGTCATCACTGCATGATAAGATTGTGGCCAAATGAGCTGTTTTAATTCATGTAAATTGGTGTAGCGTAGCACTCACTCAGTAGGTGGCTGCTGTTCATCTTCTCTGTCAGTGGCTTTCAACTTACAGGTTGTGACCCACATTAAAATGTCACAACATTGATTTAGGTGTGGTGACCAGCATTAAAAAGGAACAGATAAGAGAAGAGAATAGAGGTTTCATAAAATTCCCATTAAATGAAAAAAAGAAATGAAATAAGAAAAGAGAGTCTGGGTATTGTGAAACTCTACTTCAGGTGTGTGTCGGGGGGCAGGGTTGGGGGCTATGCACTATGTCACTAATTTCTTTCTAAGTATGGAACACTGTCAACAAAGCATGAAAACACTGTTCCGGATCACAACATAGCCCCTGCCCTGGAATCTACTTTTGCTCTCTCAACAACAGCCCATGGACACACTTCCCTATCGTTACATGTTCTTCTACACAATTCTGGTGATTGTACTTACTTACTGTATTTACTTATATAAATAGAGCTTAACTTTTTTGTAGGGGGACAGAGTCTCTCTCTGCTGTCCAGGCTGAAGTGCAGTGGTGGCATCTCTGTTCACTGCAACCACCTCCTCCTGGGTTCATGCCATTCTCCTGCCTCAGCCTCCTGAGTAACAGGGACTGCAGGTGCCCGCCACCACGCCCAGCTAATTTTTTGTTGTTGTTGTTTTTAGTAGAGATGGGGTTTCACTGTGTTAGCCAGGATGGTCTCGATCTCCTGACCTCACAATCCGCCTGCCTCGGCCTCCCAAAGTGCTGGGATTACAGGCGTGAGCCACTGCGCCCGGCCGAATAGAGCTTAACTTTTAAAATAAATCTCCTAACATTTTGGCCCAATGAGAGAATTATTTCTCAATATAGAAAAGTTCAAATTATTTGCAGATTCTGTAGCCTTTAGAAAGACAATTCATCAAGTACATTACTACACATGATTTAAATTGCATACTTTGGACGATGCTCTGTTTAAATAACTTCACAAGTCAGAAAAATATATACCATTTATTTTTTAGTAATGACTCCAGGGACTCAGAATAAATTGGATGCTTTAGGGAAAAGAAGGAAAAGTCTTGGATCAGCTTTGTTTAGCTACTGCACCTGGCATCACTGAGCAAGAGCTCAGGATACAATGCTTTATGCCGAGAACGCATTGACTTATTGCAGCCTCTCCACATACATTTTACTGTCATTTCTGCAATGCATATACGAATGTGGTTACAAAGCAAGGTCAACGTTGCTTTGGTATTTCTATTTCCCCCCGCTCTTTCTTTCCTCCTGTCTCTCTTCTCTCTTCTCTCTCTCTCTCCCTTTCTCTCTCTCTCTCTTTCTCTCTCTCTCTCTCTCAATGTGTGTGTGTGTGTGTGTCTCTTCTAAGGTCACAGTACAAAACCTAAGACAGCCAACATAGTAGTCAAATGCACAGGACTTCTCGCTTGATGGAAGCCCAAAGAAAGCTCTAAATAACTTTGAGTGTACATGTTTTTTCTCCAATACTGGAGGAGACTTAAAATCTTTTTGCCCTTCACAGACCTTGGTTCCTAATGAGTGTTCAATAAATATTTATTAGATTGAACTGCCATTATTGTCAGCAGTTATTTATTTAATGTGTTTCACAAATCTTGACTTCCATACATTTATAAAAGTATACATTTCAGATGGGCAAAGGTAAGTCCAGCAGTAAAATAATTTCATTCACTCATTCAGAAAAGGTTTACTGAACTTGTACCCTTTGCTATACACTTCTGTTCTAGGAAATAGAGATAGAGAGAAAGAGCAGTGAACCAAAAGGACGAATCACTCTTCTCTTGGGGTTGGATACTTCTTGAGGGGGCAGATAATAAACAAATAAGCAAATGTATATAAAGTGAGTGGTGCTGGTAAGTATGGGACTGGTATCTTAAACAATCACCACCTTCTATTAATACTATCTCTCTTTCTTTTAAATATATTCAGGAAAAGCATACATATTCAGAGAGGAGTAGTTCTTTTCCTGCCGCTTGATGAACATTCCAGCAGGCTGAAGATTTTTCTACTCATTCTCAGGTAAAATCAAACAAATGAACAATGAACTAATAAATTAAGTCTTGTGATCCCTTGTGGTCACAAATAGAATCTCGGTTTAGTAGTTAGAATGTCTACTGTTTTGTAGGAATCAAATGAACTTGAATCCAAACCAAACCTTTTCCAACCCCGCTCAGCTGCAGCTGACGGCGGGCTGGCCAGTTGCAATGGTGGGAGGGTTTGGATAGTACTCTCTTATTTCCTCATGGAGCCTCCCCTAACTCCTAACTTCAGTTTCAGGTCATCAGCGCTGGTAAGAACTGACCACCATGTCATACCTCTTGGGCCCGGCAGATGGATGGTTCTAGCTGAGTCTGAGATCCTCGGCTGCCTCCCTCAGCCCTTGCTTCTCAGGCACTCATTGCTCCCAGGCAGCATTTCCGATGGCTGCTGCTTCTTGCACCATCTTCTTCCATACCTTCACAACACATAGTCGTGCATCATTGTTCGGATAAACCCTGGAGTGCAATGTGATCCCAGAGAAAATGCCTGTATCCTGCTGCCTAGGGCCACCTGAGATTTCTCAGGCAGGAGACAGACACTTCTAGACTGCAGGAAGTGCAAAGATTCCTCCATCACTAAGGCTGGAGATCAGAACATGAGGAAGATACACAGTATAGTTACACGCCTGTCCCATACGGGGAAGATAAGGCCTTACCCAAAACCCTCTCTGACACCTTTGTATATTCTTTCTATGGCTGAGTCATGGAGCTATTTTCCCATATGTTCTTTTAAAATTCTCCCTAAGGTGTGGGACAGTGGGGATGGGTTTCACATTCACTCTGGTGATAGCCATTGTACTTATCCTGAGATGGGAGGAACCTATTTCAACACACTTAGAGGGTTGTGAAGAAAGACCAATTGGGTAGATGAAGAGAATGTGTCGTGGAGGAGGCAGGGGGCCATTTTATGTGGGGTGGTCAGAGAAGTTCTCTTTGAGAAAGTGAGAAGTGAGCAGAGACTCTAACTGAAGGGAGGAAGTGAGCCCTTTGGATATGGCTGGGGAAGAACATGCTAGACAAAAGGAATCAGGAGTGCAAAGGTCCTGAGGGAGGAGCGTGCTTGGCATGGAACAGCCAGGAGGTCAGGAGGTTGGAGCCACATGCAAAGAGGAAGAGAGGAAGGTGTTAAGTTACAGCAGTAGCAAGGAGACAGCTCATGCGTGGCTCTGTAAGCCATGGGAATATTCTTTGGATTTTATTTGAGTGACAAGAGAGTCCTTATCTATTTACTTTAATGGCACGAAAATACAAGAAAATAACTCTGTCCTTATAATTGAGTATAGAACATAATAAAATGTAATATTAATTGGGCCATCAGCTTAGCTGATCAGTTGATAGCCAAGAATCTTTATTCTGTATTCTTATTAACACAAAAAAGAGATTTATGACACAGTAAATGAATAAACAAATACTGCTAAGTTCAAGTGATGTGCTCTGTGGATTTTCTTTCATTAAAAACTAATCTTCCTGGAGGAAGATGCATCATTCTGATTTTGTGTGCTGTCTTTTTTTTAATTAATTAATTTATTTATTTATTTATTTGAGATGGAGTTTCCCTCTGTCACCCAGGCCGGAGTGCAGTGGCACGATCTTGGCTCACTACAACCTCCACCTCTCAGGTTCAAGCAATTCTCCTGGCTTAGTCTCCCAAGTAGTTGGAATTACAGGTGCCCACCACCACACTCAGCTAATTTTTGTAGTTTTTAGTACAGATGGGGTTTCACCATGTTGGCGAGGCTGGTCTTGAACTCCTGTCCTCAGGTGATCTGCCTGCTTCGGCCTCCCAAAGTGCTGGGATTACAGGCGTGAGCCATGGTGCCCGGCCTATATTCTCTCTTTTTAAATACAGGCCAATATTATTTTACACCTTGGCTGTCTCCCTTCCCCAAACATCTGAATTCAGGTGAAATGAATCTGAAGTGACCCAAAAGCAATACAATACTGAAGTGAATATGAAAGTGACCAAGGGGATAGATCAGCCCAGTGGAGTCCTCCTCATTGTGGGGGTGCGAGGGTGTTGGTTGGTTGGGATATTGCCTAAAGGAAGCCCAGCCCTAAAGCAGACGCCAATGCTGCCTCCCTGAGCCACTGCTCAGCCTCCTGGAAAGCCCAGAGCACTGCTGCCAGCTGGCCCTCCCTAAGCCTGGCTCTGAGAGCAGACAGACTGTGCATGGGTTCAGAGGCATCCATCACCTGGAGAAGGCACAGAAGGCCTGCTGCTGTGGTAGGGCTGGATTTGAGTCCAGGTAGGTGCAGAGAAGAATTACACATTAGGAAACCATGTGAGCTAAGGCAGGAACACATGAAATCTCTTCCAGGAAGGGAGGAGCCCTGTGGTGAGAGCCTGAGAAGGGAAGAAAAGGCTGGAGAGAACACCAGGGGAAGATGATGGAGGTGTATGCATTGATATAAAATATGCACCCTCGCCTTAGTTACAGGTGAGATCAGCTGGTGGATATGACAATGAGTCTCTTCTGTGCTCCCTTAAAAAGGAAGCAGCATGGGACAGAGGACTTTCAAGCATAGCTGTCAACCTTGTCTACGCATTGGGATCACCTGGGACCTCTGATGTCTGGTGCCTTGT
This sequence comes from Macaca nemestrina, assembly GCF_043159975.1. Classification (NCBI taxonomy): domain Eukaryota; kingdom Metazoa; phylum Chordata; class Mammalia; order Primates; family Cercopithecidae; genus Macaca; species Macaca nemestrina. The sequence continues at coordinate 119,386,954 of NC_092131.1, forward strand.
CCCCATACTCAGAGATTCTGACTTAACTCGTCTGGGTGCCAGCTGAGAGTGGGGATTTGAGGGAGCAACCCAGCTTCTCCTAAGGTGCAGCCATAGCTCTAGAGCCTGACAGCTGATGAGAATTTTGATTCCCAGCTGTGTGTGTGGAGGTGCGTCACCTAATGCTCAGGGCTGACTTCTCCATTCGGCACAGCAGGCGTGGTGCTTAAGACCCATGATACTTTTAGCAGCCTACATAAATGCTTTACATTTTTTAATCAAAAGAAAAAAAGTGAATATAATTCAGCCTGGATTATATTTGTCTTTGTACCAAAGTAATTCCAAAATATAATCTTTAATTTTTTTTTTTTTTATGGAGGAGGCCCCATGAAAGTCACAATGCAGCTGCTGCTGGACCATGCCAATCTATGAAATGGGGATAGTAAAGAGTCACCTATTCTACCCAGTTGCTGTGAATAAGACTTCTTTTTATCCCTTTCCAGCAGTGAAATTTGTCCTACTTTGCACTTACAAAATAATCTCTTACACTTACTGCTTTGAAGTTTCATAAAAACCTTCTACTCTTACAAAATATTTTATTCTCACTAAATGAAGGAACTTCGAGTACCATGGACCCTATCTTATATATATATTTGCAGGGGTTGGAAAGCAAATTCCATGCAGAAAAACTAATTACAGTGCTTTGCGCATTGCAGCTGTGCAATCAGCACTGGTTGTTTTGAACTGGGTGGGAGGCAGTCGGGCAAGCACTTCAAGAGATCAGATTCTTGCAGCACATGTGTTGTTGCACATCCATTACATGCTGGGGATGGAAACACTCTCGATGAACGTCTTTTTGTGGTTCCCACATCTGTACGATCATCAAGATCACCTGGTGAACCTCAGGCCAGCTCTCGAAATTAGCATATCTAAGGACAAGGCTGCATGGATGTATGCATATAGTATGTACATTAATCCCCAGTGAAGTTGAAGAATCAGCCAGACATGGGAGTCACTGCTTTTTAATGTCCCTTGCGCCAGGTGTTCTCTATGTGCCTCTTCAAGTCAACTCTCCACCCTTCTCCACCCGGTTTACTGCCCCACAGACAGACTCTTAGAAACTGCACCCAAGGCTTCCCTTGCTCTATGGCTTCCAGTTGGTTTCAGCCCATGGAAGGCACTAACAGAAGATGGTGAGAGGAGAGTACAAGTGTCAATTTCCATCCTCCTCATCCCATAATCTGGCACAGACTATGTTCTGCCTAAGGTCCTATCCTCTAGCAGTAGCTCTCTGCAGGTTCTGGAAGAGAACCTTCCAGGCAGCTGAAAACCCAAAGGCATTTACACTACCCTTCCTTTGGTCCCCATAACCTACTCACCCCCCTTGTTAATAGGCCCTTCATTAAACTCTCTTCAGTTGCCTCTTCTGGACTGTGCCATAACTTTCCTGCTGGAACTCTGAGTTCCTTAATTCTATACTGTATATATATATATATATATATATATTTTTTTTTTTTTTTTTTTTTACAGGTAATCTGCAATCTTAATGTGATCACCTTCAGGGTCTGGAAACTCAAATGCAATACCAACATTTACATTATGTTATTACAGTTTACTCTCCGGGTTTTTTAAAGAATGTTTATGCTTTGCTTTCAAATATTACTATTGTCTGCTTTATCCCTACAGCAAACGTATGAGATTGTTATGATCAGGATTGTTTCAGTTGAAGAACTTGAAGCACCACAATAAAAGGTAACTTCTTTCAGATTGCACTGCAAGTAAGCAGTAGAGCTGGGGCTCCCACATTGTGGTCACTGCAGTCCCAATATTCTTGGTGAACTCACCTGAATGCCTCCAAACCCCAGAGAGGATGAAGCTGTCATATTTAACACCTAGAATTTACTTTTCACAAGTTGGCTAGCTGTGGTTTCTGGATTATAGACTCCTCAAGCGCACCATAGCCTTGCTTTGACTTCTGGAGAGGGCTTTATTGAAATAATTTTTCCCGGTGATTGATGGGTTGCAAATCCATGCCATGAATCTGGGGGCAGCAGGCTTTTCTTTTTGCTGTTGCTGAGGCAGCACTGTAAAACATAACATATGGCCACATCAGAGTGAGTATTTTCCAGGAAAAATGCCTGCTTCTACTTAAGTTTTATGGGGTCCCCACTTAACATCTCCTTTGGAGTACACACAGAGCTTTTCTAGTTGAGTCTTTCCTAGAGACACTCAATGGACGGAAAGCCACATCATCTACTCTAACAGATGAAGGGGGAGGCAGGGCTCTTTTTCAGAAGGAAATGGCACACTTTTCTCCTTTCTTTAACTGTTTGTTGGCAGATATTAGTGTGAGTCTGCATACCTGGAAATAATTATATCCCATTCCAGGAATCATTTATAAACCTGGATATTGAGGTGAGACATGGAAAAAGGGATCCTTTTCATCTCAAGAGAGAAAAATTGGATATGCAGCTGCATTGGCTATCTCCAACTCTGCAAGTTATTTAACTTTTTCTGTGCCTCAGTTTCTTCACTTGAAACTTGAGATAGTAACATGCACTTACAGGGAAATGAGAGGGATTATGTCAGATAATGAAAGTCAACATACCATACAAACGTAAATTACTTTTTTGTGATCTTTTGGATCATATGATTAAACAGTATTTTGTGTTGAGTTTTATACGTTTGATATGGGTCAAATGGATTTGGTCCCTTGAGCACATCTCTGTCTGGCCCCTGCAAATATATCAACCAAGTGAAGCTGAGCCTGTGATAACAAAATCTTCCCTCAATTCAATCACTTGGGGGTCGATGGTGAGAAGAACACACAGAGTTAAGGAGAGGCCTGACAGAGTTGGGTTTGAATCCCAGCTCCACTCTTATCAGCTTTGTAGCCAGGAAACAGAACACAATTTGCAGAACCCAGTGGAAATACAGAGCCCTCTGTTCAAAATGCATTAAGAATTCAAAATGGCAATAGCAAAGCATTAATACAATCATGCAGGGCCCCCTTCAGAGGATGGGGCCCTATGCAACTGCACATGACCTTGTGGGTGACCTTGAGGAGCTCTTTTAACTGCTCTGGGCCTGGGTTTGCTCATCTTTAAAATGAAAGGAGAGCAAGTGACTGTCTGGTAGGGTTATGTGAGGAGTGATGCTAAGGTGTCCAACAGGCACAGCACAGGCATTCGTGGGGCTCTGCAGGCAGACCCTGTACCATTCACAGTCCTTAACAACAGCATTTGGCTTAGGGACTCTGAGCCATGCTGCTTCTTCTTTAGTTTATTTCTTGAATGAATCACCTCTAGCAGCACAACGGGCAAGGACTTTGGTAGGGTAACAATCTAGATCTAGACAGAGTGAGGTTGGAGTCATCGTTGTTACAAAACATTGATTATTATGAACTATTACGGTTGAATCTAAAACTAGAAGTAAAAAAAGAAAAAAACTCCTTTAAAAATGAGTTATGTAGGCAGAATTAAAGAAACAAGATATAATTTCATTGGGCATTAGATTCTTAATGGGCAAAGTCAGGTTATCAATGACTTAGGGATTGGCACACTATGGCTCATGGCCAAATCTAGCTCAATACCTGCTTTTATAAATAAAGTTTTATTGGAACACAGTCACAGCCACTCATTTACCTATTGTCTAGGGCTGCTTTCACCTAACAGTGGTAGAGTTGAGTTGTTGAAACAGAGAGTATTTGGCCCACAAGCCTAAAGTATTTATAATCTGTACCTTTACAGATCAAGTTTCTTGAGCCCTGATTAATGGTCTCCAGAGTCGTCACGTGTGGAATAAGGAATTAGACGAGAATGAGTATGCTTTGTTAAGAGAACAGCACTGCACAAATACTAGAATTGATTAGCCCCTAATGTTGACCTACTGTGGTGTTGGGTCTGCTTAAGTCTGCTTGATGCTTGAAGAAAGTTAAGAAATACACAGCGTGTAATTAAATGATCAACCAGTCAAGCCTTTATTGGGTGGCAATTATGGGCAAAGCACCTTGGTAACTATCCTCTCAGGGGTGCAATTTGGCTTGCCAAATAGCTGGTGTGCCACATTAGTGCTGCTGGTGAAAAATATGAAAGGAAAAAGAAAATAAAGGAAAACTTATTCTTTCTTCAAAACATTCAAACCTTCTCCATTTAATTTAGACTCCCCAGCTAACATGTAGTTAAAATCTCAGCTGTGCTTTTCTTTGAGAGGGAAAAATTCCAATGGTTTGGGAAATCTGCCAGTCCCTGACACTAGAGCCCTTGGATTTTGGGGGTGGCGATAAAGAGACTCACATTCTCACCCATCATGAAAGGTTACATTTCCTAAGTGAATGTATTGAATGTTAGGAGTGCGTACATGTTAAATGTTGTTCAGCTGCAGAAGTGCTAAGAGCCTTAATGAAGGTATTGATGTGGGCTTTCTCAGCACCCCCACCACCACATGCTCCTCTATTGAGATCAGGGTGAATGTTCTGTAGTGCACACCCGAAAGCCAGGCTGTATGAGCAAGCCAGTCTGCTGTGATCCTCTTGGCGGATCTCCATCATTGTTGCGATGGGCAAGGTGCCGGGGGGAGGCTACAGCCAGAGCTTCTGCCCAAAATACAGCAAATTCTCTCATCTCCAATCACTTGACCATCGGGTCTTTTATCTATAAACCCGGCCTCTTTGCCAGACCATCCTCCATTCTGCCAAATTTGAATAATAAGCCCCAAAGCAGCTCCTGTTGCTGGATGAAGCACACCTTCCTCTGAGCGGGGATTCATATTTCCTTCCCAGGCACTGAGCCATGAGCTGAAACCACTTTTCATCCTGAAATGAGGCTGTGCTGACTTATGGTTAGAGCTTTTTTTCTGGGTCTCTGTCAGCATGTGCAAATAAATTAATTCGATTCAGTGAGAGCAAGAAAATCAATTAAATTAGTAAAATATCTCACTGTCTTGTGTCAATGATGATAGTCTGTTTTACTTAAAAATAACGACCCCTCCGCCGCGGTGGCTCAAGCCTGTAATCCCAGCACTTTGGGAGGCCGAGACGGGCGGATCACGAGGTCAGGAGATCGAGACCATCCTGGCTAACACGGTGAAACCCCGTCTCTACTAAAAAATACAAAAAAACTAGCCGGGCGAGGTGGCGGGCTCCTGTAGTCCCAGCTACTCGGGAGGCTGAGGCAGGAGAATGGCGTGAACCCGGGAGGCGGAGCTTGCAGTGAACCGAGATCCGGCCACTGCACTCCAGCCTGGGCGACAGAGCAAGACTTCGTCTCAAAATAAATAAATAAATAAATAAAAATAACGACCCCTCTCTTTAAGACTGTGTACACCCAGGAGGCTACTAAACCACCTTATTATATTCCTGATTATATTAACAAATTGCCATCTCTTAAGAAAGGTTTTCTGATCTCTATGGACCCACTCTCCTCTCTGTCAAGTTCAGGTGGTGATAACTGCTTCCTACTCATCTTATAAGAATATTAGGAAAACATATGAGATCATGTCTCCGAACAGACTTCTAGAAGAGAAGCTCAGAACTTGTTATCGCTTTCTCTTATTCCCCACTTTTTCCTGACCTCCTTTTTTTCCTCTACTTTCACTCATAGAATTACACTCCTAGTGAGAAGAAAGTCCCCTGTGGCAATCTCAGCATCTACCCTACATCTTTCCTAGGGGCATGTTCATTAAGCCAAAGATATACCCAAAAAATGGTGTGCAGTAACCAGCACTCTAGGTTTACACTGGAGATAAGGAATTTTTGTTCTTAGAGTGCAGCATGCACATGCATTATTGAAATGTTATATAACCAAAAAATCGAGGTCATACCTCCCTGTGGGATAATCTCCAGCTTCTCTCTAATACCACTGTGCACTTGCCAGATCATTTCAGGTGTGCATTCCTTGCAAAGAGATTGCTCTTTCCTTCCTATTTCTCCCCCCAAAACATCTTTTCAAAAGTTCCCTTTGTGACACCACTTTCTTTGACAATCTTTCCATTGGAACCAGTTTCTTCTGCATTCTGCTGAGCATCTTAGTTCCCTGGGAAGGATGCCCTCTCAGAGGTGGCCTCCTCTGGGAACCACAGGTCTGTTTCCCCCTGATATGGTTTGCCTGTGTCCCCACCGAAATCTCATCTTGAATTGTAGTTCCCATAATCTCCACATGTCGTGGGAGGGACCAGGTGGAGATAATCGAATCATGGGGCAGTTACCCTCATCCTGTTCTCGTGATAGTGAGTTAGTTCTCATGATAGCTAATGGTTTTATAAGGGGCTTCCCCCTTCACTGGGTACTCATGCATTCTCCTTCCTGCTGCCCTGTGAAGAAGAATGTGTTTGTTTCCCCTTCTGCCATGATTGTGAGTTTCCTGAGGCCTCCCCAGCCATGCTGAACAATGAGTCAATTAAACCTCTTTCCTTTATAAGTTATCCAGTCTCAGGTAGTATCTTTGCAGCAACATGAGAATGGACTAATACACACCACTTCCTCAACTCCTTCTCTCCTGATCAGAAGATATTGTATGCATTATCTCCAAGGCTGATCCATCTGGTGTGCCCGTGATGCTAACTGGAACATCATCAAATAAGTTTTGCCTTATGTTCTTTGAATTTTAACCTATTTCTCCCCACCAAATTATCCATCCATTTAACAAATATGCTCCAGTTCTGAATATGCATCTACACTTTCATCTATACTCACATCTGAAATACATCTATGTCAAGACCTTTTGGAAATTTACAAAATTGATTTAGGAAAACAGCATGAATATGGATACACTAAAAAATGTAAAAGGAGTTACCATTGAGGTTGATAGTACTACTAGATATAAAAATGTTTTAAAGTTATAACAATTAAAATTGCTATGCTCACAAAACAACCACACAGCCCACCAAAATTCTCAATAAATTGTGTTGAATAAATAAATGAATGCCTATCATTATATAATATAAAAATTGGGAAAATAATAAACATCTAATGTATTATTTTAGAACCATTAAATGTTGAATAAAATTAGCTCCACATCTCATAGCATACAAAATAAATTACAAATGTATTAAAGAGATAAATTATAAAAATCATATTATAGAAACTATAGAAAACAAATATTGTCAAAAGTTCCCAGAAAATCCAATTGATCATCAAATTTCTGAAAAAATTGAAGTCACAAAGTTAAAGCTCAATGAATTATACTTCTAGGACAAAAAAAAATTTATATAAGAAACAATGAAAAATTAAAGGAGAATTAAAATAGTTGACTATACATTTACAGCAACAAATATGACAAAGAGAAAATATAATTGTTTAATTCTTAAGATATGAAAGAAATTTTTTTCATTTGCAAGCTGATAGTTTGTCAATATTTTATATTTTCCTTATTAATTGTAGAAGATTTTAGTATATTACGTGTACTAAATCCTTGCCTGGCATGTCTTTTACAAATACACTTTTTTTTCAATTGTTTTAAAAATTACTTTATGGTTCTGTACATGTTTACAAAATACACATCTATTAATTATTTTGTTTGTAACTTCTGCTATTAGTGCCCGGCTTAGAAAGGCCTTCCTTACCCCAGAATTATAAAAATTCACCTATGTTTTATGTTTTTGTCTTATTTCTACTTTTAATTTTAACATTTTTGTCTTCTTTTAAGTTTGAAGAGAGATTTTGATTCTCTCCCTATATTATCATCCTGATGTTACTTTTTGACTAATCCATCGTTGCCCCCACCAATATGAAATTCCATTTTTAGCATTTTATGCAGATTTGCACATAAACACACATACAGGCGCTAGTCTAATTTTTATAATTTTTGTTCTGATCAGATGATTCTAGTGCTGGCTTATAGTTGTTCAGATTTTTCAGAGTTTGGTAATACATTTTAACATCCAGTAGGGTAAGTCCTACCATTTTGTGGACATTTTTGCATGCTTACTTTTCAGATGAACTTCAAGCTTATTTGGTAAAATTCTTTCAAATATTCCTTTAGAATTTTGAGTGGGATTATGCTAAATTTATGGGCTAAAGAGCAGAAATTTAAAAAGAATTGGGCAGGTTATACACTGCCTGTGAAAAAATAAATGGCTTCAGCCTCTCTGAGTTCAACTTGACAATGTAGATCAAGAACTCTAAAAATATGAACACCCGGAGATCCAGCAATTCCCAGCATTTTCATCATCAACTCTAAGTAAATGATTAAAGATGTGCTCAATAAATGTCTATAAATATCTTAATTATAGTTTGTCATGTGAAAATACTGGCAATACATAAATGTCCAGGGGCAAGAGATTGGCTGAGTAAACCATGCTGTGCTCACTCACATAAAGAAATTCAATAGAAACATTATATAATATGATTATTTACCTAGAAACTAGCTTTAAAACAGTATTAAGATTCCATTTTATTGGAAATTATTGAATATGACTAAACAAACAAATCATATAGATAGATACAGTGATGTGCTGATCAATGTTTAACAGCCGGCTCTGGAAGGAAAGAGCCTGGATTTGTAGCCTTTGCTGTTTTCTATGATGTAAATACGCCCACTATGGCTGATTTGAAGGTACAAACACTATGTACTACTAACGTAGACCTGGGAAGCAATGAGTACAATCAGTTCTCCTGAGCTGTCTCCAACAGTCCACTGGGCAAGTAAAGTAAAGAAAGAGGGAGAGAGTGAACAGGCAACCTATAGAATGGGAGAAAATTTTTGCAATCTACCCTTCTGACAAAGGGTTAATATCCAGAATCTACAAATAATTTAAACAAGTGTACAAGAAAGAAATCAAACAACCCCATCAAAAAGTGGGAAAGGATATGAACAAACACTTCTCAAAATAAGACATTAATGCAGCCAACCAACACATGAAAAAATGCTCATCATCACTGGCCATCAGAGAAATGCAAATCAAAACCACAATGAGATACCATCTCACACCAGTTAGAATGGTGATCATTAAAAAGTCGGGAAACAACAGGTGCTGGAAAGGATGTGGAGAAATAGGAACACTTTTACACTGTTGGTGGGACTGTAAACTAGTTCAACCATTGTGGAAAACAGTGTGGTGATTCCTCAAGGATCTAGAACTAGAAATACCATTTGACCCAGCCATCCCATTACTGGGTATATACCCAAAGGATTATAAATCATGCTGCTATAAAGACACATGCACACGTATGTTTATTGCGGCACTATTCACAATAGCAAAAACTTGGAACCAACCCAAATGTCCATCACTGATAGACTGGATTAAGAAAATGTGGCACATATATACCATGGAATACTATGCAGCCATAAAAAAGGATGAGTTCATGTCCTTTGTAGGGACATGGATGAAGCTGGAAACCATCATTCTGGCAAACTATCGCAAGAACAGAAAACCAAACACCACATATTCTCACTCATAGGTGGGAATTGAACAAGGAGAACACTTGGACACAGGGCGGGAAACATCACACACTGGGGCCTATTGTGGGGTCGGGGGAGGTGAGGATAGCATTAGGAGATATACCTAATGTAAATGACAAGTTAATGGGTGCAGCACACCAACATGGCACATGTATACATATGTAACAAACCTGCACGTTGTGCACATATACCCTAGAACTTAAAGTATAATTTTAAAAACTAAATTAAATTAAAAAAAAAAAAAAGAAAGAGGGAGAGAGACAAAGTTATCTAAACTGAAGGGAAGGTGGGAAGTTAAGCATGACAGGGGGCGTCAGAACTCTTCCTGGGAAAGGATTTTGAGTCTCTGAGGGTAAGAGCCCAGAGAGATAGCTGAACTTCTCTGAATTCAAAGAGAAAAGGAATTACATAGAGGGCCAGGAAAGAGAGCGAATGAGAATGGGAGTGGGAGAGAAAGTAAGCAAGGATGAGCAGTGGTACGAGATTGGCCTCCAAAGTTCTAAAGTGACTTCGAGAAGATGAGGAGCAGCGATATCTAACCCTGAATTATAATCATTTGAGTTTCTGTGATATAGATTCCCTTTACCTACAGAATTCCTTTAAAGTCTACCTACTGTTTTGTGTGTGTGTGTGTGTGTGTGTGTGTTTAGCAGGAAGGTTTGGGCAAGGTAGCGACATGACTGGATTTACATGTTAAAAATATGTTTATCTTCTACTGATGTGGGAAGGAGAGACTACAGAGAAACTAGAGAAGAAAGAATGACAGCTGGGTGCAGTTGTCAGAGAAAAGATGTTGGTGGCTGTACCGAGGTGAGAGCATGGGGCTGAGAAGTGGCGATGTTAATGATGTATTTGGGAGGTACGGTCACCAGGATTTGCTGTGATTCTTGTGCAGCCAGAATGGCACCATTTAGCAGACTAGTGTCCAAGCATCCTGATTTAGGTTGCTTTAATTGAACTGCTTTTTGTTGGAGTAATTATATTTTATTATCCCTACATGCCTACTATAAAGTGCACTTAAAGGGCCAATCCAGCCCCCAAGAGTCATAGCTTTGAATATGTTACTTCTCTGCTCAACAACCCTCCATTGCTCCCAGTACCTTCCTGTGAAGTCCACAGTCCAAGAACTGATCCCAAGCTACTCTTTCAGCACATCTCAGAGGACCTCCTTTTGAGACATCACATGCCTCCATCAAACCAACTATTTCCTGCTCCCGTTATATATACCCAGCTTTGGTAGACTATATGACTGTCATAAAAATGTACCATCCTTCCTCACTTAGCCATCCCTGGGGAGAACAATACTTCCCACCAGACTGGCATCAGGCTTGACCTAGTGACTTGGCTTACCTGGTGAAATGAGAGTAAACCTCAGAGCAGAAGCTTGAAGAGTCTTCCATGGTTCTCCCCGTGTTTTTTTCCCCTCTTCCAAAAAGCCAACCTGTCCCTAGTGGACAGAAGACCGTGAATGACATGATCATTGGAGGTTGGAAGATTCAAGCAAGAGCCCTAACACATTTTGAGGAGAAAGACTGACTGAAGAGTTTGCTTCTGGAGACCTCAAGTTTCATACCGACCTTGCTCCCTCTCCACACCCTATGGATTCCACTGCCCTGACAAGCTGGTTTAGGGCGAGTGTGTGTTCTCCCCAGAGGCCTGGGCAGGGTTGGGATGGGATGCCTCATGCTCTCATTGATGAGCCCTAGGGTGGTTGTCCTGGGAAGCCGGAGAACTGGCCATGGGAAAGGGCTCATGCTTCTCACCTCCTGTGCCATGTAGTGCACTGTTCATACGGCATGGCCAGCTTGGAAACAGGTGTCTTATCTCCCTCACCTCAGGGTGAGCTTCCACATGGCAGCACTCACACTGTCCCTTGCTCCCATCTTCTCTGTGCCTAGAGATGGCTTCACTAGGCACTCGGCAGCATGCAAAGTCCTTCCCAAGCAAGGGAAGGCAGCCGGTGAAACTAGATTCTCCATTCAGACTTCCTGTGTCTGAATCCTGCCTCGGACACTTACCAGCTATGGGGTCCCAAGCAGTCTGCTTACATCTCTGAGCCTCATTTCGTCATCTGTAAAATGGGCTGGTAACAGTTGTCCTTACCTAATAGTGCTGGTCAAAGGATTGAATGGACTGATTTCTATAAAGCCCTTAGAACAGTACCTGAACACTCCTCATGCTTTCTCAGTGTTTATTAAATAAATCCTCCCTTCTTATAAAGACTGATCATCTAGCCTTTCCAAGGCTGATGGAGGTTCATGTTTTCTAATACCTCATAAATAATACAAAGCTAGAGAATTGTTTCTGATTAGATAGGATCAGATTAGCTTTATTATGTAAAGTACAATGGGCAGACCTAGGACCTAGGCACTGAAATTCATTCATTCATTTATTATTCAGCAGGTATTTATGGAGAGTCACTGTACTAATCTCTCGGATTATGACCGTGAACAAAACAAACAAAAAAATCCTAGTCTTGTGAAGGCATTTTATAGTGGGGGATGGGGGTAGACAATGAACAAGATAAATAGAATACACATCCCAACTGTGTCAGCTGAGGATAAGTACAAATAAGAAAAATAAATCAGGGAGGAGAAAGGGGGTTGCAAATTTGGCTGAGTGTGGGCAGCAATGAAAGACTTGCTTAGAGAGGCAGATGTTGAAGGCAGACTGTACCCAGCAACCTTTTGTACACCTTGGACAGTCGAGGATTCTAAAATTGCACTCACCTCCTTTCTTGAGCCCGCTGACCTCAGGTGATGCAAAGCAGATGACTATCTCAACTTTTTTGCACACACCCAAGCTAAACATTTAACTTGTTCTCATAAGGACATGGCAGCTGGGCCAGGGTAAGCAAACCCAGTGGACCAAACCTATGTTTGCTGTTTTTGAAAAGAAATCTTAATTAGAAGGTGCAGTGACTAAAGTTCCCTCCCAGAGGACAGTTGACTAAACGATTCATGAAGAAATAAAAAGAGAGCCTGAAGCAGAGAGATTGCAGATTACTTCTCCTTCTGAACTCTCCACGTGGAAATCCCAGGGTGTTCAGGAAGAGTGAATAATTGCACGAGAAGACTTGTGCCAAAAGGAACACAAGCCCTTACATTGTGCTTTCAGCTTCTAATACAAATGAATAAATCCTGTTGCTATAATTTGATAACTTCTGGGTTTATTTATCATTTCTTCTGCAAATCTCACTTGAATCACAGTTTTAGAACCTCTGTCATTTGTCATTAGGAATAATTGCTCCTGGGAAAGGAATCTGGCTTCTGACGGGAAGGCTTCAAGGAAGGACTTGCTGAGGCTGAGCTGGCAGGTGGCTCTCTTTCCCGGGCTTTTGCTTTTCGCAACACATATCTCCAGGCCGTGATGGACAGTGGGGAGCGGAGGAAAGGGTTCCTTGTCAATGTGTGAGGGAGGCTTGACACCATGGCTCCCAGTGGAGGAGGAGCCTTTGGAGAGCCACAATGACCCAGCTCTGGCCACCTTCCAGCTGCTGCATGCTCAGGAGGCATGCACAAAGCCACAGATGCTATGAGACTAAACTCCTTGGCCCTCTTTAGAATGTGGCTGAGGAATGATACTGGCCACACTGGAGTGGAGAGCTATGGACTTTTTTCTATGGAGGGTGAGCAGAGAGCAGTTTTACCGATTTGATGATAATGACCCACACTGAATTAATTTCACCTGAACTAGCAGTGGTGTCTCAACTTTCCTGCATCAAGGCCTGAGAAGTGCAAAGAAAATATGGAGAAAACAGAAAATTATATTTTAAGCCTAGGCTGCTTTTTTGCATGTTGTACCTTGGACGCCAATAACCAACATTGTTTCTAGCAAGGTGTGAGTCACAGGCAAAGAAATGTAAGAGTATCTAAGAGGGTGAGTAGGCAAAGACACCATATTACAGGCATGGGAACACATCACACACAGTAAGAGACTCGAATATTTGTTTGGTTTTTGTTTGTTTTTTGGTCAGGTCTGCCATTGTGCATGAAAGTTCCAATTTTGCCTAATGTAGGAAAAGAACTCAAATATTTCTTTGTTCTTTATAGATTCTTCTTCAAGTCAGTAACTCTATACAGGATTCCAGCTTTCTCTAGCCAGCCAAGTAAAACAAAACCCTGTAGTGCCTCCCCGGAGCTATCACACACACCCCTTCATCCCCTGCACCCCATCTCCTGAGAAGCTGCTGAAATTACTTTTTCTGAAAGTCTCAGGGAGTTAATAACCAGTTCTAACATCTTGGGCACTGCTTGTGATAGCTACATTTATGTGTCAACTTGGTTGGGCCATGATGCCCAGATTTATTTGGTCAAACATGATTCTGGATGTTTCTGTGAAGGAGTTTGGGGATGAGATTTACATTTAAACGGGTGCACCTTGAGTGAAGCAGATTGCCCTCCAAATGCAGGTGGGCCTCATCAAGGCAGTTGAAGGCCTGAATAGACTAAAGACTGACCTCCCTGCAGCAAGAAGGAATTCTCACAGCAGATGGCTTTTGCGCTTGGACTGCAACTGTTTCCTGGGTCTCCAGCCTGCCTGCCTACCCTGCAGATTTTTACACTTGTATCTCCAAAATCATGTAAGCTAATTCCTCAAAATAAATCTCTCTCTACCTATCTATCTATCAATATATATGCAGAAAGAAAGAGACTTTTATGCACATACATCCTATTGGTTCTGTTCCTCCCGAGAACACTGCCCAAGAGTTTCTGTAAAGATGGCACCTTTGGGGTCAAGAATTAAGATAATACACAAAATCATACACATCATGGCACACATATATGTTATAACATCACGCACATCTGTACACATTTTGTTAAGCATTCTTTCAGATAACTCGATCGGTGCATATTCTCATTCACACTTACATGTGGACAACTTTGAGAAGGCATCACAATATAGGGCTGTTCTGTAGAACACAATATAGGGTTGTTCTATAAGTAGCCTAGTGCATTGAACCACGTGTGATGAACACCCCTGATCACAAGACGATTTTTACTTTTTTATTAAATGGCTCCTAAAGACCATTATATATTCGAGTTCCATTTTGAAGGACACATAGATTATTTCTGATCTTTAACTACTAAACATAGTTTGGGCTGGGTGCAGTGGCTCACATCTGTAATCCCAGCACTTTGGGAGGCTGAGGCAGGAGGATTGCTTGAGCCCAGGCGTTCAAGGCCAGTCTGAGCAACAAAGTGAAGCTCTCATCTCTACAAATAATAATAATAACTGGGCATCGTGGTGTGCACCTGTGGTTCTCGAAGGCTGAGGCTGAAGGATTGTTTGTTCCTGAGAGGTTGAGGCTGCAATGAGTCATGTTTGCACCACTGCACTTCAGCCTGGGCAACAGAGTGAGATTCTGCCCCCAAAATAAATAAATAAAATAAAATACTTCTACGAAAATCAGCTTTTCCTATATGCTTCTTACATCTAGGTGCTTATCTGCTAAAGGGAAATTCCTTGACGTGGGATTGTGAGATCACAGGGTCAAACTACGCAGAAAAAAGGGTATGATGATTTACACATTCACAGATAGTAAAGGAGAATGCTCATCTTCCCACATGCTTTTGTAACATTGGAACTTAGGTCTCTGATAAGCTGAATAAAGCCGAAAGAATGCCCAGACAGGGCTGGCTTGGGCAGGAAGCTCCTCTCCTCCCCTCCCTGCCTCCCTTCTTTCATTGTCCACTCTTGCTCTTACTTCAACCTCCTTGTATCTTTCCTTTTTACCAAATATGTCTTACTCATCCTACCCCAGTGTGTTCAGTTATTCTGTCCCCATCACCCGTCATTGCCCTGCCCTCACCTCTGTCCAGCTCTCCTCCCTTCCAGGCCACCCACATCAAGGAAGGCCCACGGGATGCCTTCTCAGTCACCACTGGTCTCTGCCCACAGCTCTCGGCCTTTTCTCTCCTAGGGTCCCCGGCGTGTTCTGTCCTTATTTAATAATATTTGTATCCTGGTTTTGTTTCCTTCCTGAAAACTCCTGGACGGCAGAAACCTGTCTCCTGGATCTTTATACTCTGCAACGGCTCCTCCCAGTGCAGGAGGACCAATAAATATTCAATGACCTGTCTTGGCGGATGCCTCTGTCACCAGCAGCCCCACCAGGGAGGCACGGCACAGAGGGTGTTTGACAGCTTCTCAGCGGCCTTAGCGATATTTTTGGTAGAAAGAGTGGGAGGTTTGGGTTAGGGAGGATATGGTTAAGTGCTATCTTGGGCAAATGGAAGCTTGTTCTCACTTTCTTTTATTTGCCACCACCATGTAAATCCACATCTCTCCAATCTCTGGATCCCTGGTCCGCCCTGGAGATTTGGTTTGGGTTTGGTTGGTGGTGTGCCCTGGGATTCCAGAACCACTTGAATGGACAGCATTGGGCCCAGGATGGATCCCCGTTGACTGGGCTTGTCAAGTATCCCATGGTGCTGGTACACAGTATTCTTCCAGGCATCTTTTTGCAAACCACAGATGAAGATAACACGTCAATTCCAGAGGTAAAAGTTGTGCAGATTTATCTGTCCATGTTGAAGGGACAGGAGAAGAAAACAAGAATTAGTAGATGAAGCAAAATATACTCTATCCTCACCAAAGATATCAAGCTACAACCAGAATGCTTTCAGTAATGAGAACAATGCAGACGCTCCGGAGGCCCCCGGGAAAGTCACAGCTGACATGAGAAGTCCCGCCTCTCTCTGGGCTCTTGGGGCTGCTGTGGGGTGGCTGTTACCTCCTAGTGGAACTGTGGGTTGGCAAAGAGGCCCCAATACTTCATGCAGGGCTATGGTCTCCACCTGCTTACAATGTAGTCCTCTAGCAGAGATGGGAGAACGAGTTCTAAGTTAATTTTGTACGCCCAATTCTGCTTTTTGATGGACATGACTATGCAAATACTGCCCCCTAGTGGTATAATAATGCACTGCATAATCTCAAACTACACAGTTTACTATGTGGAAGAGATCTTAGAATTCTGTCCACCTGCTTGTCTCATAGTTGAGGAAATTGAGGCACAGACAGAAAAAGTGACTGTCCCAAAGTCACAGGCTAAGTGGCAAGCTCAGAACGAAACCTCAGTTTCCACCCTGTAATTTGTAACATCTCTCGTCACAATCAATGAAAATATTTTATCAGAAAACTATGCATTTCTTGGGAGAAAAACACTAGAAAAAGCCACTATCCTTTGTTTTGTTAGAATTAGGCCTTTTAGGATTTTTTAGGGGTTTTTTTCTGATAAATAGTTTAAGTACAAAATCTATTAGTGGGTTCATTGTGGTTTTTGCTTTGTTCTTTACATGCATAACTAACTTTTTATGATTATTTATAATTTTTACAAAAGCCATGAACAATTTTTGAAAAGCGAATCATAGCAAGAAAATATATATATATTACTTAACACATTTAACTTGTGAAAACAACTGTTCTTTAGTATTTAAAATTTGGGGAGACTGTTCCTGTCATCTGAAGCAAAAAAAAAAAAAAAAAGTCAGAACTCAGTTACCTTATACATTTTCTTTTGCTTTTTAAACTTACTTCTTATCACATTCAAAAAAGTAGAGAGCAGGGGAGCCCTCAGAACACCTTCCGTCTCTCTCTTGCTTCCCCTAACCTGGTTGTTGAGACTTCTCAGGCCTTCAGGCACACAGAGAAGGCAGCATTTATCTGGTTCTCTTTTACTGAGACTAGCAATCTTTGTTTATTTTACTGGTGAATTCAGTCCACTTGCTGGCACATTTATGTTCATTTCTATCATTTTATTTTGCCTCATATTTCTATTGTTTTTCGACTTTTGTGTGTGTGTGTGTGAGATGGAGTCTCGCTCTGTCTCCCAGTCTGGAGTGCAGTGGCGTGATCTCAGCTCACTGCAAGCTCCGCCTCCCAGGTTCAAGGGATGCTCCTGCCTCAGCCTCCCGAATAGTTGGGATTACAGGCACATGACGCCACACCCGGCTAATTTTTGTATTTTTAGTAGAGATGGGGTTTTACCATGTTGTCCAGGCTGGTCTTGAACTCCTGACCTCAGGTGATCCGCCCGCCTCGGCCTCCCAAAGTGCTGGGATTACAGGTGTGAGCCACCGCACCTGGCCTGTTTTTCCACTTTTTGCCCTCTTTTGTGGTCATCCCCCTCGCTCACCCGGCCCCATACCTCTTAATGCAGTTCTGGAAATTCTAGGTTACCAGACACTGCCAGGGCAGACATCAGCTCCCGTAGATGCTTATTCCAATGCAGTCCCATTTTTATGCAGCTCCTGGAGCAGAAAATACTTCCTTATTTTCCTGTAAGCCATGCTATGCTTAGAAAAGAATGTTTTGTTTACTTTTTGTTTGGTTGTTTTGGATCCAGCATTTTAGGTGTGCTGCTATTTTGTCAGAAAGAATACTCTTATTTTTTTACTCTATTCTCTCATTCATTCAGTCACTCAGTCATTCAACAAGAATTTATGGAACATCAAATAAGTGCCAAGATTGTTTTAAATGGATCATACTGTAGGTCTATTTGTAATCTGCTTTCGTTTGCTTAGGATATTGTGGACACATTTTCTGGTCAATATTTAATTCAATTTAAAATCATTTTCATTAGTTTATATCATTTGTTTTCATTTATATTGATAATACCTCTAATTCTCAATTAGTAGACACTAAGATTATTACAAAAAGTGCCTATTATAATAAGCCTTGTGATGAATATCATTGTGGGAAAAGCTTTATGCACAGATACAATTATTTTCACAGGAAACAAAACACATGGAATTTGTGTCTCAGAAGAAGAAATAAAAGACCAAAGGATGAGAATTTAATATATTTGAATCATGTACATTTAATGATCCGGAGCATAATTATCTTGTTTGGGATGGGGAGAGACTTTCTAAGAAAAGTTTTAAATAAAACAAAACTAAAGAAAAAGTTGAATACTAATGACTACATAAAAATTTAAAATTTCTGTACATAAAAAGCCAAAATTAAATGGCCCACGATAAAATGGAAATATATTCGCAGTGCAGAATAGGGGTTAGCAAGGGTCAAATCCTGCGGCCTCCTGTTTTTAAAATAAAGTTTTACTGCAATATAGCCACATCCATTCCTTTGTGTATTGTCTGTGCTGCTTTCACACTAGAAAGGCAGTGCTGAGTAGCTGTGACTTGCAAGTACTTCAGTACCTAAAGTATTTACAATGTGGTCAATTACAGAAAAAGTTTTCAACCTCTGCTGTAGATGATAGAAGTTTATCATCCTTAATATACAAAAACCCCTACAATTCAGTAAGAAAGCATACTTAATTGAACCAACATCTACTCAATATCTGCTCTGTGCTGGGTCCTCTTGTTGGGGACAGTAGAAACAAGAGAGACAGTCCCTGCCCTCGTGGAGCTGACCTTGAAAGGGGATCAGGCAGGTAATAGAAATACATTAACAAACGAATGTGTTTATGTAATGCCACACATTGATAAGTGCTGTGAAGAAGCTAAAAAATGGCAATAAAAAACTGTGTTGGGCTTGGGACCGGGAATGTCCTTGGCTAGAAGATAGTTTTGTCTGTGGTGCTCACCGAAGGCCACTCACTGGAGTTAACATTTGAGCTTACAGTCCTTATAGTCAGGATTACTTTGTAGCATTAGAAGCAGGTAGTATGAATACCACAAAAAAGTTGGGTGTTAGTATTGTGCTATGTATTCTTCTAGGGTTATATCCATTAATCTAAAATAGTTATACATCTATTGAATGTTGCTAAATGAGAAGAGATTTTATTCTATAGACTGCTATATAATTTATTTTACTTAAGCATAATTCAATAAATTGAATGACTAGAAATTACTTAACAAAGCTGCTATGATTGAACAATTTGCTCTACTTTTCAGTTACTGTCCCCTCACGATGCATGAAAGACTTTGTGTAGCAGAGCCTTACAGTTAATTTTTGACCCAATTATTTCCTTGGGAAAGCTTCCTAGAAGCAGAATTGCTAGATCAAAGAAAATGCACACGTTGAAGGCTTTTGAGATACACTGAAAAACTTGAGTTTCAGACAGTGGACAGGTATTTGCATTTCCTCTAAAAGTGAATAAGATTACCCATTTCCCCTTGTGCCATGAAAGCATTCACATTACTTTCAATGTGATATGGGCAAATGTTATTTTTCATATTTTAGTTTCCATGATTTTTGTTTAGGTCAAATATTTATATGTTTGTTTGTATTCATTTTTGGAGAAACTTCTCTTTAAAGTCTTTACTGATTTGTCCATGGTGTTTTTATATTTTTATTGATTTGAAAGAGCCCTATACATGTTAAAGACAATAACCTCTTAGCCAGTTTACTTGCCTCTAAATTCTTTTCATGATGGCTTTGATAACAAATAATTTTTGATTCAATTAATCTAACCCACTTTTCTTTGTGATTTCTGCCTTTGATATCATTCATAAATAGAACTTTCCTAATTAGCCTGTATTTTCATCTACTACTTTCATACTTTTATTTTTGAAAGTTAAATCTTAGCATATTTACTATCTAATTTGGTATAACACGTAAGCTAGATTCTGTATTCTTTTTTTCCCCCAAATGTTTAAGCCAATTGATTCAATGGCATTTACTAAATCACCTTTATTCTTTCTCAGGAATTTGAACTCACACCTTTTTCATCTGCTACGTTTACGTTATGTGCTTGTCTATATTCTGGATTTTAATCCTATCTATTTCTGTGCTGGTTTCATAGTGGTTAAATTATTTTAACTTCATCTTCTATTTCTATTTGTAACTCAAACTTATTACTCTTCCTTTCGTACTATTTTCAATCATTTTTCTTTGAGATAAAGTTTTGTTTTCTTTATTTTCAATTTCCAAAACAATTCATTTAAAATGTTCAAATTGGCCGGGCGCGGTGGCTCAAGCCTGTAATCCCAGCACTTTGGGAGGCCGAGATGGGCGGATCACGAGGTCAGGAGATCGAGACCATCCTGGCTAACACGGTGAAACCCCGTCTCTACTAAAAAAATACAAAAAAACTAGCTGGGCGCGGTGGCGGGCGCCTGTAGTCCCAGCTACTCGGGAGGCTGAGGCAGGAGAACAGCGTGAACCCAGGAGGCGGAGCTTGCAGTGAGCTGAGATCCGGCCACTGCACTCCAGCCTGGGCGGCAGAGCGAGACTCCGTCTCAAAAAAAAAAAATAAATAAATAAATAAAAATAAAATGTTCAAATTATAGATATACTTGGGATGGATTGAGAACATTAAATTATCTTCTCAAGCAAAATTTCCATTTATCCTAATTTTCCCATTCCTCAGTAAATGTTCATATATATATATATACACATATATAAACAATATTGACAGTAAATGTTAACATATGTATGAGCATAAAAATATATGACCTGCATATTTTCTGTCAATATTGTTACAAGATTTTTTATGCTTCTAATATGAATGGAATCAGTCTTCCATTATACTTTTCAATTGCATATTACTGATATATAGAAAATGTGTTCTTTTGTACTTTGTATATTTTTTGTGTTTGTTTTATAATTTCCCCTTTAATGAAATTTTCATCAGTTATAATTAACTTTACATTATTTTTAGTTTTTATGCAAATGATATCATCTGCAAAAAATGTGATTTTTTCCATCTATTAAATATTTTATCTTGTTCATTTCCCTTGTCTGATCACAAGGGACTAAAATCCCAAACCTATATTAAGTAATAATAGTAACAGGAGATATTTATAACTCGTTCTTAATTTTAGTGGCTATTTCTCATGCAGTTCACTATCAAGTATGAAGTTGACTCGATTAGAGATATTTATGCTATGAAGGAAGCATCCTTTCATTCCTATTTTATCAAGAGCTTTTAACCAAAATAAATGGCTGAGTTTTATCAAAATATTTTTTGTGGGGTGAGATGGTAATGTCTATCAGGCTAATTCCATTACTGTTCATCTGTGACATTTTTTTTTCTGCTTCATGTTTAAATGTTCCTATCTTCATAAAATACAACCTATTTAATCATGGCTTTTTTTTCTTTTCATGAACTCTAAACCCATGTGATAACATTTTATTTATAATTTTTCTTCATTATCTTTTTTACATTTAAACATTTAATCCATTTGGAATTTACTATAAGATATGAAGTAGAAGTAAACTTTGGTTTTTTTTTTTTTTTTTTTTTTACAAAAATATTTAGCCAGTTGTCCACACACTAGTGATCAAAAGCCAAACTTCCAAAATGCTACATTTATCATGGAATAATGTGATTTGACTGTCTCAGTCAGCTCAGGCTGCCATAACAAAACACCATAGCCTGGGTGGCTTAAACAACAGAAACGTATTTTCTCCCAGTTCTGCAGGCTGGAAGTCTGAGGTCAGGATGCTAGCATGGTCGGGTTCTGGCGGGGGCTCCTCCTGGCTTGCAGATGGTTGCTTCCGCTCTGTGTCCTCATATGGGAGAAGAGACTGAGGCTGAGAGATCTCTGTCTCTCCTCCTCTTCTTATAAGGACATTGATCCTATTGGATTAGGGCCCTACCCTTATGACCTCATTTGACCTTAATTACATCCTGAAGACTCTCCAGATATAGTCACTGGGGGCTAAAGCTTCAACATATACATTCTGGGAGGACACAGTTCAGCCCCTAGCAGTGATGTGCCTGGATACAATGTGCAGAGAATTGAGTTAAGCAAACCCCTCAGTACATGACACACTATTATCACCAGCCTGTGCAAGAGGACTCTGATTTCCCTTTTTTCTTACTTTTCATCCCAATTCCCAACTCCTATACACATGCAAGCTAGTATGTCTAATTTCTCTGAGACATATTTTTAATGACAAATGTTACGAATTTGTCATTAAAAATAGTAATATTAACTAATACCATTAACATTGTTACTATTATTACTATTACCAACGATTTGAAATTTCTGTCATTACTAACATTGATTTGAAATTTCTATTATTAACGTTGATTTGTAATTTCGGTCCTTTGTGATCAATGAAAATATATGAAATAAAGTATTTAATAGATAAAAAATTACCAATTT
Organism: Macaca nemestrina; assembly: GCF_043159975.1. Lineage (NCBI taxonomy): Eukaryota > Metazoa > Chordata > Mammalia > Primates > Cercopithecidae > Macaca > Macaca nemestrina. The sequence continues at coordinate 119,409,353 of NC_092131.1, forward strand.
TGTACACAGCATTATTGTTTACATGTATGGTGTGTGTGTATGTGTATCCAAAACATAAATGTGTGTATATATAAATCTCAAAGACATTTGTAGATGTCAGAGACATTATGTTATCTTCATAAAATATTAGATTAATTGCATATGAAAGTGCTTCTAATTAATTTACATAAGTGATACTATGTTGTACATCTTACTATGTTCCTTCCTTTTAAAATCTAAACTATGTTATCACAATTTTTCCATTTTAGTAACTATAAATAAAAGATATAAAAGAAAAGCTATGAGGGGATAGGGCTGAGCATATAGTATTGTAATGTTTATTGTTATCTAAAAATGGCAAGGAAAAATGAAATAAAAGAGGAGTACATCATATTAATTTATGATAAAATATTTAGACCTGAACTATGCAATATGATAGCCATTTGCCACATATAGTTATTTAAATGTAAATAAAATAAAAACTAAAATTCACTTTCTCAGCCACACTAACCACATTTCAAGTGTTCAATAGCCATGTAAGGCTGGTAGCTACTGTATCCAACAAATAGATCTAAGACATTTCTATCAATGCAAAACATTCTATTGGAAAGTGTTAAAAGTAGGCAATCTCAATGCTGCAAAGATGGAGAGGAGAAAGAGTGGTGGAGAAAAGTGTTTCCTTTTTACAAATACAAGGTCTTCTGAATGAAGATTTTTCTAAAGTTTCTAGATGGAGTTTCTAATGCTTCCATTGCAAGGAAATACTTAAGGAGATGTTGTTAAATCGATGGACATTTGTTCTGCTGTCCTAGGCACTCTTCTACGTGAGTGACAGCACCACATGGTCCTACTCCGGGAGAGCTGACATTCTAACAGCCCACAGGGAAAGATGACAATCAAGAAGAAATATGGGAAGGTCCTACAGAATGTACTAGGGAGGCTTTACTTTAGACTGGGTGGTCAAGGAAAGCCTCTCTGAGCACACGGCATTTCATCAGTGCTGGAAAGACAAAGGAAACTAGCCATGTAAAGATGTGAGGGAGGAGAAAGAGCAAGTGCAAAGTGCCAAGGCATGAATGCACCTCAAATACACAATGAAGCATAGGAAGGCATATGGCCTGACAGCAAAATAAGTGGTGGGGAGAGCCTTAAGAGAGACCCTGTCTGGCAGCAGTGGATAATGAAGTATATTGTTCTGTTAGACCAGAGCTTCTCAAGCTCAGACTATTAACATTTTGAGTTAGATATTTCTTTATTGGGTGGGGAGAAGGGGTGTCCATATGCATTTTATGATGGTTTGCAATATCCTTTGCCTCTACCCACTAGATTCCAGTTGCATCACTCTAGTTGTGAGAACCAAAATTATCTCCAAGTATTTTCAAATATCCTTTGGGGACCAAGTCACCCTTCATTGAGAATCACTGTGCTGAACCACACTATTCTTTCAGGTCAGTTTCCAAATACTGATCCATGCCCATCTGTGATTCTGATCAGCCTAGCAATGATAACGTGGTCACACACTTTCCCTACAACCAATGACGATTCTTCCCTGTATACTTGCCTACAGTTGGAGGAGCAATTGTATCACATGCTTGTCCTGTCCAATGAATTTTGGCTGGTAGCCTCGCATTTTATCAGAAAAACAAAGAATCTACTGATGTGGCTTGAGTCAGAAATCCTAATCAACACCCTCATAAGGCCAGCCTGAGTCCTCGTTCTTGGCAGCACTCTAAAGAACTTCATGCCAGATAATGGACAACTGTGCACAATAGCAGGAGAAGAAAGGGGTCCAGGGTGAGACAATCTGGGTCCCTCTCTGGCTGGTCTTGTTGCGGAAACTACTTTTTCTATTGAAACCAATAATCTTTTATTTAATTGGCACATGATGAGGATTGTAACTTAGGCTTTCAATAAGATGATATTTTTGAAATATTTATAGGTGTGTCCCTGCCCTGCCAATATCTATTCCATCTTTGTGTTTTACCCCCAACCCATACTATTCAAGAGCTGGATTATTCCCTGCTCATTATTTCTGAAAGAGACTGTGACAGCTGAAAGAAGAGAAAAAAGTAGCTGCTATCTGGTTTTGAATATCAAAAGAACAGGTTTTGAGAGAAAAGGGAAAGAATAAAAGATCAGACAGAAAGAAGAAACAAACAGGAGAGTATAGGAAAGGCAATTCTCCCTCCCTGGCCCCCACCCACCCTCGACTGTGCACACACACACACACACACACACACACACACACACCCTGGGCTTGATGGATAAGGAGAAGACAACACAGAAGTGATGGGGCAGAAGAGACACCAAGGTCTGAGAAAAGGAACTAAGTCACTTTTGCCAGTTGCCTGGCTTCTATTTGAGCAAGGGGCTCCATCTGCTATGTGAACCCAGAGGTGATATCCATTGCCTTTTCAAACAATGTCCTTCTGATAGCAGACAATAGTTTGCCCATTGGTTATCTAACCAGAAGAGTGCCCTTCTATACCTGACCCCTAAAACCCCTGGCACCATCCCACAGCACAGATACATCCAACAGAGGCCTTGGTGATCCACAGACCCTGGTCACCAAGTTGGATGAGGCTGGGAGTGGTGTGGAAGGGAGAACCCCAAAACTTACAGGAACCCAATTGGGGCAGGAAGTAGGAGTGAATGCCCCTTCTAGAGGTCACAGATGGTTATTCCTAATTTGCTGTCTGTGCCCTCTGTACAATGGAAGCAAAGCAATGAATCTGTTGCCTGTCCATACTATCTGAGGCATTGGTAGCTATTCAACTGGCTCCTCCAATTTTCCATTATTTCTGTCCTTTCCAGCCTAAGCTGCTGTGAACTTCAGGTTTCCCGAGATAGCAGAGAGGCTTGTGCTTCCTTCGGTCTGGTTCTATGTATGTACATCCTGCAGAATTTCCCCAATGTTTCCAGTATACAGAAGAAGTTTGCCCTTTTTAAGGGCTTCTATTGTTTTTTCCTCCCCAATTTTCATATTTATTTGGTCATTTCAGTGAAAATTTGGAAGGGATAGGCTTCAGTCAGTTGAACTAAATTCCTTCTCTTGAAATTCAGCTGTGCACTGTCTTTCCAATGTCATCTTAATTTTACCATAGTTTGTGGAAAGTCTTTGAAATTTGAGTAATTCTACAAACCTTTGCTCACCTATGGTCATTTCAAGTGGAATGCATAAGAGAAGCAAATTTATGAAAATATGGCCTTACATTGCCTTGTTTTCACCAGATTCAGTCGATTTTTTTAAAAGTCTAGCTACAGGTTGACAGGGTATACAGAATCTCCATTCTGGGATTACCTCTGGTATTTTAGGTGTGACTCATTGGTGCTTTCTGGAGAAGTTTGACATTGGCAAGAAGAAAAGAAAAGAAAAGGCATTCTCTTGTTAATGTCAATGCATACAGTGGCCTTCTCCTTATAATTCCCTCCAGTGCTATGAGCAGACAGCAAACTGGATTCTTTTCCCCTTTGTACCCCTTTCAATTCTTTAATTTTCCTTATTGGCACTTTACATGAAAGAAATTGTACAGAGTTAAGAATGCATTTTAGGATGTTTTCCTCTGCCAAATTTGCTTGCAAATTTTGCTCCTGCTAGAAGATAAAATGGAACACTCTTGACATTGCCAATATTCCTGACTGTGGGATCACTTAAGATATTACTTTCCGACTTAGCAATCTCTGAAAGTTGTTCTCCTCTGTGATTTGATACAGACCTTTGCCAATTTGCTCTCTCTCTTTTTTTCACTTTTAACACATTTCCATGCAATATACAAATGCCAGTGTGCAAATCATCCAGAATTATTCACATCCTAAAATAAAGTTCCTTTTCTTTTCCATTGAAATTGTAAAGCTTAAAATAAATTTAGAAGAAAAAAATCCCCCAGACTTATGGTTTGTGTTTGTCTAAAATGACTTTGTTTCACAAGCAGTGGTTTTGTAGTGTGCCCTGTTGGGTACAGTGGCCACCTTGAGTAATCAGTGAAACTCACAGGCAGAGGCCAAGCAGGACATCCACAGGGATGATTTTAAATGTTAGTGTGCAGGACTGAAATTCCACGGTGGTCTGAGCTTGACCAAGCATGTTTTGTCAGGGTTGGTATTCTGATACTGTTTTCCAGACCCTGATAAGAACAGGCTTGAAAGGGAACGGAAGAGATATTTTAGGGAGGCTGAAGAGTTGAGATCCTAAACAGGGCTGCCTGGGGGACAGCCAGGCTGAGTGAGAAAGCTGCCTTCTAGGAGGTTCTCATTCCCACCCCTGAGCATTTCAGAATCTTGGGTAGACACCTGAAGCTCAAACCTGAAAAAGGCAAAAGACAAAGGCAAAAGGTTGTCAAAGGTTATGACTCTCCCTCTGAGGTCAGCTCTTTGCCCCACAAAACCCCTCTTCACACTAGGAGAGTCCTTGTGCAAAGTCAGCTCAGCCATAGGCTTGGACAAGCAGGAATAACAGGCCTCAGATAGGTTCAGATGGATCATTGCTTTCCTTTCCTTTCTCCAATCCTACAGTTTCTGAAATGGGTCATAATTTGGCTTCTGTTAGAGGCAGCTAACTGTTGTTGAGAGCTGATCTTAGCCAGGCACTGTGCAAACTGCTTTCTATTCATGACCTTATTTGATCCTCACAACTCCCCAGTTATGAACCATTGCTACCCCCATTTATGAATCAGGAACTAGGAGCTAAGAGATTCAGAGCTTGCTCAGGGCCACACCACCAGTAAGTGGTAACCCTTAGCCTGTGCTAGTTCCCACTAAGATTTTGGCTTCCTAATGTTGAGGTAATGCATTTCTTTTAAAGAGCCTTAATTTGTTTGATCTCATCTGAATCTTTCAAGCTTTTGAGATTTCATAATCCTTTTTATCTCTTTTTACTATTGTTCATAATTTGTGTCAATTTGTCCCTTAAATATTTTATGTCTTTTATTACTAATCCTTTAATAATTTAGCATTGACATAGTTTCATGTTCTTTAATATCTGAGCTTTAATTTCCAGTAGCAAGCACTTTTCCTGGCACACAGAAAGATCCAAATTAATATTTGTTGAATAATGAGTGAGCTTATAGCTTTCATAGTTTTGGGTTGTTACTCTGCTTTATAAGTTTCCCTTTAATTATTTAAGTTTTTTTATTCACACTTTTGTGGTTTAACTTTGACACAATTAGACAACTGTAAGTTCTGAGCTAGTGGTTTTATCTATTATGATTGTTTTAATTTTTCCTTTAGTTGTTAATATGTGTTAAGTTTTTAATTTTACCTTTCAAAGTTCTGATTTCTATTTCTTTTGCTCCCTTTAATCTCCCTATATTTAACATATAAATCCTTAATTTTCTGTTTTTCTTAGACTTTTAGGTTTTTTTCTTTTACATTGTTATCACACTGACTCATCTTTTTACTTACACATTTTTCATCAATAATTTTAATTATTTTACTCTGCAGATGATTTTAAAAGTGATGATTTGGGAGAGGGTGGAAGGCTAAAAATAAATCTTCCTGATGTTCTCCTTCAATGATTCTCTAATTCCATTCAATTCTCCTGGTATAAATAACAACAAACAGTAACAGGAAAAGAAAAACTGGACAACAAACAGTTACATGCCAGAGTGAACATTAAGCCTATTTAATCATCAGAATGGGCTCAGGCACATGTACCAACGAAACAGAGCAGTTGCTGGCTGCCCAGGACCTGCAAGGCTGCACTGGTATGCACTGGCTGCAGATCACTGGGGCATAGAACTCGTCTCAGTGCAAGAAAGAGGAGACTGCCATCTTTTTCCTTTTCCCTCCAGAGGGATTCCCACCAGAAATTTGGATGGAGTTCATTATTCTTTTACTTTTCTTTGTAGTTTTACCACATGTATAAACATTCTTAACAACGTTATATAGTTTTTGCATTTTGAAAAGCAGCTTTTTGCAAACAGATTTATACTCTTTGCATTATTTTTGACCAACTTTAATTGACCAAGATTATTTCTTTCTTCTTAATTTTTTTGAGACAGAGTCTCTTTGTTACCCAGGCTGGAATACAGTGGCACCATCTTGGCTCACTGCAACCTCCACCTATTGGGTTCAAGCGATTTTCCTGTCTCAGCCTCCCAAGTAGCTGGGACTACAGGAGCGCACCATCATGCCTGGCTAATTTTTGTAATGTTAGTAGAGACAGGGTTTTTCCATGTTGCCCAAGCTGGTCTCGAACTTTTGACCTCAGGTGATCCACCCGCCTCAGCCTCCCAAAATGCTGGAATTACAGGCACAAGCTACCACGCCCATCCTGACCAAGATTATTTCACAAGAAGTATCCTTGTTGCTGCCTGTGAAATATATTTTTATTGCTGTATATTTCATTGTGTGAATATACAACAATATACTTTGTCATTCTATTTGTAATGTGAATTTTCCTGAGTTTTTCTTTTTTGACTGTGTTAGAACATTTTGATTGTTGTCTCCTGATGCACATTTCTAAGGGTTTCTTTAAGTTAGACATTTAGAAATAAAAAAAGCTAGTCTCAAGGGGCATGCATCTTCAACTTTATTAGAGAATGCCAAACTATTCAACTAGTGCTATACCAATTTACACTTCCTCAAGCACAGTCATATGATTTTTTGTTTCTCTTCATTCTTTTCAATACTTGATATTACACATTTGAATATTTTTGCCAATCTGATGGGTTTGAAATATCACTATGGCTTTGATTTGACTTTTCAAATCACAAATGATATTAGGCATCTTTTCATAAGACTGGTTGGCTACTCATATTCTTCATCTAAAAGATACTTGTTCTAGATTTGCATATTTTTCTTTTTTTGTTACTTATCATTTTTTTTCCCTTTATTTCTTCTGGAAAAAAAAAACTAGGATACATGTGCAGAATATGCAGGTTTGTTACACAGGTTTATGTGTGCCATGGTGGTTTACTGCACCTATTGACCCATCCTCTAAGTTCCCTCCCCTCACCCCCAATCTCCCAAACAGGCCGTGGTGTGAATTATTCCCCTCTCTGTATCTATGTGTTCTCATTGTTCAACTCCCACTTATAAGTGAGAGCCTGTGGTGTTTGGTTTTCTATCCCTATGTTAGTTTGCTGAGGATAATGGCTTCCAGCTTCAGTCATGTCCCTGCAAATGATGTGATCTCATTCCTTTTTATGACTGTTTAGTATTCCATGGTGTATATATACCACATTTTCTTTATTCAGTCTATCACTGATGGGCATTTGGGTTGGTTCCATGTCTTTGCTATTGTAAACAGTGCTGCAGTTAAACATACATGTGCATGTCAGACTTGCTTATTTTTCTATTGAGCTATTTCTCCTAATTAATTGATTAATATTATTTATACATTTTTTAAAATTTTATTCTGTATATTGGGCATTGTATTTTCACTTTATGGGCCTTTGGTTAAACATAAATGCTTAATTTAATATAGTAAAATTTATCATTCTCTTTCTCTAGAGTGCACTTTATATACCTTGTTTAAGAATTCCACCTATATGCCAGAGTCATAAACATATTCTTCTATATATTTTGTAAGTTTTATAGCTTTACCTTCCACATTTAAGGTTTTTTTTAATCTATCAAAGAACTAATTTTAGACTTATTCATCCTATGTTTGATTTCCACTTCATTAATCTCTCCTATTATCAGGTAGAAACACTGATAATACTAAACATACTTAGGTAAAAATAAGCATATGTAATTCTTTAAATTTCACAGCAATCATTTGTTTAGAGGACACCAGAAAACTTACCTTAATAAACATGCATATAGAGGAGGTGATAAAATCTCACTTAATTCTTCAGACCTTGGAGAGCTATTAAAACCTAATAAAGCTTTTAATGGTAAGATCTGCATTTTTAAAATATAACTTTAGCCGAAGTAGATGAGATCACAGAGCTCTGAACTATGACACTAACAATAGAAATTCAAGAAGAGAAACTGATTTCTAGGAAACAATCCTAAGTAATTGATACTGGTCGGGTCTTACTGGGCATGAGGGATGCAAGAGAATGGGTCTAAGATCAGTGCTTGGTTTCAATGTTGGTATAGTATGCGGTTAGTGACTCTATTAAGTGAGACAGAGAGTATGGGAATAGAAACCAGCTAAGAGGTTGAAAGTACAGGTGGATTATTCCATTCTTGCACTGCTATGAAGAAATACGCGAAACTGGAAATTTATAAAGAAAAGAGGTTTAATTGGCTCATAGTTCTGCAGACTGTATGGGAAGCATAGCAAGAGGCCTTGGAAAGCTTTTACTCATGGTAGAAGACAAAGCAGGAGCAGGCATCTTTCATGGCAAGAGTAGGTCCAAAAGAGAGAAGGGAGGCACTACACACTTTTAAACAACCAGATCTCACAAGAACTCACTCACTATCACCAAGACAATATCAAGGGGTTGGTGCTAAACCATTCATGAGAAAGCTGTCCCCATGATCCAGTCACCTCGCATTAGGCCCCACCTCCAACACTGAGGATTACAATTCGACATGAGATATGGGTAAGGACACAAATCCAAACCATATCTCAGTTAGTCAAGGATTCCAATAGAAAAGGATGACACACATTGGACAATTCGAGGACTCCAGGAAGAACTGTATGGTGAGAGCTGCAGCTTTGTTAGAGGGATGTGACATGTAACCAACCCACTGGATCCAGCAGGTGCTGCTGAGGAAATAAGTTCCTAGCCCAATCTTTTCCTTCCTTCCAGTCTCTTACTGGTGCTGCCCATTTGCAAAACCCAACTGGAAGCCAGAAGGCTAAGGAGTCTCTGATATAGACTAAGCTAAGTCTCCTTGGACATAAACAAGGGCTGAAAGGTAGAAAGTGGATTTAAAGGAACAAATGATATGTAGCACAATAGGTGAAATAAAAGGATCTTTTAGATTTTCTTTAAAATAGATCAGAACTTGTGGGAGATAGATGAAACATATTGGCAAACTGTTGATATTTGTTAAAGCTGTGGGGCCGGGCGCCGGTGGCTCAAGCCTGTAATCCCAGCACTTTGGGAGGCCGAGACGGGCGGATCACGAGGTCAGGAGATCGAGACCATCCTGGCTAACACAGTGAAACCCCGTCTCTACTAAAAAATACAAAAAACTAGCCAGGCGAGGTGGCGGGCGCCTGTAGTCCCAGCTACTCGGGAGGCTGAGGCTGGAGAATGGCGTGAACCCGGGAGGCGGAGCTTGCAGTGAGCTGAGATCCGGCCACTGCACTCCAGCCGGGGTGACAGAGCGAGACTCCGTCTCAAAAAAAAAAAAAAAAAAAAAAAAAGCTGTGGAACGAGTTCTTCACAAGTGTTTGTTACAGCCCTCTCTACATCTTTGTTTGAAAATAATTTTGAGACTAAAAATGTAGGAAGAAGAGGGAAGAGAAAAGGAGGAAGAGGAGGATGAAATTATAGACACCACTGATGCTGTCTGTACATAGCTGAAAAAACTATATGAAAACTACACTATTGCAAGCACTCAGAGTGAAAGCTAAGGTATTCTTCCTAACCATCACCAAAGACACATCTTTATAAAAAATCTTCCTCCACAAAAGTCAATTCGAAGATGAGAATAAGGGTCATTGCAACATACGTGCAGATATAAACAGAAGGAAACAAGAAACATGAAAAAGCAAGGAAATTTGACACTTTCAAAGGAGCACAATAATTCTCCAACAACAGATTTCAATGAAAAAGAAATTTACAAAGTGCTGGAAAAATAATTCAAAATAATTATATTAAAGAAGCTTCTGTGAGATATAAGAGAACATAGATAAACAATACAAAGAAATCCATAAAACAATTCAAGATATGGATGAGAAATTCACCAGAGAGAGATATCAAAAAAGAGAACAAAACAGAAATTCCAGAATTAAATAATTTAATACATGAAATAAAAAAGTACATTTGATAGTCTAAACAATGAACTAGATCAAGGAGAAGAAAGAATTTCAAAACTCGAAGACAGGTCTTTTGAAATAACTAAGTCAGAAATAATAAATTAATAAAAAGGAAAGAATAAAAATAAGAAAAGTATACAGGAAAGAATGGACACCATAAAAGAATCAAATATTTAAATTTTGTGTGTTCCAGAAAATGAAGAAAAGTCCAAAGTCATAAAAAAAAAGTTTAATGAAATAGCTGAAAATAATTCAGGTATAGCAAGATATTTAGACATCCAAATACAGGAAACTCAGAGATCCCTATCTAGATATATCCCAAAAAGATCTCCATGGCATATTATTTTCAAACTGTCAAAAGTGAAAGATAAATAGAGAGATGTAAAAATAGCAAGACAAAAGCATCTAGTTGCATATAAGGAAAACCCCATCAGACAAACAGTGGATTTCTCAGCAGAATCCTTAGAGATAAGGAGAAATTGGGATGAGGTATTCAAAGTTCTGAAAGCTAAAAACACTGTCAACTAAGAATACTACACCCAACAAAGTTATCCATCATAAATGAAGGAGAAAAGTCTTTCACATACAGGCAAAAATGGAGGGAATTCATCATCACTAGATTAAACGTATAAGAAATGTTCAAAGGAGTCCTAAACATGGAAATGAAAGGGCAATATTTACCATCATCATGAAAACACATGAAAGTATACAACTCACTGGTAAAGCAAACACACAAATGAGGGAGAGAAAACACTCAAATCATACCACTACAGAAAACCTCAAAGAACAATGCTAAACAATAAGAGAGAAAGAAAGACACAAAAGATAACAAAACCAGAAACAACGAAAACTATGACAGGAACATAACCTCATATATCAATAATAATCTCGAATGTAAACAGACTAAATCCTCTGCTTAAAAAATATAGACTGACTGAATGGATTTAAAAACAAAACAAAACATGATCCAAGTATATGCTGCTTAAAAAAGACATAGTTTACATGTAAAGACACACACAGGCTGAAGAAAAGGTATGAAAAAAGTATTCTATGCAGCAGAAACCAAAAGCATGCAGGAGCAGCTATGCTTATATCAAACAAAATAGAACTTTAACTCAAAAACAGTATTTAAAAAGACAAAGAAGTAGTTATATAATGATAAAGAGACCAGCCTAGCAAAAAGATATAACAATTTAAATATATATGGACCCAAGACTGAAGCACCTAGATACATAAAACAAGTATTACTAGTTATAAAGAGAGAGATAGATCTCAATATATTAATAGTGTGGGATTTCAAAACCTTAGTCTGAGCATTAGACAGATCATATAGACAGAAAATCAACAAAGAAACATTGTATTTAAACTGATCTTTAGACGAAATGGACCTAACAAACATTTACAGAACATTTTATCCAACAACTGCACAATACACATTATTACCATCAGCACATGGAACATTTTTTAAGAAATACCACATATTAGGCCACAAACCAAGTATCAAGAAATTATAAAAAACTAAAATCATATCAAGTATCTTCTCAGACCACAATAAAACAAAACTAGAAATCAATACCAAGAGGAATTTTGAAAACTACACAAATATTTGTAAATTAAACAACATGTACCTGAATTACCATTGTGTCAATGAAAAAATCAAGAAGAAATTAAAACTTTTCCTGAGACCAATGAAAAGGAAAACACACATACCAAAACCTGTCAGATACAGCAAAAGTCATGCTAAAAGAGTTTATAGCAATAAACACATACATCAAAAATGTAGAAAGACTTCAAACAAACAACATAATGATGCATCTCAGAAAACTAGAAAGAACAAACCAAACCCCAAATTAGAAGGAAAAAAAGAAAAAAGAAATATCAGAGTGAATCTACAAAATAGAGATGAAAAAATTACAAAGGATTGACAAAACAAAAAGTTGGTCCTTCAAAAAGATAAAGAAAAATGATAAGCTACCAGTTAGACTAGCTAAAAAAAAAGAAAGAAGACCCAAATTAACACAATCACAAGTGAAAAAGGAGATATTACAACTGACACCACGAAAATACAAAAGATCTTTAGAAACTATTATGAACAGCTATTCATCTAAAAACTGGAAAACCTAAAAAAAATGAATAAGTTCCTTGGAAAATACAATGTCCCAAGATTGAATCAGAAGGAAGTAGAAGATTTGAACAGATCGATAATAAGTAGTGAAATTGAATCAGTAAATAAAATGTCTCCCAACAAAGAAAAGCCCAGGATTGGATGAATGAATTCACTGTTGAATTCTAATAAACATACAAAGAAGAAATAGTACCAATCCTCCCGAAACTGTTCTGAAACACACAATAGTTCTGAAACTGTTCCAAAAACTGAAGAATAGATAACTCCTCCCTAACTCATTCTACAAAGCCACTGAGGAAATCACAGATACCACTGACCCTGTGCACTGCCAAAGAAGTCATACAAAGATCACACACACACACATAAAAAAAAAATTATTTTGGATTTGCAGAAATCTGAAATCAAAGTCAAAGTATCTTAATCAACATACATACATCTTCAGGAAAAACTTAACCTGTACAAAAGCAATTTCAGGCTAGGCTGAAAAACTTATCCTGTACAAAAGCAATTACAGGTGTCTCACACCTGTAATCCCAGCACTTTCGAATGTTGAGATGGGAGGACTGCTTGAGCCAGGAATTCCAGATCATCTTGGTCAACATAGGGAGACTCTGTCTCTAAAAAAATAATAAATAAAATTAAAAAATAGCTGGGCATGGTGGCACACATCTGTAGTCTCAGCTACTCAGAAGGCTGAGGTAGGAATATCACCTGGACTCAGGAGGTCAAGGCTGCAATGAGCCATGATTGCACCACTGCACTCCAGCCTGGGTGACAGAATGAGACCCTCTCTCAAAAAATATTTTTTAAGCAATTTCAAAAACTGGAACAAGTGACTGCTACATAAATTGTGCAGGTATCGATGGAAGAACAAAGGAAACATGAAAAACCAGGGAAATACAACACCACCAAAGGACCACAACAATTGCTCAGCAACAGACCCTAATCAAAAAGAATTCTGTGAAATGCCAGATGAAGAATTCAAATATGGATTTTAAAGAAGCTCAATGAGAGATGCAAGAGAAATCTAAAAACTGATACAAAAAAATTAGAAAATTAATTCAAGATATAAATGAGAAATTTATCAAGAAGATAGATATCTTCTTATATATTAAAAATATATAATATATATAATTAATTATAAAGATATATATCTTTAAATATATTTATATATTATATATAAATATATAATATACTAAGTATTGTATATAAATATATATAATTTATATATATATCTTCTTATATTTTTTTAAAAAGCAGAAATACTGGAACTAAAAAATTCATTGAAGGAAACACCAAATAGATTTCAAACTCTCAATAACAGACTAAACCAACTAAGCAAAAAAAAAAAGTAAAAAGAAAAAAATCAGAACTTGACAACAGGTCTTTTGTAATAATCCAGTCAGAAAAAAATAATAAACAAGAATTAAAAAGAATGAACAAAGACTTTGAGACATCTGTGACTACATAAAGTGGTTGAACTTATGAATTATAGGTATCCCAAGGAGGGAGAGCGATGAAAGAGTTTAGAAAACCTATTTAAAGAAATAATCAATGCAGAAATCCCACATCTATTAATAGAGTCAGACATCCACATATAAGAAGCCCAGTAATCCCCAGAAAAATATATTACAAAAAGGACTTCACTACTGCATGTTATGTTCAGAATGTCTAAAGTTGAATTAAAATAAGTGATTTTAAAATTAGCAAGAGAAAAATGTCTAGTCACCTATTAAAAAAAAAAATTAGGCTAAGAGTAGATTTTTCAGCAGAACCTCACAGGTAAGAAGAGAATACAATAGCATTTTCAAAGCACTGAAAGAACAAAACTGTCAGCCAAGGATTTTTTATCCTCCCAAAATAAGCTTCACAAATAAAGGAGAAATACAGTTGTTTCTTGACAAGCAAACACTGAGGGAATTTCTCCTCACTAGCCAGACCCTACAGGAAATGCTCAAAGGGGTCATAAACATGGAAATGAAAGGTTGATATTCACCATCATGAAAACACATGGAAATAAAAAACTCATAGTTCTTATAAAACAGTCAAATAAAGGAGGAATAGAAAGGAATTGAATGGCAACAGAACAGAGTTTCATCAAACCACAAATGACAAAAAAAAGAAAAAGAAACAAAGAATTTTTAAAACCAAGTTGAAAACGATTAACAATGTGACAGGAACAAAGCTTCACATATTAATATTAGCCTTCAATGTAGATGAATTAAATGCTCCAGTAAAAATATACAGACTGGCTAAATGAATTTTTTAAATGATCCAGCTATATACTACACACAAGAAACTCACCTTACCTTTAAAGGCACATAGACTGAAAAAAAAAAAAAAACTCAAAGGTGGAGAAAGATTTTCTATGCAAATGAAAACCAAAACTGAGCAGGAGTATTATACTTATTAGATAAAAGAGACTTTAAATCAAAAACAGTTTTTTAAAAAAGACAAAAAGGGCATTATATAATGATAAAGGAATCAACTTAGCAAGAGCAAATAACAATCCTAAATATATATGCACGCAACATTGAAGCACCCAAATTCACAAAGCAAGTATTATTAGACCTAAGGGGTGAGATAAACAGCAATATAATGATAGTGAGTGAATTAAATACCCTATTCACAGCACTAGACACATCATCAAGACAGAAAATTAATTTTAAAAATTGGACTTTATACCAAATGAACCTAATAGACATTTAGAGAACATTCTACCCAACAACTAGAGAATATTCTTTTCACTCACACATGGAACATTCTCCAAGATAGACTACATCTTATAGGCCACAATACAGGTCTTAACAAAAGTTTAAAAATTGAAATAATATCAAGTAACTTGTCAGACCACAGTGGAATAAAGCTAGTAACGAATGCCAAGAGGAACTTCAGAAACTATGCAAATATCTGGAAATTAAACAGCATGTTCCTGAAAAATCACTGGGTCAATGGAGAAATTAATGTAAAAATTTAAAGATTTTTTTTGAAATGAATAAAAATGAAAATACAACATACCTAACCCTGTACAGTATAGCCAAGGGAATGCAAAGAGAGACATTTATAGCATTAGATGCCTACATCAAAAAATTTGAAAGATTACAAATTAGCAACCCAACACTACACCTCAAGAAATAGATAAAAAGGAACACACCAAACCCAAAGTTAAGAAATAAGAATGATGAGAGCGTAACTAAATAAAAGAGACCCCCTCAACAATACAAAGAATGAACAAAACAAAATGTTGGTTGTTTGAAAAGATAAGCAATATTGAGAAACCACTAGCTAGATTAGCCAAGAAGAGAGATGATCCAAACAAACAAAATCACATAAGAAAATGAGACATCTCAACTGATACTATAAAAATAAAAAAAGTTTAAAAATCAGAGATTATTATGTACAATTTTAGGCTCACAAACTAGAAACCCCAGAGAAAGTAGATAAATTCATGGAAACACACAACCTACTGAGACTGAATAAGGAAAAAACAGAACCCCTGAACAAACTAAAAATGAGTAGCAAGATGGAATTGTGTCTGGAGTTGGTTCCTTCCAGTGTAGAATGAAAGAATGAAGCTTCCACAGTGTGAAAGGGAACCTGAGCAGGTTACCACTCGCTGGCTGGGGTGGCCAGTTTTTATTCCCTTATTTGTCCCCTCCCATGTCCTGTTTCTGTCCTATCAGAATGCTCTTTTCTCAATCCTCTCTGTGATTGGCTACTTTTAGACTCCTGCTGATTGGTGCATTTTACAGAGCACTGATTGGTGCATTTTACAAACCTCTTGCTAGTTACAGAGCACTGATTGGAGCATTTTCACAGAGCACTGATTAGTGCATTTTACAAACTTCTTGCTAGCTACAGAGTGCTGATTGGTGCATTTTACAATCCCCTTATAAGACAGAAAAGTTCTCCAAGTCCCCACTCTACCCAGGAAGTCCAGTTGGCTGCACCTCTCCTAAAAAATCTTCCAATAAGTAAACACCTGAGACCAGATGAATTCACAGATGAATTCTATCAAACACACAAACAAGAACTAATACTCGTCCTGTTGAAACTAGCCCAAAAAAATCAATAGGAAGGGAGTTATCCCTAACTCATTCTACAAGGCCAGTATCATTCTGATACCAAAATCGGACAAGAGCACAACAAAAAAAGAAAACTACAGATCAATATATATGATGAACATAGATGCAAAAATCCTTAACAAAATACTAGCAAATCAAATCCAACAGCACATTTAAAAGATAATGATCAGGTTGAATTTATCCCAGGGATGCATGGATGATTCAACGTATGCAAATCAATAAATGTGATGCATTATACAAACAGAATTAAAGACAAAAACCTTATGATCATCTCAATAGATGCAGAAAAATCATTGAATGAAATTCAGCATCGCTTCATGATAAAAATCCTCAAAAAAACTAGGCATCAAAGGAACAAACCTCAGCATAATAAAGGCCACATATGACAAACTCACAGAGAACATAATACATAACAGGGAAAAGTTGAAAGTGTTCCCTCTGAGATCTGGTATAAGAAAGAATGCCCATTTCCGCCAGTCTTATTTAACACAGAACTGGAAGTCCTCACCAGAGCAATCAGGCAAGAGAAAAAAATAAAATGTATCCAATTTGGAAAGGATAAAGTCAAATTATCTGTTTGCTGATGATATGATCTTATATCTAGAAAACCCTAAAGACTCCACCAAAAAAATTCTCAAATGAATTCAGTAAAGTTTCAGGATACAAAATTAATGTATAGAAATCTGTGGTGTTTCCATACACCAATAATGATCTAGCTAAAGACAAAATCAAGAAGGCAATCTCATTTACAATAGCTACAGAAAGAAAAATACCTAGGAATATATTTAACCAAGGAGGTGAAAGATCTCTATATGGAGAACTAAAAAACTCTGACTGGCTCATGCCTGTAATCCCAACACTCTGTGAGGCCGAAGTGGGCAGATCACCTGAGGTCAGGAGTTCAAGAATAGCCTGGCCAACATGGTGAAACCCCGTCTCTAATAAATGTACAAAAATTAGCTGGGCATGGTGGTGCATGCCTGTAGTCCCAGCTACTCAGGAGGCTTAGACAGGAGAATAGCTTGAACCTGGGAGGCAGAGGTTGCAGTGAGCCAAGATCACACCACTACACTTCAGCCTATTGGGTGACAGAGTGAGACTCCGTATCAAAACAACAACAACAAAAATAAATAAAAATAAACTGAAAAAAGAAATTATAGATGACAGAAATAAATGCATTCCATGCTTATGAATTGAGAGAATCAATATTATTTAAATGACCATAGTGCCCAAATAAATCTATAGATTCAATACAATTCCTATCAAATTGCCAATATAATTTTTCACAGAATTAGAAAAAACAATCCTAAAAATCATATGGAATGAAAATAGAGCCCAAAGAGCCAAAATCAAATCTAAGCAAAAAAGGAACAAAATAGGAGGCATCACATTACCTGACTTCAAATTATACTACAAGGCTACAGAAACCGAAACAACATGGTACTGGTATAAAAATAGGCATATAGATCAGAATAGAGAACCCATAAATAAAGCCACATACGAACAACCAACTGATCTTTGACAAAGTCATAAAACCATACACCAGGGCAAGAAGAACATAGTCAATCAATGGTGTTGGGAAATTTTTATAGCCTGTGCAGAAGAATGAAATTGGACACTCTCACCATATTTAAAAAAAAAATAAAACAACTTAAGGTGGATTAATTATCTAAATTTAAGACCTGAAACTATAAAAATACCAGAAGAAACCTAGGGAAAACTATTCAACACGTTGGCTTAGGTAAAGAATTTATGACCAAGTCATCAAAAGCAAACACAACAACAAAATAGACAAATATGGCTTAATTAAACTAAAAATCTTCTGCACAGCAAAAGAAACAATATAACAGCCAGGTACGGTGGCTCATGTCTGTAATCCCAGCACTATGGGAGGCCAAGGCAGGCAGATCACCTAAGGTCAGGAGTTCAAGACCAACCTGGCCAATATGGTGAAAACCCGTCTCTACTAAAAATACAAAAATTAGCCAGGCATGGTAGCACGTGCCTGTAACCCAGCCACACAGGAGGCTGAGGGAGGACAATTGCTGGAACCCAGGAGGTGGAGATTGCAGTGAGTGGAGATTGCGCCACTGCACTCCAGCCTGGGAGACAGAGTGAGACAAAAGAAAGAAAAGAAAAGAAAAGAAAAGAAAAGAAAGGAAAAGAAAAGAGAGAAGGAAGGAAGGAAGGAAGGAAGGAAGGAAGGAAGGAAGGAAGGAAGGAAGGAAGGAAGGAAGGAAGGAAGGAAGGGAAGGAGGGAGGGAAAGAGAGAGAGGGAGGGAGGGAGGGAGGGAGGGAGGAGAAGAAAAGAAACAATAAGCACAGTAAACAGACAATCTACAGAATGAAAGAAAATATTTGCAAAGTCCACACTAACAAAGTGCTAATATCCAGAATCTACAAGGAATTCAAACAACTCAACAAGAAAAAAAAAAAAAACCATTAAAAAATGGGCAAAGGACATGAAACTAGATTTTGCAAAAGAAGATGTACAAGCAAACAGACATGAAAAATGTTCAACATTACAAATTATCAGAGAACTGCAAATAAAACCACAATGAGATATCATCTTACACCAACTAGAATGGCTATTGTTAAAACATCAAAAAACAACAGATGGTGAGGATGTGGAGAAAAGGACATGCTTATACGCTGTTGGTGGGAATGTAAGTTAATACAACCTTTATGGAAACAATATGGAGATTTCTCAAAGAACTAGAAATACAACTACCATTCAACCCAGCACTTCTACTACTAGGTATATACCCAAAGGGAAAGAAATAATTATATCAAAAAGATACCTATGCTTGTATGTTTATTGCAGCACTATTAATAGTATCTCCATAGAATATTCCTCTCTCATAAAAAAAGAATGAATCAAACATGGATGAAACTAGAAGCCATTATCCTAAGTGAAGTAACTCAGAAACAGAAAGTAAAATACCACATGTTCTCACTTATAAGTGGAAGTTAAACAGGGGGTACAGATGGACATACAGAATGGAATAACAGACATTGGAAACTACAAAAGATGGGAGGTGGGAGTGGGTAGGACTGTTGAAAATTATCGATTGGGTACGATGTTCACTATTTGGGTGATGAGTACACTAGAAGCCCAAACTTCATCACTACACAATATACACATGTAAGAAATCTGCACTTATTAGCCCACTAAATATATTTAAATTTTGTTTCATTTTTAAAAATAAATAAAAACCTTTTTGAAGGATTAAAAAAACATACATTAAGGAAAGGATAACCTCTTCAATAAATAATGCTGGGAAAATTGGATAATCATATGCAGAAGAATAAAGCTAGATTTCTATCTCTTACCACACTCAATAATCAATTCAAGATGGATTAAAGGCTTACACGTAAAACCCAAAATTATAAAACAACTAAAAGAAAAACACAGATAAAACTCTTTAGGACATTGATCTAGGCAAATATTTTTATGGCTAAGCCCTCAAAAGCACAGGGAACAAAACCAAAAATAGACAAATGGGACTATATTAAACTAAAAAGCCTTTGAACAGAAAAAAAAAAAAAAGCCATCACCAGAGTGAAAAGACAACTTCTTTAATGGGAGAAAATATTTGCAAACTACTCATCTTACAGAGAAATAATATCCATAATATACAAGAAACTCAAACATCTCAATGGTAAAAAAGAACTAACCCCATTAAAAATGAGCAGAGGACATGAATAGATATTTCTCAAAAGAAGACTAACAGGGATATGGAAAGATGTTCGACATTACTATCCATCAGGGAATTGCAAATCAAAACCACAAGGAGGTACTGTCTTACTTCAGTTAGAATGGTTATCCTTAAAAAGATAAAAAAAATAAGATATTGGTGAGGAAATGGGAAAAGTAGGAAGTCTCATAGACGGTTGGAGGAATGTAAACTAGTACACCACTATGAAAAACAACATGGAGATTTCTCACGAAACTAAAAATAGAATTACCATCCAATCTAGCAATCCCATTACTGGGTAAATATCCAAAGGAAAAGAAATCAATATATCAAAGGGATACCTGTATTTGCATATTTATTGCAGCACTGCTCATAATAGCAAAGAGATTAAATCAACCCAAGTGTCTATCAATGGATGAATGGATAAAGAAAATGTGGCCTGTATACACAATGGAATACTATGTGACAATAAAAAATGATATCATGTCATTTTTAGCAACATATAGGGAACCAGAGGTGATTATGTTAACTGAAATAAGCCAAACACGGAAAGACAAATATCACATGTTCTCATTCATATATGGGAGTTAAAGTTTTTGAACACATGAAGATATAAAATGAAATAATTGATCCCAGTAATAGGGAAGGGTGCGTGGGTGGCAACTGCAGGAGATGCAAAGGTTGGTTAATGAGTACAAACATACAATTAGATAGAAAGAATACGTTCTAATGTCTGGTAGCAGAATAGGGTGACTATAGTTAACAACAATGTATTAATATGATATTTTTCAAAAAGCTAGAAGACCTGTAACGTACTCAACATATAGAAATGATAAATACTCAGGTATTGGATACCCAAGTACTTTGACTTGATCATTACACATTCTATGTATGTAACAAAATTTCACATGTACCCCATAAATATGTACAAATATATATCAAAAACAAAATTTAAAAAGATTAAATGCAATAATGCACACAAAGATGTAGGAAATTATTAATGAATTTATATTCTCAATGAATATTTGCTATTATTATATTTACCACTATATTTTGGTGCTAAATATCCACTAAGTACTGTACTAGGCATTTAACTTACATTGTGTTTAGTCTTCACAATAACCCTCAAATTATGATAAATCATGTTAACCTTTGAAAAACCAAGATCAATTTGTTAAAATAATTTTCTCAGTGATCTCTTCATTCAGTTAGCAAATGTTGGAGTCATATTTAATTCTGGTCCTATCTGACTTGAAAACAATTGGGAAAATTAGCTAGGTGTGGTGATGCACACCAGTAGTCCCAGCTACTTGGAAGGCTGAGATGGGAGGATCATCAGAGCCTGGGAGACAGAGGTTGCAGTGAGCAAAGATCATGCTGCTGCAGTCCAGCCTGGGTGACAGAGTGAGACCCTGTCTCAAAAAAAAAAAAAAGGAATTTTCACTTTATGAGAGTGAATTATATTTCAGGTGCTCCAGAGAATTTATTCAAAATGAAACAATGCCTATGCCCAAATTAATTGATTAGGTATCACAGTTCAGCTTCTGTCTAAATAATGTTTTTTTGTTGTTGTTTTGTTACTTTAATAAAGATATAATTTTTTAAAGTAAACATAGAAAACCAGGGGCTGAAAGAAACAAACCTCATGGCTTAATAAACAAGCCAAGTGAATCTAAACTTACTCTTCAAAAGTGTATTTTTATTATAAAATATTTCAAGCATTCAAAAGTTACAGAGAATAATATCGTGAATTTTCAGAAATCTATATCAAGATTTAACACATCAAAATTTTTTCCATGTATTTTTTAAGAGATAAAACATTACTAATAGAGTTGAAGCTGTAATTCCATTGCATATCCTGCTTCTCCCCTTCCACAGAGGTAACTGCTGTCCTGAAGTTAGTATGTATCCTTCCCATCTGGGTTTCTCCTTGTACAAATGAACCATATATAACATTGTCTCCTTAATTTTAAATTCCATGTAAATCTATCAAACTGTATATACTCTGCAACTTGCTTTTTGTTTCCACATCATGCTTTTATAGTTAATATATATTCTTAAATATAATTCTAATGTGTTCATTTTTACCACATTATTTTCGTACAATAATGTAGGATATTCATTCATACACTATGCTACAAATTATTATGTTATTATTGTGTTGTTCTATTCCATTGGTTTATATATATGTTTTTATGCCAGTGCCATGCTGTTCGGATTATTGTAGCTTGTTATATTTTGAAATCAGGAGGTGTGATGCCTTCAGCTTTGTACTTTTTCTCTTTGATTATTTGGGGACTTTTGTGGTTCCATAGAAACTTTAGGATTTTTTTTCTATTTCTGTAAAAAAAAAAAATGTTATTGGGATTTGATGGGGATAGCATTGAATATAGAGATCACTTTGGATAGTATGAAAAATTTGACAATATTAAGTCTTCCGATCCATGAACATCATATATCTTTCTATTTATTTGTGTCTTCATTAATTTGCTTCATCAGTTTTCAGTGTACAAGTCTTTCACCTTCTTAGTTAAGTTCATACCTAAGTATTTTACTTTTTTTGGATGCTATTGTAAATAGGACTGTTTTCTTAAATTCCTGTTCAGATATTCCTTGTTAGTGTATAAAAATGTAATTGATTTTTGTGTGTTGCTTTTGTACCCTGCAACTTTACTGCATTTGTTTATTAGTTCTAAGAGGCTTTCATTTTTTTTTTTTGGTAGAGTCTTTCAGGTTTTCTATGTGTAAGTTACTGTTACCTTGCAAACAGAGATACAGTCATGCATTGCCTAATGACAGGAATACGTTCTGAGAAATGTGTTGTTAGGTGATTTCATCATTGTGCAAACATAGAGTGTGCTTACCCAAACCTAGATCACATACATAGCCTACCACACACCTAGGCTGCATAATATAGCCTATTGTACCTAGGCTACAAATCTGTACAGCATGTTACTGTAGGCAATACAGTGGTAAATATTTGTATATCTAAACATATATAAAGATAGAAAAATACAGTATAAAAGATAAAAAATGATACATCTGTATAGGGCACTTTGGATGCTTTGGATGCCTGTACAGGGCACTTGCCATAAATGGAGCATACAGCGCTGAAGCTGCTCTGAGTGAGTTAGAGTGAGTGGTAAGTGGATGTGAAGGCCCAGGACATTACTGCACACTACTGTAGACCTGACAAACACTGTTCACTTAGACAACACTAAACTGATAGAAAATTGTTTTTCTTCAAAAATAAATAACCTGAGCTTACTGTCACTGTTTTACTTTATAAACTTTTAAATTTTAAAAAAATACTTTTTGACTCCTTTTGTAATAACAGCTCAAACTCAAATACATTCTATAGCTGTACAAAAACATTTTTCTTTATACCCTTATTCTATAAGTTTTTTTCTATTTTAAAAAAATTATATTTTTTACTTTTCAAATGTGTTTTTTGTTGAAAATGAATACACAAGCACACACATTAATCTACACCGACACAGGGCCAGGATCATCAAGATGTCAGTAAGTGACAGAAATTCTTCAGCTCCATTATAATCCTGTTGGATCACTATTGTATATGTCATCTGTCATGGGCAGAAAGGTTATACAGTACATAATTGTTAAGTTTACTTCTTCCTTTCTGCTTTGGATGCCTCTTATTACTTTTTCTTGTCTGACTAGAACTTCAAGTATTATGTTGAACAGAAGTAGCAAAAGTGAACATCCTTGTCCTTTTCTTGCTCCTGATCTTACAGGAAAAGATTTCAGTTTTTCACCAGTGAGTATGATGTTAGCTGTGAGCTTATCATATATGGCCTTTATTATGTTGAAGTAGGTATGGTTTAAATAATATTGGAGTTGTTTTTTTAAAAGTTAAATATAATAACCACAAATCTATTTGGGTCGGATGTAGTTTTTAATGGTAACAGTAGATATAATAATTAGATTTACAATCCTTTCTATTGCTTGTTTAAATTTCCTACTTCTTGGATTCGATTCTTCCTCTTCTTTTTGTTGTTGTTTTGAGATAGAGTCTGGCTCTGTTGCCCAGGCTGAAGTGCAGTGATGCGATCTCAGCTCACTGCAAACTCTGCCTCCTGGGTTCAAACAATTCTCCTGCCTCAGCCTCCCAAGTAGCTGGACTACAGGCACGTGCCACTACGCCCGGCTAATTTTGGTATTATTTAGCAGAGACAGGGCTTTGCCATATTGGCCAGGCTGATCTCAAACTCCTGACTTCAGGTGATCCGCCTGCCTCGGCCTCCCAAAGTGCTGGGATTACAGGCATGAGCCACCACATCCAGCCATGTATTCTTCTTTTTAAGACTTAATTGTTTTGAATCAGTTGTAGACTCACAGAAAAATTAAGAGGAAGATACAGAGATTTCCTTTATATCTCCTGACCCCACATATGCATAGCCTTCCCCATCATCAAAATCCTCCACCAGAATGGTTCCTTCGTTATAACCAATGAACTTACAATGACACATTGTAATCACCCCAAATTTGTAGATTATGTTGAGGGTGAATCTTAGTGTTGTATATTCTATGGGTTTGGACAAATATAAATTGGAAAAATAAATTCATCATTATAGTATCCCTACACAGTATTTTCACTGCTCTGAAAATCTTACGTGCTCCATTCTCCCTTTCACCTCCCCAACTCCTGGTAACCACTGATTTTTGTTTTATTGTGTTCATGGTTTTATTTTTTCCAGAATGTCATATTGTTGGAATAACACAGTATATAGGCTGGGCACGGTGGCTCATGCCTGTAATCCCAGCATTCTGGGAGGCCGAGGTGGGTGGATCATGAGGTCAAGAGATCAAGACCATCCTGGCCAACATGGTGAAAACCCATCTCTACTAAAATACAAAAATTAGCTGGGCATGGTGGTGCATGCCTATAGTCCTTGCTACTCTGGAGGCTGAGGCAGGACAATCACTTGAACCTGGGAGGCAGAGGTTGCAGTGAACTGAGATTGAGCCACTGCACTCCAGCCTGGTGACAGAGCAAGACTCCATCTAAAAAAAAAAAAGAAGAAGAAAATGTATTCAGTACATCTAACCTACTGAAAAATATAGCTTAGCCTAGCCTACCTTCAACATGCTTGGAACACTTACACTAGCCTACAGTTGGGTAAAATCATCTGACAACCCAGTATACTATAGAGTATTGGTTGTTTATCCTCGTTGATTGTGTGGCAGACTGGGAGCTGTGGCAGACTGGGAGCTGTGGCTGCCTGCTGCTGACCAGCATTGCAAGAGAGTATTGTACTACATATCACTAGCATGGGAAAAGATCAAAATTCAAAATTTGGATTATGGTTTTACTAAAGAGATATCAATTTTGCACCATTGTAAAGTCAAAAAACATCGTAAGTCAAACCATTGTAAGGCGAGGGCCATCTGTACTTTCTTCCCATAAACCCACTGTTACCTATATCCCACCACCAAAAGGAAAATAATGGCAGTCAATGAAAAATTAGACTTATTTTTTCATTTTGTGTTTTTGTTTTTTAAAAAATTTCAATTGTTTTGGGGAACAGGTGGTTTTTCGTTACATGGATAAGTTGTTTAGTGGTGATTTCTGAGATTTTGCTGCACCTGTCACCTGAGCAGAGTACACTGTATCCAATGTATAGTTATTTATCTCTCAAACCCTCCCATCCTTCCCAGTAGTGGGATTGCTGGATCAAATGGTAGTTCTACTTTTCATTCTTTAAGGAATCTCCATACTGTTTTCTGTAGTAGTTGTACTGGTTTTCATTCCCACCAGCAATGTAAAAGTGTTCCCTTTTCGCCACATATACACCAATATCTACTTTTTAAATTTTTAAATTATGGCCCTTCTTGCAAGAGCAAGGTGGTATCTCATTGTGGTTTTAATTTGCATTTCCCTGATAATTAGTGAAATGCAAGTGAAGAATATCTTAATTGCTTGCAAGTGTTGGCAGTTATGAATAAAGCTGCTATACATATTGCGTGCAGGTTCATGTGTGGACATAAGTTTTTAACTCCTTTGGGTAAATACCAAGAAGTGCACTTACTGGATTATGTAGTAAAAGTAGTTTTGCAACAAATTGCCAAACTGTTTTCCAAAGTGGTTGTACCATTTTACATTTCTACCAGCAATGAATGAGAGTTCCTGTTTCTCTACATCATCAGCATTTGGTGTTGCCATTGTTCTGGATTTTGGCCATTGTAAAAGATGTGCACTGGTATCTCATTATTATTCTAATTTGCATTTCCCCTATGATATATGATTTGATCATGTTTTCATATGCTTATTTGCCATCTTCATTGGAGAGGTATTTGTTTAGTCTTTTGCTCATTTGTAAAATCAGGTTGTTCATTTTCTTATTGTTGAGTCTTAAGAGTTCTTTACGTATTTTGGAAACAATCCTTTATCAAATGTGTCTTTGCAAATATTTTCTCCAACTCTATGGCTTGTTCTCATTCTGTTTCACAGAACAGAAGTTTGTAATTTTCATGAAGTCCAGCATATCAGTGATTTATTTCATAGATCATGCCTTTGGTGTTGTATCTAACAAGTCATCACCATATTTATGTTAATCTAGGTTTTCTCCTATGTTATATTCTAGAAGTTTTACATTTTTTTCATTTTACATCTAGGTCTATAAGTTATATTGGGTTTACTTTTATGAAGAGTGTAAGGTCTATGTGTTAAGATTCATGTTTTTGTATGTGAATGTCCAGTTGCACCAGCCCCATTTGTTCAAAGTCTATCTATTGTTTATAGTATTGCCTTTGCTCCTTTGTCAAACATCAGTTGATTATATTTATCTAGGTCTACTTCTGAGCTCTCTTTTCTGTTCTATTGATTTATTCATCTATTTTATACCAATACTGTAATGCCTTGATTACTGCAGCTTTATAGTAAGTCTTGAAGTGATGTGGTTTTGGTTGTTCAGTTTTGTTCTCCTTCAATATTTTGTTGGCTATTGTGGGTCTTTTGCATTTTTTATATAAACTTTCTTATTAGTTTTTCAATATCCACACAATAACTTTCTGGGATTTTCATGGGGAGTATATTGGCTCTATAGATCAAGTTGGAAAGAAGTGATATCTTCATAATACTGAATTTTACTATCCATTAACTATGAGCATAAAATATCTCTCTATTATTTAGTTCTTTGACTTTGTCCATCAGAATTTTGTAGTTTTACCATATAGATATGGTACATGTTTTAAGATTTATGCCTAGATATTTCTTTTTTGGAAGTGTTAAAATGAATGGAATTATTTTTAAAATTTTAAATTCCATTTGCTTATTCCTGGGGTATAGCAAAGTGATAAACTTTCGTATATAAACGTTGTATCCTTCAAGCTTGCTATAATCACTTACTAGTTTTAAGAGGTGTTTTGGACAATTCTTTTGGATTTTCCACATAGATGATCATGTCTTCTATGTGGAAAAGATAATTTCCTGCAGAAAAGACAGTTTTCTGCTTTTCTGCCAATTGTCTTTTTGTTTCCCAGTTTATAGGTCTTTTATTCCATTTCCTTGTTTTATTGCATTAGCTAATACTTCCAGTACAATGTTGAAAGCAGAGGTGAGAGGAGACATATTTGCATTTTTCTTGATCTTAGCAGGCAAGCTTTGAGTTTCTTGTCATTAGTTACTCGTGGGTTTCGTAGAAATTCTTTTTCAAGTTCAGGAGATTTCCCTTTATTTCTAGTTTATCAAAAGGTATTTTTTTAAATCATGAATTGGTGTTGGATTTGGTCAAATGCTTTTTCCACATCGAATAATATGATTATGTGATTTTTCATTTTTAGCCTGTTGATATGATGGATTACATTAAATAATTTTTGAAAGTTGAACCAGCCTATATACCTGCAATAAATCTCACTTGGTCATGATGTAAAACTCATCTCATGTGTTGTTGAATTCAAATGATATTTTATGAAGGATTTTTGCAAATACCTTCATGAGAAATATTGGTCTATCGATTTTTGTTTTTCTTGTAATATCTTTGTCTGGTTTTGCCATTCGGATAATGCCTACCTCATAGAATGACTTAGAAAGTATTCCCTCTGTTTCTATCCTCTGAAACAGATTATAGATAATTGGTATCATTCATTCCTTAAATGTTTGGTAGAATTCACCAGTGAATCCATCTAGGCATGGTGCTTTCTGTTTTGAGAAGTTATTGATTTTGATTCTTTTTAAAAATTTTATATTTTCAAATTTAATAGTTGTATATATTTTTACAGTTTTAAAAGCTTGTTTATTATCTTTATGCACTTTTGATGAATAATTCACTCCTGTGGTTTCAGTTAAAACTATTCAATATCTCAAATATCAATCTGTTTCCGGATGTTTAGCATACCGACTTTCAGATGTTTTCAGTATTTAGTCTACAAAGAAAAGCTGCATTTAAAAATGGGAGTTATTAAACCAGAATGTGTGTAACCAGAATTCATCTAAAACTAATTTGGTTACAACAGAATAAAAAGGAAGGGAAGAGAATACAGCAAAGGTAAGTATTCTTTGGCTGATATGTGTATGAATATGTGTCTGTGTGTTTCTTATCATAAACTGTATTTATTTAATGTAATCTTTGAACCCAGAAAGCATTTTAAAATTATTCTTTTCAAAGACATTTTTATAGTCACTCCATCCCTTTCTCCAATTATTTGCTCAAAAATGGAGTGAGTAATTCAATTCTAGCCAACAATATTTTAGGAAAATTCCTCATTCTTGAAAGGGATGAGAGGGTCATCCTTCTGTGTCTGCTTAAAGAAGCCAAGGCACCTTATGCATTTTAATAGCTGTCTTGAGACAATGAGGAAATTCAACCTTTGGTTAAAGACAAGAAATGCTAAGACAGAGGTAAGTGGAGGTTTGTTCATACCAATCCTAAAACCCAGTCGACCTCAGGATTCCTAATAAGAAAACCAATAAAATTCCTTATTTTGTAAGCCAGTTGAGTATCTGATATTTGTTACAGAAAGGATCCAGTTTGAAACTGTAGGTCATTGTGTAATTTAATGAGATAATGCATGTGGAACAGGCAGTACTATCATCATATAATAGGTGATTGAAAAGGGAAAAGAAAAGAATCATGCAATTGGTGGTTTGACTTATGCATGATAAAGCCACTTCACTGAGTTTTTATCATGATATAATGAGTGTGTACATTGATTTATCATGTAGTCTTTCTAAATAGAGGATAGCATATGGCTTAGACCAGTGGATCCAGTGTCCTTCTAATAGATGTTTTCTGAGCTCTCTATGAAGATAAGACACTTCATCTCCTGCTGAAGGAGTGATGTGCTGTGTTTTTCCCAAGAACATTGTAGTATCCTGTAGTCTTTCTAAATAGAGGATAGCATATGGCTTAGACCAGTGGATCCAGTGTCCTACTAATATATGCTTTCTGAGCTCTCTATGAAGATAAGAGACTTCATCTCCTGCTGAAGGAGTGATGTGGTATGTTTTTCCCAAGAACACTATAGTATCCTGTAAACTTTGGAAAAATTACCATATTTAATTCCATTAATATATATAGTCTTCAAATAATTATATGAAATTTAACTTTTTGGAGAGTAAAATCTCTCCAGTGCATTTTCTTTCTCTGGTGGATAAGGAAATCAGAATGTGTCATGGGCACACTTTTCCCTGAGTCTTCACCATCTGTGTGTTGTTGAACATATTTTCAGAGGAGAAATTGGGACAAACTTAAATGGCGGTTCCCCAAAGTGAGTTTTTTCATCACAGGCAGTCTGACAACTCTATACCAGCACTACTAAATCTTCTAATTTTTTTTCTAGAGCCAGCCAAGCTTCTAGCCTGTTAATAGGTACTTTCAACTATACTAACAAGGCTGACATACCAAACAACAGCCTTTCAAATGCAGCAAAATCAATGACTTGGCTTTGCCCTGATTCCTGGAGGTTGACAAAAATGGACCCCGATTAATTATGTTTTCTACCACATGCATTTCTTGGAAATATTTCAGGCAGGGGTGTGTCAGATTTATAAGGGCTATTAAGAAGAGTGAATACACATTTTCATCTGTATACATAATTTGTGCTAGTGGAATACATTTTCCATGTGTGTGTATAAAAACGAGCAGGTTGAATTGTGTTTGTGGAATGGATACTATCCGGGCATCACATATGTGGCATTTTGCTCTTCTGCAATTTCAAGTTTGTAATCTAAGACACAGAATTACTTAACAATGACTATAAATGCATGCTATGCTGCAAAGATAATTGCTTTTACATTTCATCTGTTATTTGCTAGCATAACCTTTTTTTATATGTGAATTTCTTACCAAATGACTTCCAAATGAATATTTTGGAATACAATTAACTACACAATTAACTATAGGCTCCCAATTTGGTGCAGTCAGGAGATATTAGAATGTCTTCTACACCAGTGCTTCTCAAAGTCTGTAGAAGAAAGCAGAATTTCCCCCCTCATTAATCACTGACCAATTATTTTGAAAAAATATAACAAAAGTAAATTATTAGAAAAATGAAATTTAAAAGTATGAAATAAACCTTTTAAAAATTTTAGTTGAAATAGACATAAAATTATTCATTGTGTCAGATTCTATAAAAGTTCTAACACTCGCAATTTCTAAATTTATCACAGGGCACATCAGTGACATGTAGTTCACAGAGACATTCTGGTTCACAGACCCCACTTTGAGTGGCACTGCCCTAGATAACGGTTGGTAAAAGAACTTGTGTACCTTTCAAGTTTCCATTTTGTTAGGAGATACTTAGAAAGTTAATAAAAATGTATTCTTTGTCCAAACTGCACAGGTTTGTGGGATCTGATAATGGGTCCTAGACTCTATTTTGGTGATGGATTTCTGCAAAATCCATCTACAATTCCACTCTGGTTCTTCTGCAAGTCACCCCTTGCTTAAATCTCTTCTGTGGCTTCCCATTGCCCTCAGGATGATATCGAAACAATTAGCCATGACACAATGATCTTTCCCCCCTTCCTATCTCTTCAACTTCTTATCTGCCACTCTCCAAACAATCCCAGAAAACAAGATCATATTAGAAAACCTCAGAAGCCAATTTGAAGTGCCTCTTACCAAAGATGGGAAAATTTGAGCAACATATAAATAATAACTGCAATAGACTGAAAGACACCAAATAGATTTAAATCCATCTGTTCATAATAACACTTTAGAAAGGTATTGGGCCAGGCTAACTCAGTCAGTAGATCATGAGACTCTTAAAAAGGTCTTGTTCATCTTTGGAGGCTGCTAGGGAACTAACTCATTATTATGAAAATGGGTGAGTCAGGGAAAGATACAAGCATTCATCCTTTGTTATACAAACTTTGCCTCAGAACAAATACTTGATAAGAGAAAATTTCCTTTATAGAATTATTTTAACTAATAAAGAAAGAATTTCAGCAGTTCACAACCCCTAATGGAATAATGGCTATGTTTTAGTAACCACTTAGAAAATAAACATGAGATGCAATTTTTCAAAATCATTAAAGTGTTGAAAGAAAAAATAACCTAACCCATTAGCAAGAGGGCAGAGACAAAAGAGTAATTAAGCATCTAAACCAGTAAGTATTAAAAAGGACAAAACACATCAATTCTGAAAATACACATGTAAGTATGAAAACTATCAGATGACAAAACTCTCTGTGTGGGCAAGAAAACAAATTTGACCTATATATTTTTTAAAAGGTATGTTAAAGCAAAACCATAGAAATAAAAGGAAAACAGCAGGCAAAGATATAGCAGGCAAGCACAAAAACATTTGACAGGTGGCAGTGTCAAAGATACAAACACAACAAAGAGAAGACAGTTATACACCTCTACGGACAAAATAAAATGGTGTTGAACTATATAACATAAAATACTAGGAATATAAATAGAAATTGATAAAGCCACAATAGTAGTGGGAGACATCATGCCTTTTTCAATTTGTGATGCATAAAAGGCAAAAAAGAAAAAAAAGAGAGATGTACCTACTATGGTTTATCTCATTAACATACACATAATAAAATAGTTTTTTAAGGTATATAATAAGTCTCAACTGTTTTGTAATTTTTTCCTTTTAATTGTGGTAAAATACACATAACAAAAAATTGACCATCTTAACCATTTTAAGTGTATAGTTCGTACAGTTAAATACATTTACATTGTTGTGTAACCAATCTCCAGAACTCTTTCCATCTTGCAAAACTGAAACTTCACATCCATTAAATAATTCCCTATTCCTCCCTCTCCCAAGCATCTGGCAACCGCCATTCCACTTTCTGTCTCTATGAATTTGACTACTCTAGGTACCTCGTGTAAGTGAAATCATACAGCATTTGTCTTCTGTGCCTGGCTTATTGCACTTAGCATAGTGTACTCAAGGTGTTTATGGTGTAGCCTGGGTCAGAATTTCCTTCCTTTTCATGACTCATATTCCATCATCTGTCTATATAATATTTTCTTTCTCAGTTCAGTCATCTCTGAACACTTGGATTGCTTCTACCTTTTGGATCCTGTGAACAATGCTGCTATGAATATGTGTATGCTTTGGAAATTTTTTAATTAAAAATCAGTATTAGAGGAACCATTTTGGGATGGGCATTGAACGGGACACTGCATGAGAAATCATGTCACCCTTTTAGTATCACCCAGGAAACACATCTTCAATTCATAAATGCAAAATTACAAATTGGTATGACTTTGCCGAGGTCCCAAGGAGATGAACAGCAAGCCAAGCTTGGGTTTGAACTCAGGTTTGTCTGCCTTCAAATTTTGAACTCAAATA
This sequence comes from Macaca nemestrina, assembly GCF_043159975.1. Lineage (NCBI taxonomy): Eukaryota > Metazoa > Chordata > Mammalia > Primates > Cercopithecidae > Macaca > Macaca nemestrina. Next base: position 119,441,900 of record NC_092131.1, read on the forward strand.
ATCAGATAGTTAAGAAGAAGGTAGAAGAGATGTTTGTTTTTAACTGCAACATAAAAGGAACTCAGCATTCACGTAATTAATTTCCATTTGCCAGTTGTAACCTTGCTTATGCGTACACTTTCATCTCTTTGTTTTGAGAAAAACAACCTCCCTCATCTTGTGAAGTCTGATTCTTCTTTGTAGCACTTCTCTGGCCTCGTTGCTCCCTGCTCTGCCTCGGATAAATAAGTGCAATTCACATCCCAGGTTACTTTTTGCCAATCACCCTCACTGAGAATTACTGATACAGAAGAAAGGGTCCAGGTCCCCATCCAAAAAATGGAAATAAAATAAAATTGCTCTAAGAATTGAAAGAAGTGATACATATAAATCACTTAGTGTAATGCCTGAAACATCATGTGCTCAATGCTGCTCTAAGTCATCACTCTTAATGGCCCCCTTAGTTTCCACTGTATCATAATTGATGTAATCACTCTATTGATGGATAACAGCTCATTGCTATTTTTACTATTATAAAAACAATACACTATATACCTCTGTATGGCACAATAGCATGCACAATATAATCTTATTTTTTAAATATCAGACATGCATAATACATATACACACAGGTATCTGGAAGAAGATAAAATGGTGAGGCTTGTGTTTCCAACTTTAGACTTTTTTGTTTTGTTCTTAGTCTTGTTTTGAGCAACAAAAAATGTATTAATTTTAAAAACAGAAAAAAAATTTATTTTAGAAAAAAGAGAATGCTGTAATCCCACACAAGAGAAAATCTACAACTTTCAGAAATGCAGGTCTAAATTGAAAATCAGTTCTTCGCTGAGTGAATATGCTTGTAATTAGCTGCTTATTTGAGACGAAAATGGGATACATGCCCATGTTAAACATGATATTTATCTAAAAGAACTAATTTAAGAATGATTATCACACACCAAAGTGTGTAGTATTTTACCAAATCTAAGATGTCTTCAATTATAAGTTGCATCATTGTTTTATAGGCCATTAAGAAATAAGAAAAATTTCTAAATAAACCATGACATGTCATTGATTCTGAAATGCATCCTGATTTCCAAGAATTCAGAATGTGAAAATATTTGCAACTTAGACTTGATAAAAGAGTGTCATTCGTTTCCTGTCATTAATTTACTTCCTCATTTATTCAGTATATAACTCTCTTATCCAGAAATATTCTTCCAGTCCCCTAACATTCAAAGCACTGTTTGGAATTGAATTTAAAGATAATACATAAAATATTAACTCTCTGCTCTCAAAAAGGCTGAGGCATGAATCTATGTAGTAAACTATAATACAATATTTTCATGCTAGATCTGAAGTAAATAGATGTTAGCGGGGCAGACAGGTCAGCACAATTACTATTTTCCTGAGGACACTGGGGAGCCTTAGTGAAGACCGTGTGTCTCATGTTCCCTTGAAAAGGGAGCATCTTTGTCCAGACACACAGAGGCGGATATGCAAAGGTCCAATACATCTTCTGCCAGGCCCTCTGAATCCAGCCCCGTCATTCCTTTGTTTTCTAAATGTGTGCCTCACATACATGAGGTAGGAAAGATTACATCTCAGCCTTGGCTTGAAAAATGAGAGAAACAGGTTTTTAAAAGAGCTTTTGAAGCCTTCAGGATAATAAGAAATTGCCTCAGATGCTGCAGTGAGCATCTGAAATCAGTGCAAAAGGTTAAAAAAGGAAAAGTGTATAGTTAAATTTGCCCTGGAAAAAAAATAGTAAGTCAGCTTAAATTACCACAACTTAAGTACCTAAAGTTCAAAAACGTGATTTTTTTTTTTTTTTTTTTTTTTTTTGAGATGGAGTCTAGCTCTGTCACCCAGGCTGGAGTGCAATGGTGCGATCTCGGCTTACTGCAACCTCCGTCTCCCGGGTTCAAGCGATTCTCCTGCCTCAGCCTCCCGAGTAGCTAGGATTACAGGCACCTGTCACCACACCCAGCTAATTTTTGTATTTGTGGTAGAGACGGAGTTTCACTGTGTTGGCCAGGCTGGACTCAAACTCCTAACCTCATGATTCACCTGCCTCAGCCTACCAAAGTGTTGGGATTACAAGCATGAGCCACTGCGCCCAGCCAAAAACGTGATTTTTAAATTTCATTGTTTTGTATGTTTCACATGATAGCTTTCTTTGCTTTTGGGGGATTAAGGAAAAGTTCTTAGGAAGGCAAGTAAGAAAATAAAAGAATTCATTCTCTCTCGCTCTCTCTTTCCAGACTCATAGTTGAATTTGCCTAAGTTAAATACCCAAATAATGTGATTCCACTTCAATCACTTACAGAATTCATGGCACGTAATCACTGAACAGGAGCAATAAAAATAAATACCGTGAACCAAAGGCAAATCAAAGGAAACCATAAAACTATAGTCATGAACCAAAGGAAGGAGCAAGGATGGATTCAAGACAGAAATCAAAGAACATCATAAAAATTCAAGCTAAATGTTTATATTTTAGATGATTATTTACATAGAAGAAGTGAGCACTGTTTTTAAAATATCCAGATAACATAATGCTAGATACAGTTAAAAATGAATGTTCCTCCATCCCCTTCTGTTTCTTTTCCACAGATACAAGCACTGTTAACAATTTGGTCTATATTCTTTTGGAATTTCTGCTCATACATACGAGTATATTATACATATCAATATTTAAATGTGTTAATATGCTTATCCCTGTTGTGTTTCCTTTTACGTGACTTCCTCCTTTTCTCCTGTGGTGGTTTGGAATTGTGGCACAAAGAAGAAGGAGGAATAAATATGCAGTTTACAGAATAGGATTCAGAATAGGATTTTTGAGTCTTTAACAATATAAAGGTTTTGAAAAGCCTGGGTTTGTCATGAGATATAATTTTCTAAAATTTAAAATTTGTAAATTTTATTAACCTAATTGGTCTGATTTTATACTTTTAAAGATACCCACTAGAATGTAGAAGAGGCAGGAAGAAGAAACAGAGTCCTCTTCCTTTTTACTTTCGAGTAGAAAGCAGTAGGGTAAAAAGATCGGATTCTTGCCCATGTCTTCCCTGAGTCATTTTTCTGGGAAAGGAAAATGAGGGATGGGTCAAACTACATTCTTCCCATACAATGAGAGTATCTAAGACAAATGAGACTACGGTCTCATTTCCATATGCTGTACTCCTTTTAGTCTATAACTTGGCCTGGAGTCACATTCAGAATTCCACGGGGGCATTAACCAGCACTGGAGCGTTGAGCAAAGCCTGCACCTGGTGTCCAGTGCAGCACATAGCTTCCATGTGCACTCGTATGAGGCTTCTGCAACAAGGACAAAGAAACTGCAGCATTAGGGAATTTTGTGAAAAAGATGCAAATGACCAGCGTCAGTGTACACAGCTCAAAATTAAGGTCCAATATTATGTACTGCCTTCACACCTGGGGAAAACTGGGAGAGCCTCAAGTGGCCTCACCACAAGTTCTCCTCCCCATTTTGCTCCCATAGATAAGGTCACCTAGCCAAACAGCCCTCCTTTTTAGGAGGACCAGGCGCAGTTCCTGCTTATACCTGAGAGGCAGGTTTTGGTTCCCTGACAGCCTGCGGAATTTTCAACAAAGCAATCACATCCTCCCCCGGGAACCAGAGAGCACTAGGCTCTCCTGATACTACAAAGCCTACCTCCTGCAGCCCCTGCCTCCTGCAGCCTCTGCTTGTTCACCCTCTTCCTAAGCCAATCACCTATGTGGTCCTGAGTTGCCTGTGGCGCCTTCCCCCGGCCCCCTGTGCTGCGAGTATGGGTGATTAATAAATCACTGTCAACCTCATCTGTCTGGTGTTGGTGTTCAGTCATCCCCATAACCTGGGGCAATGGTGTAAATATAAGGTGTGAAAAACCACCATGCCCCCTGTCTTTAGCAGTGAAGGCTGGTACATGCTTGACCTCAGCAATATTTTTGTTCTTTTAAAAAGATAAATCTATCAATTTAATGCAACTCCAGTCATACTCCCAGGTATTTTTGAGTGGGAAGGAGCAGGGAGCAGGATGAGGGAGAATATAGGGAGGTTGGAAGCAAAGTTAAAAAAAAAAAAAAAAAAAAGAAATTACTAATTTTCACTTCTTTTAAAAGGATTTTTTTAAAGTATAGAAATTTTGAAGCCGGGCGCGGTGGCTCAAGCCTGTAATCCCAGCACTTTGGGAGGCCGAGACGGGCGGATCACAAGGTCAGCAGATCGAGACCATCCTGGTTAACACGGTGAAACCCCGTCTCTACTAAAAAATACAAAAAAAAAAAACCTAGCCGGGCGAGGTGGCAGGCGCCTGTAGTCCCAGCTACTCGGGAGGCTGAGCCAGGAGAATGGCGTAAACCCAGGAGGCGGAGCTTGCAGTGAGCTGAGATCTGGCCACTGCACTCCAGCCTGGGCGACAGAGCTAGACTCCGTCTCAAAAAAAAAAAAAAAAAAAAAAGAAATTTTGGAATAAATCAATCGGGAAAGCTATTACAAGCAAGTATAAACCAAAAATTAAATACAGCAAAATAAAAGATAAGGCCAACAATACACTATCAGGCAAAAAACAATTCAAAAAAGGGAACTGAATGGGACAAAGCAGATGATTTTAATTCTCTAAGAAATAGACTTGAAAATAAAAATGTGGTATTTATGAACCTTTAAATTAAATACAATCATTTTCAAGCCCTCCCTCCTTGAGATTATTCTAGAATTAACCTGATTAGAGTTGTGGTGTATCCCAAATTCCAATTATATGGTCACAGGCAATCCCTCAGACTTGATGCCTCAGATACCTAATTATAATTGGTATGTGTAGCTTTCACTAGTTTATATCCAAGTGTTGGAGAAGACGCTTAATTTCTCCTTACTGACAACAGGTGTGGGGAAAAATGTATATGGGTTTTTTAATTTTTAGAATGAGATTATCCTAGGTGGAATCCATCCATCCATCCTTGAATAGTTTGAACCCAAGCTTCATGGCTTCCATATTTTTTTTCTGAATAGAAAGAAAGAAAATAATGAGGAAGAATTGTCTAGTCTGAAATTCACTTTACCAGTTATAAGGTTACACTGTTAGGTCAGGACACTGCAGAGATGAATCAGAGGGAGTCAAAGGGAGAAGGGAATAAAGAAATATCTTAGATTCATTGGGGGACAGGGGAGGTACAGGTGGCTGCATCGTCCATGTGTAGGACATATATTGTCTTCAGTAATCGCCACAAACATACTCCTCTTTTGCATTAGTGAAACATGTTCACACGTTTGTTATTGCTGATGTATTTAACAACAGTGAGAGAAATTGCTATAGGAAATATAACCCCGAAAAGGAATTAAAGGAAAAAAAAAAAAAGCTTTATCTAGGTTAGATGGTGATTTAGTTTTCAGCAGAGAAAATCCAGAACAGTGGAAGGATCATGCTGGTCTTTTCATCTATGTTCTCCCTTGCGTTGATTCAAGCATCTCTAAGAGTTATTTCAAGAACCATTTTCACACATTCACTGATTTTTGTTTCTTTTTTTAAGCCTTCTGGAAGCAAAACCCAAGCTGTCTATTGCAGCCATGGAGATAAACAGAGATCTGAAAGCTATCATTTTGAAGTTTTCTTCTCTTTTAACTATTCTTAACAGGGTAAAGCTACCCTAACTACATGATAGAATCACCTGGGGAGCTGTTCAAAAATCCCAGATTCTCAGGACACATCCAGGGCCAATTAAATCAGAATGTTGTGAGGTATGCACCAGGCATGGTAGAAGTTGGTGACTTCTGGCAGCAATATTGTCTTGGGACCCAGATTTACGGATTTTTAGGTCATCATTTTAAGCCCTTATGTTAGAATAGCTTTCATATCTTTTACAAATATTACCCACTTAATCTTCACTACAAGCCATGTGATGGGTTTTATTCTCCATGTTTTACAAATTAGGACATTAGGGTTCAAAGGGGCTTGCAAGTGGCAGACACCAGTGTATAATCCATTGACATGAATCCTAAGAAAAGCTAGATGTCCCAAAACTAGATTGTTCACCAGCTTCCCCAGGGACTTAAGCTCTCATTACAGAATTCCTACAGAAGAGAAGGGCTGGGTACATATTATCAAAGATTGAAGAATAGGGGCAAAGGTACCTCTAACACCCATATTATTTCTCTTTTTATGGCAGTCAGGTGGCTTGCAGTGAGTATTGAATGATCAGCATGATGAAACTGCTTCATCAGCTCATACGATCTAGAATTTAGGAGAAAACTGGGAAGTTCCCAAGTAATCCCATGCTCAGATACAGTCTCAGTAACATGTACCATTACCTTTATGATGAAGCAATATGAACATGGTATTGTTTGTGCCAGTTTTTTAAGGAGCCATACAACATTGTCAGTGTTATTAAGGTTATGAATTGGGAATTACCTGGATAGGATATCCACTACCTCATTCACTGTCTGCATGGATTCAATTAATATGATTGGTCAGACAGGATGAATTTTTGTGCATAACTAGGTGCTTAGTTGCAGGATAGGGGAAGGTTCCCACATAAAGGAGGATCATTCATTGGCCAAGAATATTGAGATTGCTACCAACCAATAACATCAATGACTCTTAAAACCATATTAAGACACAAATGGAATGGTGAACTGAGAACCTCTGAAAATCCTCTCCATAAAATCGCTGAGAACATTGGCAAAAATAGCCAAAACTAACTTTTACAAAACCCTATAAATTAATCTAAAGCTTGAAACAAGGGGGTTGTTTATTCAAAAAAAAAAATGGTAAGAAGAATGGGTGTTGTGACATTTTAACTTGCCTTATTTCCATTACCTTCTTCTCAACTCCATGGTACCCTGAAAAATCAACTGCCACAATACAACGCCATTAAAGGTGCCAGACAGGGTTGGAGCTCTTTCAAAGCCTCACTCTCAGAGAACTGTCACTGTTCGACTTGTTTGACTTGTCACTGTTTGACTTGTCCGTTAGTTCCCTAGAAGACCGTACACACAAGGCTTGTCTTTAATTGACTAGACTCGGAGATTACCCAGTGTGAACAGGCTTTTGCCCAGGGGTATTTGTCAAAAAGAAAAAATAATTAACGGCGATTTTTCGCCATTACTATGGCAATAACAATTGGTCCATACAAGTTGACCAAAAACTTTGAAAGAAAAACCTGGGGAGTTAGATGTTTTTCAGAGGCTGTGAAAAATTCGAAATATTCATAGGAATCTAGAAGGTCACACACATGTGTAGGGAAAAATCTAAGAAGGCCTTAAGCTGTCTCACCTGGCTGACCATGAGGCTCTGCATAAGTAGGGAGAGAATGCTAAGACAGAGTGATAAAGGAAATGGATGTATATCAAAGGCATGACCTGACATGCACACAGAGTCAGAGTCCTTGTCAAAGACAGGGAGACATTCTGGTTCCAGGATTTTAGTGAAATCTCTGTCCAATCAATACCTGATCACTAAATTAACCAACCAGAAACTTCAAGGGTCATACATGGCAAAGAATACGTATGGTACAGAGTTAGTTTAGGTAAGTCACTAAGAACACAAGCAGCAACAAAAACAACAATAACAAAGAGCAATGACAACAAACCCTAAAGAGAGGGAGAATCTATTTTCTAGAGTAGCCACTTTAAATTATCGCAAATTTCCAGTTTCAACAACAAAAAATGATGAGACATGCAAAGAAACAAGAAAGTATGAGCCACACATAGAAGAAAAACAGTCAATACAAATTATTCCTGAGGAAGCCAAGATGTTGGACTTACTAAACAAAGACTTTAAGTCAATTGTTTTTAATATGTTCAAAAACTAGAGGACACCAAATGTATGACCAGTGAAAGAAAAAAGTTGTTGTTAGACTCTACTAAAACTAAAAACTTTTGCTCTGTGACACTGACACTGTTAACAAAATAAAAAGACAAGCCATAGACTGGAAAAGTAATTGCAAAATATATATCTGATATGTAATTGGCATCCAAAATATGCAAAATCTCTTAAAACTCAACAATAAGATAGTAACTATCTAATTTAAAACTAGGCAATGAGGTTTTAATTTAAAACTTCATTGAAGAAGAAATACATGTGACAAATAGGCATATGAAAAGATGTTCAACATCACATGTCATTAGAGAATTATAAATTAAAGCAACAATGAATTATCACTACCTACCTATCAGAACGACCAAAATCCAGAACACTGTCAATACCAAATACTGATGAGGATGTGGAGCAATAGGAAAATTCATTGCTAGTGGGAATGCAAAATGACACAGCCACTTTGGAAGACAGATTGGCAGTTACTCACAAAACTAAACATACTCTTACCATATAATCCAGAAATTGTGTTCTTTTGTATTGACCCAAAGAAGTTGAAATTCTATGTTCACACAGAACTTGCACACAAATGTTTACAGCAGCTTTATTCATAATTTACAAAACTTGGAAGCAACCAAGAATAGGTGAATGGGTTTTAAAAACATAAAACTGTGGCATATTCCTACAATGAAATATTATTCAGTAACAAAAACAAATGAGCTATCAATCTATGATAACTCATGAGGGAATCTTAAGTATATACTGCTAAGTGAAAGAAGCCAAGCTGTAAACACTACATATTGTATGATTCCAACTATATGACATTCTGGAAAAGGCAAAACTATGGAGTCAGTAAAAAGATCAGTTGTTGTCAGAAGTTTGGGGAAAGGGAGAAATGAATCAGTGCATCGGAGGGGAATTTTCAGACAGTGAAACTATTCTGCAGGAGACTATAATTGTGGATGCATGTCCAACAAAAAGAGTAAACCCTAATGTAAACCATGAACTTTTGTTATTAATAATGTATCAATATTACCTCACCAATTGTAACAAATGTACCACACTAATACAAGACATTAATAATAGGTAAAGCTGGGGAAGCATGTGAAGTTATATATGTGAACTATATGTACTTTCCACTCAACTTTTGTCTGAAACTAAAAACTATGCAAAATAATAAAGACTATGAATTAAAACAACCAGAAAAAAATACTAGAGAAAACTATATCTAAAGAAATAAAGGAAACAATGAGAATAATGTCTCACCAACTACATAATATCAATAAATAGAAATGATTTTTAAAAACCAAATATAAATTCTGGAGTTGAAAAGTACAATAACTGAAACGAAAAAATTACTATGGGTACTCAACAATGTATTTGAGTAAGCAGAAGAAAGAATTAGCAAACTTGAAGATAGATCAATTAAGATTAGCCAATTTAAGAGACAGAAAGAAAAAAGAAAAAAAACCAGAGCCTCAGAGACCTATGGGACATCATTAATTGTGCCAACATATGCATAATGGAATTCTAGAAGGAGAGGAGAATGAGAAATGGGCAGAAAGAATATTTTTTTTTAAATGGCCAAAAATTAACAAATTTAATTTTAAAAAAACCATTTATTTAGACATGAAAGGAGCTCAACATACTCCAATAGGATACACTCTAAGTGATCCACACCAATGTATATCATAATCAAACTGTCAAAAATCAAGATGAAGAGATTTTTGAAAGCAGAGAGAAGCTACTTATGCATAAGTTATTCTCAATATGATTAACAGCCAGTTTCTCATTAGCAATCACAGAGGCTAGAAAGCAGTAAGATGATATATTTAAAGTGCTGAAAGAAAAAAAGAGTCTGGCAACCCAAAATTTTATATCCAGCAAAACTAATCTTTAAAAGTTTACAGAAATTAATAAATTCCCAGATAAACAAAAGCTGACACAACTGGTCATTAGCAAACCTTCTCCACAAGAAAAACTAAAGGAGGCTCTTCTGGACGAAATAAAAGGACACTACTGGGCAGTAACTTAAAAACTATAAGGAAATACTATGAAGCAATAGATAACATCAGTAGAGGTAACTACATAGGTAAATATAATACACTGCACAAATATATTTTTGGTTGTAACACTTCTGTTTTTCTCCCTAACTTAAGTGATAACTGCATAAATAAATAATAAATTTGTGTTTATGGGCATATAATATATTAAAATGTAATTTTATGGCAATAATAGCATAAGAGTGGGAAAGAATAGAGCTGTGTAGGAGCAAAGTTGAATATACTATTAAAATTCAGTTGGTAATAATCTAAACTAAATTTTTACAAGTTTAGACATTAATTATAATTCCTCAGGGCAACTACTAAAAAAAAATTTTTAAACAATATATAGTAAAAAAAAAACAAGTGAATTAAAATGAGACACTAGAATATCTCTACTCAACACAAAAGAAGGCAGTAACAGAAGAATAGAGGCACAACAAGAGCAACAACAAAAAGAAAAAACTCAGAAGAAATATAGAAAACAGAAAAATGGAAGATGTAAATCATACCTTATTGGTAATTAAATTACATGTAAATGAATTAAATACTTCACTAGCAGAAGAAAAGAAATAAGAAACATTATGATGGATATAAATGAAATTAAAAATACAAAAACAATAGAGAAAATCAATAAAACCAAAATTGGTTTTTGGAAAAGATTAGGAAAACTGATTATCCTGTAACTAGACTGAGCAAGAATAAAAGAAAGAAGACTCAAAATACTAAAATCAGGAAAAAAGAGTGGACATTACTACATATCTTATAGAAACAAAAAGATTATAAGAAAATACTACGAAAAATTATGTAACAACAAATTAGATCATTTAGAAGAAATTGACACATTTCCAGAAAGATAAAACTTCCAATATTGACTCAAAAGTAAATAGAAAATGTGAATAAACTTATTACAAGCAAAGAGATTGAATTAGCAATATTAAAAATTCCCACAAAGTGCCATGACAGGGATATTGCTTAAAAAAAAAAAAACAAACAGGGCCGGGCGCGGTGGCTCAAGCCTGTAATCCCAGCACTTTGGGAGGCCGAGACGGGCGGATCACGAGGTCAGGAGATCGAGACCATCCTGGCTAACACGGTGAAACCCCGTCTCTACTAAAAAATACAAAAAAACTAGCCGGGCGAAGTGGCGGGCGCCTGTAGTCCCAGCTACTTGGGAGGCTGAGGCAGGAGAATGGCGTGAACCTGGGAGGCGGAGCTTGCAGTGAGCTGAGATCCGGCCACTGCACTCCAGCCTGGGCGACAGAGCATGACTCCGTCTCAAAAAAAAAAAAAAAAAAAAAAAAAAAAAAAAAAAACAGAAAAAGAAAAAAGAAAATTCCCATAAAGAAAAGACCAGATGCTTGTTCAGTGATTGCTAACAAAAGTTAAAGAAGAATTGACATCAATCCTTCTCAAGCTCTTCCAAAAAATAGAAGAAAAAGGAACACTTCTCATTTTCTGAGGCCCAAATTACTCTAGACAGATATCACAAGAAGAGAAAATTATAGATCAATACCCCCATGTATACCAATGCAAAAATCTTCTACAACAAAATACTTGCAAATTGAATCTAGCAACATATAAAAGGGCTTATCCAAATGGGATTTATCCCATTTTTATGGATTCAAAGACAATATTGTTGAGATGGTAAAACTCCACAAATTGATCTACAGACCTAACGCAATTTCTATCAGGATGCCAGCTGCCTTTTTTTCCCCCAAAATTGACAAGCTTAATATAAAACTCATATAAAAATTCAAGGGACCCAGAAGAGTCAAAACAATCTTAAAAGAACAAATTTGTAAAACTAATACTTCCATATTTCAAAACTTATTACAAAGGTACAATAAACAAAACTGTGCCACTGGCTTTAAAATAAATATACAGATCAGTGGAATAGAATTGAGAACACAAAAATGTACCCTAACATTTATGGTATATCAATTTTTGACAAAAGTACCAAGACAATCCAGTGGAGAAAATTTCAATATTTGTAAATCGTATATAAAGAACTAATATTTAGAATATATAAAGAACTCTTACACCCGACAATAGAAAGACAAGCAACCCATTTAAAAAGTAGACAAAGAATTTAAGTAAACTTTTCTCTGAAGAAGATATAAAAATGGCCAACAAGCATATGAAATATACTCAACATCACTAATCATTAGGAATAAGAAAGTCAAAAACAAAAAACAACCTTCAGATACCACTTCACACCTACCACACCTACCAGCATGACTATAATAAAAAAGATGGATAATAACAGATGTTGGCAAGAATGTGGAGAAATTGGAACCATAACACATTGCTGGTGGGAATGTAAAATGGTACTGTCATTTTGAAAAATAGTTTGACATTTTTTCAAATGTTAAACATACAGTTTAAATCATGTTGAGTAAAAAAAGACAAACACAACAATTCCATTTACATAAAGTTTAAAAGGCAAAGCTATAGCGCAGAGATACATAGTTAGGTGGTAAAACTATTACAAACATTTTTTAAAAAACGATTATCATTAAAGCCAAGATAATAATTACTTTAGGGGTTAAGAAGAGGTTTTTGGTGTGGAAGAAGCACATGAAGGGAACTAATGTAATGATAATGCTATACTTTTTGGTGTGAGTGATGGTAATTTGGCTGTTAATTTTATCATAATTCAATAAGCTTGCACATTTATGTAGCGTGCACTTTTCTACTAAGTGCTATATTTCATAATAAACACTCATTTTAATGTGCAAGTGAAAAATCTATGAACAAAATGTACTATAAGCTACTTAATCATTCCCATACTGTTGACATTTTGATTGCTTCCAATTTTTTATTATTCTTAACAACATAGCAATTAACGTTTTTGTGCAAAACTCTCCACATTTTTTATTATTAACTTGAGATGAATTTCCTTATGTGGGAACATAAAGGCAAAGTATTCAAATAATTGCAACTATGATTGCTCAAACACAGTTTTTCTTTCTTATGCTACATGTGGTTTATTTCAACCCAATGCTCAGTTTTCCAAGACCTTTCTGAATTCTGATTCTGTCCTGTTACTATCCCCTATCTTTTCAAGGTGTTCCCAACTTCCTCTTAAGCAGGCTCGTCAATCACTTACTGCAAGCCCAGGCTTGGAAAGTGAGCTTGCTTCTGCTCCTGCATAGTTACCTGTATCAATGTTCAGGACCATGTTGAGAGCCCTTCTGATAAGGAAGGGATTACTGTGCCTGAGATGTGTGGCCTGTGCCTTCCAGACAGCAATGCATTCTGAAAACTATTATGATGCAATGCCATTGCCACTGTCAAATAACAACGTTCATAAAGTTAGAAATATGACATGGCTAAATAGAGATAGAGCATATGTCAAGTACTTTATTCAACTCATTAATTAATAAGGGATCAGTAGGATGGTAAAACTGATTCAAAGAACAGTTTAAGGAATGAAGATTGATGGAGGTATTGTCTGTTTTCACACTGCTACAAAGAACTGCCCAAGACTGGGTAATTTATAAAGAAAAGAGATTTAATCGACTCACAGTTCAGCGTGGCTGGGAAGGCCTCAGGAAACTTACAATCATGGTGGAAGGCAAAGGGCAAGCAAGGCACCTCCTTCACAAGGTGGCCAGAAGGACAACGAATGCGGGAGAAACTACCAAATACTTATAATAACATCAGATCTCCTGAGAACTCACTTGTTATGAGAACAACATGGAGGAAACCATGCCCATGATTCAATTACCTCCACCTGATCTCTCCCTTGACATGCAGGGATTATGGGGATTATAATTCAAGATGAGATTTAGGTGGGGATACAGCCAAACCATATAAATAGAGTTAGTTCAAAAATGCTGAAATGAATTTGCTAACAGATATAAAACTATATAGTGTCTCACAGGGTGACAAAATAATAACAGAATTAATCTTTTTACCAGGCAGAAATCCACAAATTAACATGTAATTTCACAGTGTGTGGGTTTTAATCAAGTGGAAATAATCAGTCAAACTCAGGTGTATTCTGCTACTAGTGAAATAATCCTTAGGGAAAGGATTGTAAAATAATGCCCCCACATGCCATTGAACATCAAAAGGACATGCATTTGTACTTTGGCTTTATTTCCAAGTGTTGGATAATTTTTTCCAACACCACTCTTTTTTCAGTGGTCTTGAAAAATCACTGGGTCTGTCTTTTGCTGTTTTGAAAATCCTGAAAAACTGGGGTAGGTAGTAAAATTCAATGTAATTTTACTACTTAAAATTCAAGTCACTAAATAGAACATGCATTATTTTTTTCTTCCCAAGGCCAATTCAATTCTTTCGTTATCTGAAAGCTCACAAAAGGCCAATTGTTTTGCTTTCTGAAGCCACTGATGTTTACCAAGGTATAAGAAACTTCCTATCTTGAAATGTTCATGGATAGAACATATGCCCAAGAGTCTCCTAAAATTTCATTCAGATAATTGCTTCATGTGCACACGTGCATTTTTGTTAAAAAGAGAACAAAGTTCTATGATCACAGAGGGTTAAGAAACACTGCCAAGTGGGGCTCCTGCAGCTAGTACTCCCATGGAGTTAGTCGCCACATTGCAGGGTGCCTTTACCTTTTCCTCACACGTGTTCTGTTGCCTTCTTTAGAATCACTGGGTATAAACTCTGCTTCTAGTCACATCCCTGCTATCCACCAGCCTGGAAACATCTGCATCCTTCTTATGACAAAAGGTACCCATAGCACTCCATAGTATCTATACACACACACACACACACACACACACACACACGCACACAGAGTAACACTGCCAAAAAGGTAAAGGCACAAAAGGCTGCCAAATCCCTGGCTGTTATACTTTGCAAACACGAAAACCAAAAAGCCTTGCTGTTATTAAAGTTCTGCTCATTTGTTAACATAATTCCTTTTGCTCTAAATTTTATTTGCAGTCTGTCTTTATTAAGAATTCAAACACACCCTAATGTATCATTTACATACGTGAATATGTGTTTAGCATAAGGCTATTCCAAGGTACCAAGAGTAATTGATGCTAAAATTATATTTCCTGTGTAATCTGTAAAATGAAAGTTCAAAACCCATATGAAGGCAGGAACAATCTGCCAGCTTGTTGCAGGTGCAATAAGCCATCTTGTCATTTGGTCAAATGAGTCGAGAAATGCCATTATAGGCCATTCTCAACTCACAAATTTCATTCCAATTAAAGACTAGGGTTCCTGGTTGCAGAATGGATTGTGTCTATAATGAGCTTTATATTTAAATACACCCCAAGATACTATTTTTGCTAGGATTTTTTTCTTATTTGCATAAGAGGCCTGATGGGGCAGAAAGATAGGGGATGGGAAAGATAAAGGGGACATAATGGAAGATTCTAATCTCTTTCCAATAATGGATAAATAACATCTTAGAGAATGGCAATGTAATAATAGGTGCCATTTGCTGAACACTTAGTGTGTGGCAAATGTTATACTATCACCTTGAGAGATATTTGTTCATTCATTTATTTAATAGCTGTTGAGTGCCTACTATGTGTCAAGAACTGCCTTATGTGTCCTAGAACATAAAATATACAGTTTATATCCTCATAGTGTTTATATGCTAAAGAGAAGAGAGCCCATAAACACAGAAATAATACAACTACTGCACACACATACACACACACATATGTATATAATTTTTTACTTGCAACATGCTTCACAGAGGTGGTTGAATTGTGCTGGACAAGGGCTGATTTGACCAGATGGTCAAAGCCTCTCTTGGAGGTCTCAGGAGAATATCTGGAAAAGCTTTCTGCATAGAGAAACCAGCAAATGCCAAAGTATTGAGAGTGAATAGTGTTTGGCACGTTTGAAAAATCCAGAAAGAAGACCAGTGGTGATGGGGATAAGGAGAAAAATGAGAAGAGATTAAAAGACCATTTGAAAGTTTAAGTAAAAGAATAATGTTCATTTTTCAAAGCTCACTCTGGTTGCTCTGTGAAGACTACATGGTGAAGGGATGGAGTGGAAGCAAAGAGGCTGGTTAGGAGGCTGTTGGGTTGATGTGGATGGAAGATGATGGCAGTTGTGACCAGGCTTATCAGCGAGCGTGATGAGGATTGGCAGAATTCTGGTTATATCTTTTATTTTTGAGGTGGAACCATTAGGATTTGATGATGAATTAAATATCAGGTCTGGGGTCAAGGGAGGAACCAGAGATAAATACTATGGCAAAATAGAAGAACCCCTGCCCACCCTACTCCTCTTCTCATAATGGAAAAATTGACACAAGATATTGGAAATTCACTGAGTGTGGTGACTCATGACTGTAGTCTCAGCTACTTGGGAGGCTGAGGTGGGAGGATCAATTGAGGCCATGAGTTTGAGATCACCCTGAGCAATATAGCAAGACCTTATCACTAAAAAGAAAAAAAAAAAATAGGCATCAGAAATTCACCATAGCAGCCAAACAAATGTCCCACTCCAGTGCAACGCAAAACATGTCCAATTTAATGAAAATCAATAATGAACTTTTCTATAAGGAAACCATCTAGCCAATTGACAAGTATTTTTGAATATATATATACACACACACACACACACATATATATATAAAGATTTTAAGGATGGTTAAAGGATTACCCTCAGATCCCAACAGTGAAATGTAAATGAATCCATATAATCAAAAGGAAATTCGAATTTTTATTTTTGATATCTTTCATAATATACATTTTCTTCACCAATTCTGTGTCTTGGAAAATATTGTAAGGAAATAACCAAATATGGAATTAGACTTATGTTCAAAAACATTAACTATAATGATAATGAAGGGAAATTAGAAATAATATAAATATCCAATGATAGAAAATGACTAAATATATTGTGGTACAGCCATTTATGCTGTCATTAAAATCATATTTTGGAATCTTTTTTGTCACTATAAAGTCATCACGATGTAAATAAAATGGAGTTCAAAAGCACGATGAAAAATGCTACATGGATAAACATGTATGTATGCAAATAACAGAGAGTAGAAAGCTAAAAGGTTAATAATGGTTTTCTCAAAGAGGTCAGATGATAGATTATTATTTCTAAAATCTCAACAATGAACATGTATTACTTATATAATTAATACAATTATACAACTTTTGCAAGCCCTAAGAAGTCCGTAGAACATTCTGGGATCCAATATATGCCCCTTTGTGTCAAGATATGACAGTTGCTTTCAAACCAGGCCTGGAAATTTTTATGGACCCCCGAGGATAATTCTGCTTTTTGCCTGATTTTACCTCTCTGAACTTAGTGATGTCGGCAGGGTTCCTCTGGGAGTCACTTAAAGTCATTTTGGGTGTGGATATTTTTCTTATTTGGCTTACCTTATAGATTATCTTAGTTCAGGCTGCTATAACAGATTGCCATAGACTGGGTTGCTTAAACAACAAACATTATTTCTTACAGTTATAGAGGCTGAGAAGTCCAAGATCAAGGTGCTGGTAGATCTGGTGTCTGGTGAGCCTCCTCTTCCTGATTTGCAGATGATACCATCTCATTGGATTCTCATATGGCAAAAACAGGGCAAGAGAGAGAGCCCTCTGGGATCCCTTTTATAAGAGCACTAATTCCACTCATAGGGGCTCTGCCCTCATGACCTAATTATCTCCTAAAGCCCCACTTAAAAATACCTTCACATTGGAAGTTAGATTTCAACATATGAATTTGGGGAAACATAGATATTCAGTCCTTAAAACATATTGCTTGACCTTTACCTTCATCTGGTCCTGGCTGCACGAAATTGTGCTGGAACTTCTTGATGTTGGAGGCATGTTTTCTTCTGCTGGTAAAATGCTTCCACCTTGCCATACTCCTTTCATGCTTTAAGTGGTAATGTGTGAAAGGTGGAGTCAATTCGCTGTGTACAGATCATTTCGCACACAGGCTTTTAGTGGCCTAGCCTCTCTGGCTCCCACATTTGCCAGATTTTCTCACATACCAGCAGGAAAAAGATACAAGAGGAACCTTCTGGGTCACAGAGACTCAAGAACAGTGGAGCATCATTTCAGGGAGATCGAACACACTTGTTTTTGCCATTTTCTCTTCTGTTATCTAACCAAACCAAGGCACCCTTTTCTCAAAATGTGGGAAATGAATGAAACCAAATATGCACTAACAAACTTCTGTGAGCTGGTCATATTTAGCCAAGTACAAAAGCACATGTACAGATGATTAATAGGTGCCCAAACTCAAAATGGAGACCAAATTTTCAAACCATCTGACTTAAAGATTCGTGCATATGAGATCAGCAAGTTTTTTCCAAAAATAATCATGTCCACAGATTCCTATCTTCATTGTATTGATTCTCAATTTTTATTTAATTTGATTTTATTAAAGTCCTTAATGAAAAACTTTTCTTGCACAATCATTAAATCTCTTGTGGCTCTTATGTGGCTTTGGAGGAAAAATAATACTATGAAAAGGTGGTTGCTGAAGGGTGATTTAATCAGCATTCTCATAAATTATACAGCTTTTCTGTCTGCTTTGTGTAGAGGGAAAAGTCTTAGGGCAGAAAGAGTATCTTCCATATTTTAATTTGATTTCCACGCCTAATTATTTTTTGCTTAAACTCAACACACTCGTGATTTTACAAGGACGACAATGTTGTGGGATGAAATAAAGCTTTGTAAAACTTCTACACTTACTTTTCTTTGTTGGAAATTGAACTCTCACTATAATCCAAGGATATAGTCCACAAAGGGAACTTATTTTATTTCTATGTTAAATCAAAGACAATGTAAAGCTGATAAATTTACTAGTCTCTTCGGAAAAAAAAAAGTGTAGCCAGAAAAATTACCAAGTATGAGCAATAGAATTTTTAAAAGCCAGTTTCTATCAATTTTTCCAGGTACGCAAGCTCACACCTTCTCCCTCAAACCACCAGTTATATGAAAAAAGCCTTTAAAATCCTGTTAATTTTTTCATTGAAATGCTTTGCACATTTTTCCAGTGCTTTTCACTGCCAAATTCTAGATCAAATCTTAATTTATTTTATTGACAAACCTGAGATATTACAGTATCTTGTATTTCCTCTCTCTATTCTCTCACCTGCTGACCTATTCAACACCTAAACTGTTGCTTTTATTATATAAATTACCTAATGAAAACACTCATAATTATCTCTGCAATCAAACCCAAGCTTTTCAGATTGGTAGGAAAACAAAAATAACAGCGATAATATTAATAGTGGCTAATTTTTACTTATAAAATATTTATTTTTCAGATACTTTTCTAAATATTTTATAAGGACTTCACTCATTAGTTCTCACAAAAACTCCGTGAGGGAAGTAAAATAATGCACCTGTTTGTCAGATGTGGAGGTGGAGGACAGAAAGGTAGAGTTGACTCTACTACCAGGGACCAGTATGGTGGGAATTTCAGCCATGACCACTTGGGTAGGGGAAATCCCTCAGGCCTGGGCTAAAGCTGGAAAATGAAAAAGAAAAAATGAACCAGGGTAGTTAGAACAATGCTATCCAAGTAGATCGTTTGAATAGTTGTTGAAAGGGAAGCCAATAGCAGTAGAGAAGTCATGGGGAGTCTTTATTATAAACAATGAACACAGGGATTTATGAGCCAAAGAGCCTGGAGCTGAAGATATCAGGAACAGGTCAAAGTAAAAGCAGATCTGATTTATTGTAAGAACAAAAGGAGAGGGTCAGTATCTGCTCTTATTGCATGGTACTGAGACAAGTCAGAAGACTCAAAGCTTCAAGAAAAGGCAGAAAAGCAATGGTTCTATTTATTCCAGAATTATCTAAATGCAACTCTTTTTTAAGTTTCACTTCTTCCATAAAATTTTCTCTGGACAGTTTACCTACATGCTATTACTCCTCTGATCCCATACAACATGCATTGTCTACAAATGACAAGCTATATTATGATTTATTATTTGATGTTGTATTTATGTAGTTATATATGTCGCTCCTGGTTCTAAGGAGGATTTACAGGTACTTACTGGGTATTATCATTTAGCTTTTCATGTCTTCTCTTTGTGTACAATTCCCTATTGATTATTCCTCCATCAGATTGACTGTGCTTTCCAAACTCAGCATAGCTGTAGCAGACCTAGTAAGAGGCTACTTTTGTCCTTGCTCTCAGAGCTCTGGTTTTATTCTGGTTTCCACTCTTCCTCCATGAGACAGAAACATAGAGCCTCAACCTCCATCCCCAGGGGAGAGTCCTGATGGGACCAAACCAATCACAGGGAGACGCATGGAGAAGAGGGGAAAAGGCATCCTGCATTGGCTCAGGAGTGGGCATGAGACAAAGTGCTGACTGATGAGGGGTGGACAAGAATCTCTCAGGAGATCCTGGTAAAATTTTCCACATTCTTAAGAAGGACATATGAGAAAAAGAAGTCTTTTTTCTCCTTCGGGACACTGTCTAAACTAAATGACATTCCTGGAGCTACTGACACCCTTTGAAACCATGAGTGAAAGCAGCCTTATGATGAAGCTGATGCTAAAGATGGCAGAGAGATGAAGAATTCTGGGTCTGTGCAGACACAAAGGTGTCTTTCAGCCACTAAAAGTGCTGTGCCCTCTTCCTTTCTCCTCTGGACTTCCAGTATGAAATAGTAAACTTCCTTAGGATAGTTTGATCCTGGGTGATCCTTTGCAGCCATAGTTGTCCTAACTGATGGCCTAGCATAACTCTTGACACATAGTAGGTACTGTATTACCATTAATTGATAAATTGGATCAGTAGTTCAATATATTATTTGCTTTTATAATAGTTAAGATTGCTTTATCATAAAATAAGAGAAATTATCACAAAACAGTGTATTTGATTAGCTATCATGGAAACTGATATCTGTTTTTAAATTTTTAATAAGAAAATAATACTACAGCAAAAGTTCTGTGTAAAGATATAATATGACATTATGATTTTACATATCATTGTGACAATATGGTTTTAGACTATAGTTACAAATATTAGTTACTAGCAAACTTCAACATATAAGAGCTGTTTCTAAAATAAGAAATTTAAAATATAGATTATAGAATAGGTTATTATTTAATACAACAGTGCTATATTTCCATATCACTAAAATTTTTAAAACAGTTTTACATATATGAGTTTATTTGTAATACTTTATACACTACTTCATTGTCTCACGCCTAAAGCAGTTCATTATAAAAATTAGGAACTTGATGTGTCATTTGGGAATGAATTTAAAAAAAGCATGTTGTTAGATTATTCCATGGTTTCAAATGTCTCAATTTAATTTTGCCTCTGTTTTACCTGCCTAAAATAGGTCATATATTTCCATGAATAGCTGAGAAGAATTATCCCAGGTTGGGACTATTTTTTAAGGGTTTTAGACAAGTTTTTTCATTTGCTTTCTAACATGAAGCTAAGGAGACAAATCCTTTACTCCCCAATTAAAACTCACAGTTTCACAGCTGAGATAGGAACTGAAGAGTAAATATGTACTTCAGTTTTGGTAACCATAGTTCTAGCACAGTGACCCGAGCTCAGTTTAACCTAACTTCTTAAGCACTCTAATATTGGTTGGTTCTAGCACGTTGAATCTGCTGTCGAGAATTAATGTCACAGAGGTCAATGGAGCAGATGCAAGAAAACAGATTTGGTCTCAATTTTCTGTGACCCGAGTGCATTGTCTAAACCCTGAGCCACATGGCATCAGGAATCAACATTTTATTTTCTTGGTCTTGGTCATATTCTGAAACATGAAAGGAAACTCCAGGAACTGTCCCGCTGAGATCATTCTGAGACAAAGGAGTAAGAAGTTAAGGGCCTCAGCAACTTCAGGGTCTCGGGTTACAGTTTAGAGCCAAATGCTGAGCAGAAAAGGGTGAACTAGCAGAGCAAAGCCTTTCTCTTGCTTTTACCAGATTGTGCCTTGGCAGTAGGATATAGAATGACTCCATTTTTGAAGTCACATTCACAGAAATAAAGATATAGGGAAGTAAAGATTAAACAGGATCCGTTAAAACACTGACTCCTTTTCTTTCGGAGAATGTGGACATTGAAATATTTAATTTGTCAAGGAGATGACATAAAGAAAACATTTTGATGTCTAGAACTTGTACTTACTTAGTAGGCATATTGGTCTGCTTGGGCTTCCATAACAAAATATCACAGACCAAGTGGCTTAAACAACAGATGTTTATTTTCTCACAGTTCTAGAGGCTGGGAGTTCACGATCAAGGCACTAGCAGAGTTGGTTTCTTGTTAGGCCTTTCTTCCTGGCTTGTAGATGGTCACCTTGTCATTGTACCCTCACAGGACTTTTCCTCTTTGTATGCACAGGGGGAGAGAGAGAGAGAGAGAGAGAGAGAGATTGATTTGGTTTCTCATCCTCTTCTTATAAGGACACCAGTCTTATCAGATTGGTGCCCTATTCATGACCTATTTAATTTTAATCACCTCCTCAAAACATCCTGACTCCAAATACAGTCATATTGTGGGTTAGGACTCCAAAATATGAATCTTTGAGCACAGGGGCGGGGGACAAAATTTAGTCCATATCAGTAAGTAAACATGAATTTTCTTGAATGTGAAGTGTGGTCGTTTGTTAGGGCTGCCATAACAAAATCCCAGACTGGCCGCTTAAATAACAGATTTATTTTTCTCACACTTCTGGAGACTGGAAGTCCAAGCTTGAGGTGCTGACAGGGTTGGCTTCTTCGAAGGCCCCTCTTTGTGGCTTGCAGATGGTTTCCCTCTCACTGTGTCCTCACACGGTCACTTCTAGGTCTCTGGGTCATATATGTTCTAATCTCTTCTTCTTACAAGGACACCAGGCAGACCGGAGCAAGGTCCACAGTAGCAGCCTCAATTTACCTTCATTCCCTTTTTAATGGCCTGTCTCTAAGTACAGTTACATTCTGAGATATTGGGGCTTAGGACTTCCACATATGAATTTTAGGGGGACATAATTCAGCCCATAGCATGAAGTTAGAGATACTGAAATTATAGGTGCTGTATAGCATGAAGTTAGAGATACTGAAATTATAGGTGCTGTATTGAAGTAAAAACTATGCCTTGGTGGTATCAATTCATGATAAAATCTACTCAGCCAGCCGTACTCAAGACTTTAAGGACATATCCATAAGAGTTGTCCAAATTTTACCAAATCTGTTGTTTTTCTTCCTTCATTATCTTATGGGCTAAATAATCACAAAATCATATTGTATTGCATAGTGGTTCTATTAGCATTCAATGCTAACATGCTTATAAATTTCCATTTTTTTGGTATTTGATTCATGACTTTTTTTTTTTTTTTTTTTGAGTTGGAGTCCCTCTGTCACCCAGGCTGGAGTGCAGTGGTGCAATCTCAGCTCACTGCAGTCTCCACCTCCTAGCTTCAAGCCATCTTCCACCTCAGCCTCCCCAGTAGCTGAGATGGAGCACGTGCCACCAAGCCTGGCTAATTTTTGCATTTTTTTTTTTTTTTAGTAGAGATGGGGATTCACCATGTTGGCCAGGCTGGTCTTGAACTCCTGGCCTAAAGTGATCCACCCAACTTGGCCTCTCAAAGTGCTGGGATTATAGGGGTGAGCCACTGTGTCTGGCCATGATTCATGAGTTTTTAAATGCCTAAGCACATGGTACATTTTTCATTGACATTATGTTGTTGCTTCCAAGATTAAATGCACTGTGGAAAGATAATGTGTCCTGTATGAAAATAATTATTTTTAATTATTTTAAATGTGTTGAAGATTGCTTTATGTCTTAGACTTACCCAAATTTTATAACTGTTCCATGTGTATTTGAGAAAGAATGTATGTTTTGATCATTAGGTGCTGGTCCCATATGTAGCTATTAAATCTAGGTTATTAATTGTGTTTTCAAATTTTCCAATCTGTGTAATAGGTGTGTATGTATGTGTAAGTGGGGGGCTGTATGTCTGCTCAACCTAAAATTACTGAGATGGGTAGTGAAATTTCCTAATATAATGGTGAATTTGTCACATTTTCCTTGTAATTAGTTTAAGATTTGTAATATATACATATATATGTGTGTGTGTGTGTGTGTGTGTGTGTGTATGTATATATATATATTTTAGACAGGGTCTTGCTCTGCCATCTAGACTGGAGTGCAGTGGCTTGATCTCAACTCACTGCAGCCGTTGCCTCCAAGGCTCAAGTGATCCTCCTACCTCAGCCTCCCAAGTAGCTGGGGCCACAGGTGTGTACCACCACACCCGGCTGTGTTTTATATATTTTGATGCAAATTTAGGTGGTCGTGTTTAGTATTATCTTTCTCTGATGAAGTGAAACTGTTATCATTATTGAGTAATTTCATACACTTGGTGTTTTGTCTCAAAAACCACTTTGTTTGACACTAATATAGAGATATCAGCTTTTTGATTAGTATTTGCCTGCTGTACTTTTTTTCATCTTTTACTTTTGACATTGCTGTCATTGTCATGTTCTTGTGTTTTTAGTTTCTCATAGTCAGCATGTAGGTAAAGTTGGTTTCCTTTTCATCTTCTAGCACACTTTCTGCCTTTTAACAGATGTGTTTAGACCCTCCACCTTTTCGTGTTATCACAGAAAGGTGATAAATTGATAAATATCAATTATTTGGCTTTACTTATCTTAAATGATTTTGTGCTATTTTAATATTTTTTCTATCTGTCTTTTTTCTACTTTCTTTTAGATTAGTCGCACACACATATTCTTACTCTATTATCTCTTGCCGACTATGAAAGATATGAACACTCTTTTTATTCTTTTAGGAGTTCATGTCATTCTTCATTGTAGAAATCTCAAGTTATTTTGCTAAAGGAAAACTAAAGATGATTGAAAACAAAAATTGAGCACTGAGTAGGAAAAAAAAAAATGCTGTACTGTCAAGCCAAGGACTAGGTCCAACAAAGTCAAAGTAGACTTTCAGGAATGAGGTAGGGAGAGGAGAAATGTGGTAGGTCTTCTAAAACTGAAAGACTGTGGCCTGTCTCTGTTTCTTATCAATCAGGAAAACAAAGCTGCAGAATGTTGCTGGTTGACTGACAATGTCTGAGTTTGTCACTGGGTGAGTTCTGGCCTGGTTGAAGGTGGTCTGTTGTGTGCATGTGGTGTCAGTCTGAGGATTATAGAGTCAAGATGCCTTTCCCTTGTACTTTACAGGCCATAGACAGGATACGTTGGCCTGTCGGGGGAGCACCTGGTAGGTGAGCCAAGTGACCAGGTCAGGATCTATTGGTCTCTTTGATCTGTTCAATGAAATTCCAACTGGATGTTAAACCCTCTCATTCTATCCTGCATGTCTTTGTGTATCATATCTCTTTAATTGTCTCTAATTCCTTGCCCTACAGTGTTGTCTCTGTGCAATGTCTTCATATCTGGTGTACAGCTTGCAGTGACAAGAGTCTTCAGAATACCTAGATCACCATACTGAGAAGTATAAAAAGTGTTTTTAATCAAATTGAGTATTAAATTTCATCAAATATATTTTAATTATCTAGTGAAATATATTTTCTCCCCTTTCACTTATTAAATATAATAACATTTATAGAGAAATTATAACATGCAAGGCACTATGCTAAGTGGTTCATAGGTTTTATCCTATTTAATCTTCAAAGCTGGGAGGGTACAAAAGGATGTTGCGTAGGACTTTTCATTGCCTCATAATTTTGGTGACAGGTAAAGCCAAGAGCAACAGGTGCAAAATGGGGGAAGAAGCATCTCCCTCTCCTGAGATTAGCTGGAAGGCCCAAGATGGCAGGACAGGGAGAGAGGCACTAGATGGACAAGCTGAACTCCCACCATTTCATAAGGCAAGTGTGCTTCTTGAGAGCCCATGGACCAGATGGAAAAGAGAGAAAGCATCAAAACTATGGCACTCCTCAAAGGCACTGGCTGGGGACTTGCCTATAGCAAGGGAACCTCACTCGACAGGATGAAGACGGTGGCTATGCCTAGGGCAGGAGCAGGGAGAGAGGTCATGAGAAGGCAGCCAGTGATTTAGTCTGTCTGAGTTTCGATAACAAAAAATAACAATAACCAGGTGACTTATAAACAACAAACATTTATTTCTCAGTTCTGGAGGCTGGGAAGTCCACGATCAAGGCCCTATCATATTTGGTGTCTGCAAAGAGTCGACTTCCTCCTAGATGGTGCCTTCTTGCTGTGTGTGTCCTCACAAGTGGAAGGGGCAAGGCCGCTCTCTGGGGCCTCTTTTATAAGGGAACTAATCCCATTCATGAGGGCTCGTGCCTCATGACCCACTCACCTCCCAAAGGCCCCATTTCATACCACCATCATTTTAGAATTTCAACATATAAATTTGGGGAGACACAAACATTCAGACCATATTAGCCAGGAAGGTCGTATCTCTCATCAGTCAGGGCACAATGGAACATGGTGGTGGTGATAAGACGCCAATGAAGAGTCCTTTGAGGAGCCTCATCAAAGGACCAGGATGTGGCCCCTGTCATGCCAGAGGGCATGACCATCCAGAGAGAACGACAGATAGCACCAGCTAATTAAAAAGGTACTTTCCCCTTTGCCTCCCTCCCCTTCCAATTTCCCCAGCCCTGGAAGAGCAACAAATAGCAGAGCCAGTAGAAGAAAGAAGAAAGGAAAATAAAAAGAGGAGGAGGAAGAGAAGAGCCAAGCACAGGAGAGGGGAAAGACTGACCATGCCTGCTTTCCGCACTGTGGCTTTTCTTACCGGGCCAGGGGTCAGCATAAGCTGAAGGGAGATGGAGGGATGGAAGACGAGGAGACACATGTTTCGCACTGGAGAATGTCATCTAGTTTCTATTTAAACCAGACTGGATTTTTACAAAACATTTTAGTGTGGACATTTTCAAATATATACAAAAGCAGCAAGAAGAATACAATTACTCCCCGAGTGCCAATCACCCAACTTCAACTATTATCAATCTTTTACTGGTTGTGGTTTCTCCCCCCTTCTTTTTTTTTCTGGACTATTTCAAAATCAAACTTTAAATACTTTATCATTTCACTAAAACACACTTCATGTGCATCTCTAACAGCTACGGGGATATCTTTTTGATATACTCACAATGCTACTGTTATATTTCACAAAATACAAAGTAATTATAATAGTCTTTTTGATACCCTAAATAAAATGAGGCTGCTCTTATGGTTGAAACTCAATGAGAAGCTGGGGGAATCTGCCCAAGATTTCATCCAATGATGGAAAAAGACAACATGATTACACGGTGTGAAGATAGTGGCAGGGGAAAAAATAAAATTGTTTCTAGATAGTGGCAAGTTCAACATACCCAACAAACCAGTCATTCATGTTTGAGCAAAATGTAAACTCTGCATTATTCATAATTGGTCAGGCACAAACCAAAAAGGGGATGCCCGGCCTAACTATGTAGTTTCGAACTTCAGTAGATAGCGATGCTCTCTAGTGATGAAATTTGCTTCTACGTGTTTCTTTGCCAAAGACTTCCTTTATCCACAATAATTCACACTCCCCAGTAAAATATCATTTAAAATGGGCAACTTGCTATAGATGTTATTGTTCAATTCTTGTTCAGTGATATTGCTTAATCTTTCTAAAGACCTCAGTTTTTTCATCTGTAAAATGGGATAAAACTAGTATCTACCAGATAGGTTGTGTGAGATGAAATTTAAAAAGCAATTGTACGTAAGGATGTATGCAGTACTGTGCTTGCAGCATAATAAATGCTCAATTTATCCATTTATTTATTCAACAAATATTTAATTAATTGTTTTGGTTTAGCAGGCATTCCTCCAAAGGCTAGGAATGTAGCCCTGGACAGGAACAGGAACACTCTGTCTTGAAGGGTACATCGCAATGGAGGTGAAAGAGGCTAGGTAACAAATCACCCAATTTATCACTTAATTACAATGGTAATCGATTTGATGAAGAAGTATATAGTGAGATTACAGTGGAACCTGAGCTAATCTGAAAGTCTGACAAAGCTTTCTGGATATGCTGACAGATGATCTTTTCCAGCTCATCTGGCAGTCTGTTAGAGATAATGCAATTTGCAGTATACATGCCTATAAATATAGAAAGAATCCAAGGCGTTTTTCTCCCTCCTGGACTGGTGAGTTGGTGGATGTCCCATGTGGTTGTGCAATTGTAGATTAAATAGCAGAATAAACCTGAGACTGTACCAATTTTATTCTGCTCTTTTTGAGCCAGGATATACTTATTCTCATGGAAATAGTACATCCTTATGTGCAATTGTTTATCAGCAGGATCCTGTGCCTTTGGGTTCTCTTTTTCATCATTTATTTTAAAATGTTCCTCTCTTTTATTACTTCAGAAAAGATATTCTTTTAAGTTATCTATAATTCCCTGTTATACACTGTCTTTTCCTAAGGCATAATTCAGTTATTTGTGTTAATATAACGTTATCTGGTAATGGCTTTGATCCCAAATCTCATTTTTTAATCAAATTTCATAACCAGAAGAAAATAGAGAAATGAATCAGCCTATTGTCATCATTCATTCATTTATTCAGTCTATACCAAACCTTCTACAACATGCCACACACTCTTGTAAAAGGTGGGGATACCGTGGGAGCCAGACAGAGGGAGTTACTGCCCGCTTCAACAATAACTGTAGTGAGGGAAGGCAGACAATCAAGTATAAAATGAGACTATTTTACTCTGATAAGTGCAGAGGGATGAAAGAGTGAGTGACTGGAAATAATTTTAGATAGGATGGTCAGGAGAGATCTATCCTATGAGGTGACATATGGCTGAGAGATGAGACAAAGAGTCCCGCAGTAAGCCTGGAAAAGAGCATTTCAGGTTCCCACTTGCACCCTGTCCTCTGGCCCCAGCAAGTATCTCAATGTTGCAGAAGTAAACCATGAGTTGTAGGATTAAAGCTGTTGATGGTGCTCTTGGGGTATTGGGATACATCCTAGGCTTCACTGGAGTGTAATATCCTTGTGGATGCTAGATGGGGCAAGGCCAAGGAGGAAGGTTCCCTTTAGGTTTCCTTTGATGGAACCTGTGTCTGAAAGGTAAGCTAGAAGCTGACGGAAGAAAGGAAGGCAAGAGGCAATTGTTGATTAGAACTTTATCCTGCCAACTGCCTGCTAGCTGGGCCATGCCATTCGTTCATCTGTTTAGGGGATAAAAAGTGTATGCAAGTCTCTGATTGCATGGATGCAATGAAATTCACCTTGTATTTACTGAATCATCTCTCAGGCTTTTCGCAAATAATCGACTGCTATCATCAGTTTTCAACATGGTCTCTTTCTGTAGCTTTATGAGAGACAATACCAGGACTTGCTGTCTTAAAAGACAATGAACCACAAAGTCTAAAATTGTGTAACTTTTTCTTATTTTCTAGCAGATATCTTTGCTTATCTGACTGCATTGCAATAAGAGCTTCACAAGTACATTCTGTAGTAACACATCTCTGAGCACTTACCCAAATTTGTTCCAGAGACAGCCAAGAGAACCACCCTCTCCACTCTCCAGGGGCACAGCAAAAATACAAAGCCTGCCTGTTTACATCACAGAGTTGCACAATTGCAAGTCTGTAACAGCATAACAGCAACGGGCATTAACAAGGAGTGTCAGGCACCTCCCTTCCTTGAAGGAGCTCGCAGATGTAACTTTGTGACAAACAGGGCGTTTTCTCTCAGCCTGCTTGTCTCTTGTTAGCAACACAAAGTCTCCTTGGAAATGGAATTGTTTTTCTCGGTTCTCTGGTGCCATCTGGAGGTTTGATGTTAGATTCACAGCCAATAATTTAATTCTGCAAACAGGTCCAGGTGTCTGGCAAAGAAGCTCGAGTGGGTAACTCATAAATTAAGATCCTTAGTCTGCATCCATAAAGGGAAAGTGAAGCAGCGAGGTGAGAAAATGATTTAGGTACTTTTGACAAAATGTTCTTCTTAACGTAAAATCAAACATCAGTAGCTATCATTTGTTTAAATGGGTGGAAAAGAAGGAGCTATGTAGATAGGTGTTCTACATTTTAAGGGGCCATTAGGCACTGTTCATTGCTTCACTTCACTTACATTGGGTAGACTTGAAGCTTAAATTGCGTTAGCTCAAGTTCAAGTGTTAGGAGGATAGCAGGAAAATATTGTATTTATTTATTTACTTTTTGAGACAGTCTCTGTCGCCCAGGCTGTAGTGCGGTGGCATGATCTTGGCTCACTGCAAACTTCGACTCCAGGGTTCAAGCAATTCTCCTGTCTCAGCCTCCCAAGTAGCTGGGACTACAGGCGCCCACCACCACGCCCAGCTAATTTTTGTAATTTTAGTAGAGACAGGGTTTCACCCTATTGGTCAGGCTGGTCTCAAACTCCTGACCTTGTGTCCAGAGTTTGTTCCTTCTGGTGGGTTCGTGGTCTTGCTGACTTCAGGAATGAAGTGTGACCTTTGCTGTGAGTGTTACAGCTCTTACAGGTGATGTGGACCCAAAGAGTGAGCAGTGGCAAGATTTATTGTGGAGAGCGCAAGAACAAACCTCCCACAGCCTGGAAGGGGACCTGAGCGGGTTGCAGCTGTGGGCTGGGGTAGCCAGCTTTTATGCCCTTATTTGTCCCAATCCATGTCCTGCTGATTGGTCCGTTTTACAGAGCACTGATTGGTCCATTTTATAGAGTGCTGATTGGTTCATTTTACAAATCTCTAGCTAGCTACGGAGCACTGATTGGTGCGTTTTTACAGAGCACTTATTGGAGCATTTTACAAACCTCTAGCTAGCTACAGAGCACTGATTGGTGCATTTTACAAACCTCTAGCTAGCTACAGAGCACTGATTGGTGCGCTTTACAATCCTAGCTACAGAGTGTTGATTGATGCATTTTACAGCCCTCTTGTAAGACAGGTAAGTTCTCCAAGTCTCCACTTGAACCAGGAAGTCCAGCTGGCTACACCTTTCAACCTCAGGTGATCTGCCTGTAGAGCCTTTTTATGTAAGGGCGTGAGTTCTGAAGACAGTTTGCATTGGTTCAAAGATGGGTGGGACGGCAGAGGGGGTCCATGGTCTCCATGATGCTGCCTGTTGGAGAAGGACTGGGGTATGTTGTGATGAAATAGTATGCAGCACTGGACATTTTTTTCTTAAATTCCCATCAATACAAATTGATTTCTGAAACACGGAAACATTCTTGTTATCATAATAATTGTTGTTATAATATCAGTAATATCCTCTGATAATTATGCTGCATTTTATAGCTTGTAAAGAACTTTCACATATAGCAACATCAGGTAATTTTATTTTTTTATACATATTGTGTTAATATAAGCAAAGCACCTTGGACAGTACTTGGCACATAGTCAGTGCTATGTAAATGTTTAGTATATCATTATGATGAGTGGTAAATAGTCTCTAGTTACCTTGAATCTAAAAAGAATTTCTTCATAGTCTGTTACAGCCTATTGATGTGACTTTAAAACATAGCCAATGTAAGATTCTCTCTTCAATGAGAAAAGTAAATCATTGCCTGGAGAAAGTGAAGCTCTTGAAAATCGAGCTGTTTGTCCCATAACTGAATCTTAATAAATCCTAATATCACATTCTCAACATTAAAAATTATGATCCTTAAGTGATAAATTCAAGCTACTTAAGATACAGACTATTTTCTGAAATATACTCCAAAATGGGTGTAACTAAATTTATTGAACCATATAAACTAAATAAGCCACCACACAAAATGTTTTTCTTTCATCTTTGCTTTCAAACTTGATTAGCTGCATCTCTCTTTTCCATCACTTAAAGATGCTTTAGGCGAATCCCATAGCTTTTTGGTTACTTTCAGTTA
Source organism: Macaca nemestrina (assembly GCF_043159975.1). Classification (NCBI taxonomy): domain Eukaryota; kingdom Metazoa; phylum Chordata; class Mammalia; order Primates; family Cercopithecidae; genus Macaca; species Macaca nemestrina. The sequence goes on from NC_092131.1 coordinate 119,473,480, forward strand.
CTCAAGTGATATATAAAAGCACACTCTGGCCCGGTTCATTTTAAACTTCACTCACTCACCCAGTCTCATATCCTCTCTCTCCTGCTCCCCAGAGCCAGCGAGGCAGGAGGCGAGACTTGAGTATAATCTGTGCTCTCTCATGCCCGCCTTCCCTCCTCCTTTTTGCTTCCACCTTTGGACAGCAGAGAAGGAATTACAGAAGAGGGGCAAAGGTGTTTTGTTTAACTGGTGTAATGTCATTCTCTCTCGGCAGACACGCTCTGTATAGGAGGCTGGCTATTCTGGAGACACGGGTATGTTCCTTAGGAGATTCCACAGGCAGCTTCCCCACGCACACTACCTTTACTTGGCAGAGTCACTCAGCTTCACCCCTAGGTAAGCCCCTCCCCGGCTCCTGCCTCCAGAAGGATGCCCCCCTTCTTGCATTCCCTAGTAAGCCCACAGCCTTCTTTAGTAAGGTACCAAGCCTGGCACCCTCCCATGGTGTCTACTTGGCCTGCTCACCCTGCCACGTGAGATACAGAAAGCAGGAGGCTCCCCGACAGCTCCTGCCTATCCTGCATCTACCCTCTTGTCTCTTTCCTCTCTTTTCCCTTGTTTAGACAGACACACAGGGCAGACAAAAGCAAGTTCGCTGCCTTCCGCAGCTGTCTAGCCAGGGATTGAGGTCCCCCACCACCCGCCCTTACTCAGGCATGACTGAGGGCCCAACTCTGAAAGTAACTCTTACCCTGGGCAGCGGTGGAGAATAAAAACCCATAGCCCTGGGCTCTGACTCTGAAGGGTCCCTTCTCTTTCTGGTTCCTGTTCTTACATATAGGAAGGGCCGTGGTGAGTTGATGGGATCCAGGCAAATTCCTCCATCTCTTCGCATCTCTTGGGCAGCTCTTTTTGGAATCTGATAGCACTTCACACTTTCTGTTTTCAGCTCAGGGACATCATTCTAAAATTGTCAGAGGACAGAAAAAGTCCTGTGCACATTTTGTCACACTGGTATTACGGGTGTCATAAAAACTTTTTAAAGCTCTTTCTTTGTTTCAAAAACCTTTTCTTTTGGCAGCCAGAGTGGTTCAACAGGGAAAAGCAGAATCTTGTCCTTGCTGCCAATTTCTTGGTGCAATTTGCTAAAAATACATATTCTCTGTAGGCATGATTTGATTATATTTAAAATTTTTACAATTTTTGTGAACACTGAATCAAGGTCAGGAGCTCTATATTTGGTAAATTACTGCTTTTTAAGAGAAAAGCAATGTATAGATTGGCTTTCAAGTACAAGTAGTATTTGAGTAGCAGTGGCTATCTTCATGACATATCTAGGTTTTCTAGTTTAAAGAAACTTTAGATCTTAGTTTCAGTTTTTAGTTTTAAAAACTTTGATTACAAAGAACTGCTTTAATAAAAAGAAGCCACCAAGAGCTTCTGTACTGTAAACATGCATGATCAAATACCAGTGACGTATGTCATCTAATTGCAACACAAAATAGCTCCTTGAACATGCATGATAAAAGCATAATTTTCAAAAAAAAGTTGAAAACATTACACTCATACAAATATAAAGCAAATGCGTGTCAACGAGCCATTGATTTATTGATAAGAAAACCAGCAACGTGCACAGAATGACTGAAAGAAAAATTAGAGAAAAAAAAGGTTACACAGTCTCTTAGGAAAGGAATACCAAAATAAATTTGCTAAGTCAGAGATATAACTCGTTAATGTTTTGCAACTCCATTAGACAAAAATCTACAAGTTAACATGTGACTTCAGAGTCTTGGTTTTAATTAATAGATAATAGTAAATCAAACAAGAGTCTGTCTTTTAAAAAATGAAATAATGCTTGGTGGGCCTGATAGACACTGCTCTGGTATATGATACTGAAAGCACAAGCAATCTTCTTATGCTTTATTTCTACATTTTGGATAATTTTTAAACGGTAGCATTTGTTGTAATCTATCATATGCCATTGCTATGATGTGGTGTCCAACAGTATGATCTGACTACAATTGCAAAGATTACTTAATTATTTTCCCAGGTACAATACTTATCATTGGTTTTGTGGCTAACCCTGCAAGCTTCTTGGTAGTGGAATAACTTGTAGTTCTTTTTGCTGTGAGAAGTGTAACTCTAAAAGGTGCCTGCCTAGTTGGTTTTTTCCATCTTTTCATCCTCCTCCTCCTTCTCCTCCTCCTTTTTCTTTCTTTTTTTTTTTTTTAACAAACTTTTTATTTTGGAGTAGCTTTAGATTTACAGAAAAATTAAGGAACTAGTACAGAGAGATCCTGTATACCCCACACAGTTTCCTCTGTTAGTAACATCTTATATTAATATGGTACATTTGTCACAATTAATGAACCAATATAGATACATTATCATTAACCAAAGTCCATACTTCACTTAAATTGCTTTAGTTTGTACCTAGTGTCCCTTTCCTCTCCCAAGATCTTATTCAGGATACCATACTACATTTAGTTGTCCTGTTTCCTTTGACTCCTCTTGACTGTGAAAGTCTACGATTTTCCTTGGTTTTGATGACCTTGACACTTTTGAGGAGTGTTGGTCGGGTATTTTGTAGAATATTCACCAATTTGGATTTGTCTAATGTTTTTCTCATTAGAGTGGGATTATGGGGTAGGGGAGGAAGATCAGAGGTACAGTGCCATTCTCATCATATCAAGGATACATACCATCAACATGACTGTTCATTGTTGGTGTTGACCCTGGTCACCTGGTTGAGGTAGTTTGCCAAGTTTCTCCACTGTAAAATTACTCTTCTCCCTCCATTTTCCGCACTGTACTCTTTGGAAGGAAGTCACTCTATGCAGCCCACGTGTAAGGAATGTGAATCATGCTCACTTTTCTTGAGTGCAAAGTATCTGTATTAGTCAGGGTTCTATAGAGAATCGGAACCAATAGGATGTATGTGTGTGTATATGTAGAGAGAAGGATTTATTATAAGGAATTGGCTCATGCAATTCTGGAGTCCAGTAAGTCAAAAATCTGCAGTGTGGGTCAACATGCTCAAGACTCAGGTAAGCCAAGAATATAGATGAAGTCCAAAGGCAGTCCACTGAAGAATTCCTTCCTGCTTGGGGAGGCCAGTCTTTTGGTTTGATTCCTGGTTCGACTGTTTGGATGAGACCCACCCATATAATGGAGGACAATCTGCTTTACTCATAGTGCACCCATTTAATTGCTAATCTCATCCTCCAAGTTAGCACACAAAATTAACCCTCACAGTATCTGCATAAATTATTTCAAATTCTTCTGCACTGGAGATTTGGCTATTCTTCTCCATTTATTTATTTATACAATCATTTGTTTATATCAGCATAGACTCATGGATATTTATTTTAAATATTGGGTTATAATTCAATACTACTTTGTTTATTTTGTTGCACAGCTTGTTCTGCCTTTGGCCATTGGGAGCTTTTTGTCAGTTCCTGTATTCCTTGGCATAGCCCCATCGGTGTGGGTTTTTCTGTGCACTTCCTTATTACCAGCACTACAAGATGTTTCTCCTCCATCCTTAGAATCATCCCATTGCTCCAAGGAGCCCTGATTCCTTCTATCGGAGAATGGCATTAAAAACCAGGATCTGAGTTCTAACTTTACTTGCTACTACTTGGGTGTCATTAATTACTTCTAGTTCCCCTCAGCTGACAAAACAGAGAAATATATGTATACACACATCTATATAACCCATGTATACATATATCTATAAATATTCATATACTATTTATAAATTAAGCTAAATATGAGTTTATTCTGATGTCTCCCACTCCAATCAATCACTCATGGATTACTCTAACCTCCTCCCTTTGCTTGTCTCTAACTTCCCACTCCAACAGTGAGGAGCCTGGCTACCACCCTCTATTAAACTTCACTACCTCTTCATTTTTTACACTAAAATATATCAACTTTAGGGTGAAAAATACCAAGCTTATTCTAGAAAAACTCATTTGGCTCGCCAAAGAAATGCTATACTTTATTTTTCACAAACCCTTGAAAGATTTCACATTGCTGTTTTGAAAAACTTTGTTACAGAACACAATGGGACTGGTGGGTGAATGGATCAATGTTTATCAATAAAATCTAATTTTCAGATGCTCATTCTTTTATTTCTTTAGTTCTTTTAAAAGAATAAAGATAACAATGTGACAGCATTTTGGCTTGTGACATCATTTTTCTTGTATCTTCATTTCTCTCGACATACAGATCAAACTCTATCTTCATAGGTGCTCTATTTGTTATTTACATCTAGTGTATTTTTCTGATTTGTAGTATATTCATTAAATTTGTAATCACTAACTACCTGCTTCAATGAGTCATTTTTGATATGCTTTGTTGTAAATTGGTATTATAACACTTCATATTTTATCTATCTATCTATTTATTTATTTATTTTTGAGATGGAGTTTCTCTCTGTTGCCCAGGCTAGAGTGCAGTGGCACTATCTCGGCTCACTGCAACCTCTGCCTCCCTGGTTCAAGTGATTCTCCTGCCTCAGCTTCCCCAGTAACTGGGACTACAGGCACGCGCCACCCACCATGCCCGGCTAATTTTTGTATATTTTTTTTTAGTAGAGATGGGGTTTCACCATGTTGGCCAGAATGGTCTCGATCTCTTGACCTCGTGATCCACTCCCCTCAGCCTCCCAAAGTGCTGGGATTACAGGCATGAGCCACTGCGCCTGGCCAATGTTTCACATTTTAAAATCAACTTTACCAAGGTATCACTTACATAAGATAAAATGCATTCATTTGAAGTGTGTTGTTTAATGAAATTTTGGCAAGCTACATCTGTGGAACTACCAACATAATCAAGATAAGAAAATAATTTCTTCATCCGCAAAAGTTCCCAGAGTCATGAGCCTGTGCACTTTGAGTAAAGCAGATTGTCCTCCATTATATGGGTGGGTCTCATCCAATCAGTCGAACCATGAATCAAGCCTTCCCAAGCTCTGATTATTGTCACCATAGATTAGTTTCCGCACAGCAATTTAAGAACACGAATCAGAACTTACAGAATACAAGTAACATGGGAAAATTTTCACAAGACTCTGTTAGTTGAATGACAGCTGAAACAAATTTACCAAGGCAGTTCTTGGGGCACATTTACAACTTTTATGATATAATCATTGAAAATGCAGTGGAATTTAAAAAGTATACTTAATATTACATTTCAAATTTATAAAACATATGTGAATAGGATTGTTTCATCATTTTTGTCTCCAAAACTGCCAAACCATACGTGGACTACTTGGTATACCATAAGCAACATGTATAGCACATTTTGCAAAACATGATTCTCGGAGGCCCTTGGCTTTAAAAAGTCAATGGCATTGACTTTTCTAATTAAATACATGATAATGTCGGGGGTGGGGGAGCAGGCAACTTAGGCACACATATGTCTTTTTCTAGGGAGAAGCCATAACATTTGACAAACAGATGTCAAGGTTTTTTGAGAATTGTACAGGAGAGTTAGTTTAGCACAATTAATCTCAATCTTCAGTGTAGTTAATAATTCTTTCTTCTAAGCATATGCTTGGATTTTATCCCTGGACAGTATGGTTCAGTAGGTGGCAGGGCCCAAGGATCTGAATCCTAAATGAACATTCCAGGTGACCCTGCTGCAAGTGTTCCACTGACCTCACATTGAGAAATACTACCTCAGACCTCTCAATCTGAAAAATCTGATTCCATGCATTTCAGTCATGAATTTCCTATAATTGGAAATACTGTATCTGATGCAAGATGGTGCTGTGTCAGGGAGTTTCTGATAGGCATTTCCACATTTGAGGAGATATTGAACTCACTGAGCTTTAAAACCCTTTCACTTTGAATAATTTGTTCATTCATTGTCACACAGCTTGTAAGCATTCTTTACCTTGGAGCACTAGTGTGCCTGGAGAGAAACAAGTTGGCACATGAGACACTACTTTCCTCCCCCAAAACAATCTGTCACTCTTCTAGTTAGAACTAGAAGAGGGATTTGTTTTTCAGGACAGCAATGAGGCAAGAGGGTTCTCTTTCAGGCACACCCAGGACCAAGACCAAAGCTGAGGGAATGAACCACAGCAGATGATGAGCTGACCGCCATTGCATGGAAGCAGGCACCAACAGAACCCGGCTTTGAACCCATGAAGTTATGGCAACTTTCAAAAGCCACGTGCAGAGAGGGCGATCCCATGTTCTTATGAGGTGGCTGTACTGAGTAGAAGCCATAGAGAAATTGCCAAAGAAAAAGATGTCACAAATAATTACAGTAGCTCTCCAACAAGAGTTGTACAGAGGTACTTCAAGAAAAGACAAGAAAATTAGAAAATACAGTTTGTAAAGGGTTTGTTGTTTCCTTCATAAGAAGCCTGAAATATCTTTAAGATGTGCTGTCTTCTAGAAAACATCCACACTGAAGAGAAAAGATCAAGGACATCCAGTACTTCCCCACAATGATATCCTCAGGATATTCCATTTAAAACATTTTCCTTAGAGTCAACATACTTCTGGAACGATGTACAGTGAATTTAATTTTATTAGCAAAATAATAAAACAAAGCATATTCTAGACAATAATCAATACTCTGAAATTATATTACTTTTGTTAGTTTTCCCTTTTAAATTAAATTATTTTTTCCACTTCAATTTAAAAAATATCTCCAAGTAATTCATGCACATAATTTAAAAAGTCAAATAGAACCACAAGGCTTACAAGCAAATAAACAAAAAGGGCTGTAATCTTTTGATCTTCTTTTTGCTACCTCCAGAATAGCTGATATGAAAAATTTTTCCACAACTATGGGGGTGGAGGGTAAAGGCTCCTGAGCTGGTCTGAATTTGTTCAAGTGCCCATTCCTGAGCTGAGCGGATCACTGAAGTCAGGGGGATGATAACAGTCATGAACTTATACCAATTGGAGCCCCTGGAACTGGAGAAAAGTCAGTCTCCATCACACCTCACAGCTGCTACCAACGATCTCACCAATGATGGCAGTGGTGGAAGGGGCGCTGGACAGACCCCTGTGTTCCTGGAAACACTTTCCCCAGCCCCCTTCACTTTTTCCCAGTGGTAGACTAATAATGGTCTCCAAAGATATCCAGATCCTAATCCCTGGAAACTGTGGATGTTATATGGTAAAAGTGATTAAATTAAAAATTCTTGAGATGAGATTATTCTGGATCACCTAGGCGTCCTTATAAGAGTGAGGCAGAGAGAGATTTGACAGATAAGAATGAGGCAATGTGAGGGCTGAAACAGGATGCTACATTGTTGGCTTTGAAGAAGGAGGAAGGGGCCACAAGCCAAGGAATGCAAGGCTGGAAAAGATAGTAAAAGAATGAATAATTTAGTAAAAGAATGAATAAATATATTTGCCCAGTTCCTTGTCCAAGTTTAAATTCCTTTCCAAATGGCTGTGAATGAACCTGTCCTGCTGCATTTGCATTAAGAAGATGTGTTTCTATTTCTCACAGAAGCTATTAACCTAATCTATGCTGCTCCACTAATGACTTGGATCTTGATGTTCATAATGTTGAGTGACTGCAGAACTTAATTTAGCCACAAGATGGAGACTTCATCCTAATCCTGGAAAACATCTCAGCACCTGGGGTTTCTGCAAGTAAAATTCCAGAGTGAAATACCTTAATTAATTTGCCATCCAGCCTCTGATTCCATGTACAAGATGAAGAACCTGAGTTCCAGAGAGATCACAGAATGAATTTTGAAAGGAGTCAAATCTAGAAGCTTGTTTCCTAATTCCCATTCCGATGTTTTTCAGAAAGCATCACTTTTGCTTCCTGTGTCTTTTCTGATATGTTATTTCTCTTATTTTCTGAGAATTACACTTACTCATGTAAAGGGTTTTTGTTGTTGTGGTTTTCTTCTCTCCCTGTTGCTATTTATCAGGCAGATAACTTATTTAAAATCATTTCACATTGCTGTCTACATTGGCCTATGCATTGCTAACCTCATGAGAGGAGAAAACTCAATTCAAACTAAATAATTCCACCTGTAGCTACCACAGAATGTTCCGCTGGGGTCTTGGGGTGTTTGGGTGAATCAAACATAGTCTTCACCTTCAAGGAGTTCTGAGTTAAATGGATGAGGAAGAGAAGCAAATGAGATGATTGCCTTAAGAGAGGTATACTACTCTTTCTATTAGCAGAGAAGAGGAGGATATCCCATTCAACTGGAAACTGGAGATCCTTGGGAAGGAGATGACATTTAGAATAGACCATGAAAGTCAGATGAAATAGTATAAGCCATAAATAAGGTAAAGGAGTGTGTAGATGACAGACAGCTTGGACAAATTATGCAGCCAGGAAAGGAAGTAGAAATTTGGGGAGTAGGAATTCTGTTAATCAGGATATGCTCTGTTATGTAGTTGTAACAGATTACCCCAAATGGTCAGTGGCTTAACAAAGGCTTATTTGTTACTCATGGTCATGTCTAACAAGTGTCGGCAGAGCTTTATTCCACACAGTCACTCAGGGACCCAGGCTGAGTAGGAACCATCATCTTGCAACTCCATTATCTGGTTCACACAACTCAAATTGCCGTAGTAGAGGAAAGAAAACTAAAATATTGCTCATACATTTTTCACTGCGTCTCTCAGAAGGGGCATGTATCACTCACACACATATATTATTGGCCAGAACTAGTTGCATGGCTCTAACTCAACACAAGCCTGGACTATTTGGTGCAAGTTACTTTCTCTGCCACAAGAGTATTCCAAAATTGTCTGTAATTCAGAATATTTATAAGGGAGGAGCTTGGATATTAACGTAGAAAGCCTTTCAAGTTTTGGTGAAAGACTAACAATTTGCCCCAACTCTGAGAATATCAGAACTCTGTTTTAATATAAAGAACATTACATATTTACCAATGAGCCAAGCTTTCCCATAAGTCAAGTAGAGGGAGCAAAGCTTTGCTATTACTGTTCATAAGATTTTTTATTAATTCTGCAAAGGGACCACTGGCAAGAACAGATTCTAAGGACCTCTCATAGCTCCAGGCTACATCAGGACAATCAGATCTGGGAGTTGCCAGTGTCAGTATAACAAAGGAAATACATTCCTGGGTATGGCGATAGAGAGTGGGAGGAAGATTCACCGATATCTTCCAGTGTTTCATGTCTGAGAACCTTCCGAAATAGCTGTCTTTTTCCTGCTTTGACATCTAATGAAGATAAGTATTCAGATGATCACCACAACTTTAAGAGAATCACCCTTGATTTGTGTGATAACATGAAACACACTAAATAGCTGAAGGAATTGGGTAGTTTTGTGCTAGGACACTGGAGCCCTAAATCTGTCCAATCCCATTAAATACTTTGGAATCTGTTTACTATCTATCTCTGTTTATTACTTGGCTTCCCCCTATGACATTGCAGAGAAAAAAAGTACAACCAGGAACTACACCAGAAGAAGGCAGGTACAGAAAGCTTTGTTACCTCCTATTGAAATGAACTAAATTTGTTTGCAGGCCAAACTGTGCTAGAAAACTTTTGAAAGCGTTGCAATTTGACTAAGGAAAAGGTCTGAAGTCTTTCCAGCTGTCCCAAGATATTTCTTAAATTATCGCTAATGGAATCAGATTATTTGGAAAATATTAATCCATTCAGACTCAGATACTGAGCTAAGGAATTCAAATAGTATTCCTACATGGATCTGGTTAGTGATAAGTTACAGATTCAGGCATGTTCTGGGTGTCACATTGCCCAGGTCATGCCAGGGCTATGGAGAGGACAAACAGGTGTCTGGAAAGGGGCATATTTCTCAGGCAGATAGGAGTCTAGTTAGAGCAGGGCTGGCTAAAAAGTATAAACCAAAGGCGGGCCAAACTCATTCAGGAGTTTGGCATGGACTTGGAGAAATTCAAACCAAGTAGTTCCTTACAGGACAAAGGTGGTAGCATCATTCCGTCTCTTTAACAAGGTAACTCAACACCTCCTCATAGTTGGGAAGGATGGGATGGGGGTAAAGAGCTGAGTAGTAGGGCCAACATGCAGGAAAATGACAAGAGCATAACCTTTCTTTCTGGTCTTGAAGGTAATGTCTTCAGGATGGGATTCCCTGAAAGCTGCCATTATTATCTCCAGGTTTCCCTCCTACCCATCCATTGCTGCTGAGTAGGGCAAGGCCTGGGGCCAGTTAATTATCACAGGGAAAGATCTTTCCCAATCAGGGATTGTAAGGGTGGAGGGGAAAATTCTCGCTTCAGTATTCTAAGATGAATCTCTTCAAGTCCAAGATGGCAGCAGTTGTCCTAGTGTGGCCTTGCTCAATTCACTTATCACTGGGTCTCGGAGTCTCAAAAGTAAAATAGGGCTGTGCACGTCACACACACACACACACACACACTTTAGCATCATATAATGTCATCACTGGTATCCTGGAGTCTTTACTACCTACCTGTATCCTCATGCCTCCACAAAGTCAATGAAACACCAATCATCCAATGCAGAACTAGAAAAGAAAGGCTGCAGGTACTTGATGGTTACATTGAAAAGCTGAATGGCATGAAGATGGGCAACTGGTTTAAGTTTAAGATAGAAAGAGTTGAAATGTCCTGCCTTTGGATATCAGGAGCTGGGGAGATTATAGAAGGAAGGGACAAGGTAGATAATAGAGAATAAGAACCAAAGATCTGCAGCAATGAGGGGAGCAGGTATCGTGAGTCACTATCATCTTAGAGTCCAGTTGTATTTCTTTTTGCCATCATGGGGAAACCAAAAGTAGAAAGTGGTCACCACTGTTTTTAAATTGTCCAGAGAAAATAATATTTGTCTATGTCATGCAAATTCACTCAAGCATCCAACCCACACCATGTGGACGTCCTCCATTCCGTGGTCCAGGATACATTTTGGCTATGCCAGAAACACAGGATGGACCCTGAACTCCTACAGAATTGTGAGTCTTTGAAGGAAAGTCTTTCATTCAAGGGAATAATTAAGGAACAGGTAGAATTTATGGGGCACAGGGACCCTGTAGATATCTACTAAATATGATGCATACATCAGTGAATTTCATATCTATAATAGGACAAGAACTATCCTGCCCAACTATATAAGGTTGTTCTGAAGTTCACATGTGCTGTATCTGGTTGTCTGGATGTATCATATGCCTGTTCATTTTCTCCAGGTTACATCTTTCTGTGAGACCTAGGAATTGGTGCAGACAGGAAGGTAGAAAGGGAGAATAATAATAGTCTATCTGTTCTGCCTTTTTTCTTTCCTTTCCATTTTCAACACATTTTGTCTCTATTTTTCTTTATCTCTGTCTCTTTGTCTTGTTCAAATGCTACCATGGCTGTACTATTTTCATTCCTACCAGTATTGTATGAAAGTTCCAGTGGTTCAGCATCTTCTCCAGCATTTGCAATTGTTTTTTTCCTTTGTTTTAATAAATGTACAGTGTCATCTTGTTGTTGTTTTAGTTTGATTTTAGTGACTAATAATATTGAACTTCTTTTCATGTACTTATTTGCCGTTCATAGACCTTCTTTGGTGAAGTAACTATTCACAGTTTTGGCCCATGTTTAATTGGATGAATTGTTTTCTTATCATTGAATCTTAAGAGTTTTCTGTGTATTCTGGATGCAAGATCTTTCTTAGGTATGTGTTTCACAGATATTTCTCCTAGACTCTGCCTTATCTTTTCATTTTCTTAATGATGTCTTTCAATGGGCAGACATTATCAATTTAAATGAAGCCAAATTTATCAAGTTTTTAATTTTATGGAGCATGCTTTTGGGTTTGTATTTAAGAAATCTTTGCCTAACACCACATCACAAGGATTTTCTGTTTTCTTCTAACAGTATTAAATTTTTAGGCTTTATGTTAGGCCTATGATCTATTTTGAATACTTTTTTATAGTGTGTGGTATAGTTCAAGGTTTATCTTTTGCATATGAATGTCCAATTTTTCTAGCACAATGTGCTGGGAAAAAAACCTCTTTCTTTATTGAATTGTCTTTGCACCTTTGTTGAAAATCAATTGACTATATACTATTTCTAGACTCTCTGTTCAGTTCCATTGAACAGAGAGTCCATCATGTGCCTATCATTTGTCTGATATCACATTGTCTTGGTTAGAAAAACTTTATAGAAAATCTTGAAATCATATAGGATGAGTCCTCTGGCTTTGTTTTTCATTTTCAAAGTTATTTTGGCTATTTTTTGCTTTGCCTTTCCATGCAAATTTCAAAATTAGCTTCTCAAGTTATACAAAAGAAATATAGACTGTTGATTGACATTGGGCTGAATACCTGCATTTGAACAAGAATTGCCACTTTTGCAACATTGAGTTTTAAATCCATGAGCATAGCATATCTCTCCATTAATATTTGAGATTTATTTCTTTCATCAGTGTTTTACAGTTTTTAGCCTAAGATAATGGGGTAGATTTTCTATCACTTGAAATAAAGACTATCAATTAATATAGCATACTTGAATGATTTTAAACAGATGTCCAGCAATTCAGGTGTGAGAAGGGCTCAGGCACATGTTAGGATTAATTCTGAATTATGGTTTTGTATGACAAGTGTCCAGAAAGTCAAGAGTGACAGAAGATCAAGAATACTTGTAAAAGGTTAATTTAAGAGATCACTTATGGAGTTCAGTTTGAACAGGAAAGATAATGAGAAAGACAAAAGCTGATATATGAAAAAGTTAACAGTTCAAATGTCTCATTGTGGTTAAAGGATATATGCAAAGAGAGGAATGGTTTGATAACTGGGATAGGCCATTGTATGATCAAAGAGTAGAATATTATTCATAAGTAGAGAAGATAGATGTGTAAAAGGAGATAATAAGAACCAAAGATCTGCAGCAATGAAGGGAGCAGGCATCATGAGTCACCATCATCTTAGAGTCCAATTGTATTTCTTTTTGCCATCATAGGGAATAAGAACCAAAGTAGAGAAGATAGATGTGTAAAGGAACTCAGTGAGGCCTTGGAAGCATGTGACTGACGTGGAAAGGGTGTGAATGTCCATGAGTTCTAATTATGCCTAGTTTCACTGACTTTTGACACCAGTTACCAAGTTGAGCCAAACTTTGCAGGTTAGGGACACAGTTTTCCACAAGACTACGCAAACTAAACACACCAGACACAAGTTCAAAGGCTCACAGGTCACCCTTACACCTGACCAGCTTGCTACAAATTTGGTGGTTCCCATAACCCCGTCAGGATTAATAATTCACTAAAATGACTCATGGAACTCAAGAATGTCCTATAAATTACAGTTGTTGTGTTATTACGGCAAAAGGATACACAGCAGAACGAACCAAAGGGAAAGAGATACACATATAATGAGGTCTAGGGGAGTTCAACACAAAGCTTCTGTTGTTCTATCCCCAAAGAGTAAGGATGCATTACCTTCCTGGCATATCAATGTGTGACATTATCAGAATATTAACAACCTGTAAAGCTCAACTGAACTTTGGTGCCCAGAGTTTTTATTGAGGTATCATTACACAATCATGACTGATGGAATCATTGGCCTTGCAGTTGAATTCAATCTCTAGCTTCCCCTGGCTCCCTGGAGACTGAGCTGGTATCACCCAGCTCAAAGGCCCCACCCTTTAATCACACAGTTGGTCTTTCTGGCAGGAGCAGCCAGCTCCTGTCCTGAGTCATCTCTTTAGCACAGACTCTCAAGTTCGATCCCAGGGGTTCACCATGAATAATAAAGACACTCCTACCACTTAAGAAATTCTAAAAGTTTTTATGCTACTTCCCAGAAACCAGGGACAAAGTCAGGCATATTCTTTATTACATATCAGTTAATATGTAAAAGTAACAAGAATAGTGACCAGAATTGGCTGTGGAAGATGCCAGTTTTAAATTTCATATCACTATAATAAGGATAAGGGTTGATGAAGTCAGAGTGTCTAACCATCCAAGGGTCCAGAGGCAGGTGTGGGGAACAGAGGGCTAATGCACAGTAAAGTCTGAAAGTGTGAACAGACGTGGAGGAGAATCTGTCTTCTGGTTCAAGAAATTAGAATCTTGAGCTCTTTCAAAAGCTGTCATCTTCTGTGTTCCAGTGTGTCCGCCTGGCCTGTACATCCTACATTAGGTCTCTAGCTTCTCTTGAGGCACCTCAGTCCCCAAGTGCTGAGTGTGCCCTACAAATGTACCTTAAAACAGTTATTTGCATATGGGAAAATTCCTTTTCCTATTCCCGTTGTGTCAAGGCTAAAGACAATAGGGAAAACCTTTTCTCCACCTGCATTTTATCCTAGGATAGGTCAAAGAAGGGTATTGCTTTTATTCTCGTATTATCAAGCAAAAACTGTAAGAAAAAAAGAAGTTAGTCTATTTACTCTTTATTACAACTTCTCCTTTGAAACCTACAAACTATAGAATTAAGAAAGGGGTTGGGGGTCTGATTTGGAAGGGCCAGAACTCTGCTTCAAACCATCTAATCTTTATTTTCTCACCTAGGTAAATCTCTGACTGGCTTATGTAACCAGCTCTTTCAATATGCCTGGTTATAACTCTGTGGTCTGAAGGGACAGATGCATGGGCTGGAGCTAAGTCTTCTGTGGTCTGACGATCCACAGATATTCACTTAGGAGTCAGAATTCTAGTAGGAATTTACAACGGCTCTGTTCCAAAAGATGCTTGGTTGGTATTGACTCATATGTTCATTTGAAATGGGTTTTTCATGATCCTTGTTTTCCAGGAGCTAATGATATCATTGGAACAAATCAGCACTGTAATTTACGGCCTATTTCTTTCTGCTGTAAGTGAAAGACATCGAAGGCTAGCCTGGGGAGACACTTGGCCAGACTCCTACCTATTTATCTGCATCAGGGCTGGCAGATACTGTAATTACATTTGCTTCATTTCCCATACAATTTATAGAAAGATCATTAGGCAGCAGGAAATAACAGAGGTCAGAATACGTGAGATTACACCAAAAGGTTTAGGCTGGCTATTGGGATTAGAAACAACCAGAAAGATCGGCTTCAAGGATTTGCAAAAAGTGTTAAACAAAGCTGTAATCCTTTTGTGATTGTTATTCCTTGGAGCCAATGTTCTTTCAGAGATTTTTTTTATAAAACTGAGATAAACCATTAATCATATCAATAAAGACTACATAAATATATTATCATTATACAGCATATATTATGCAGTATATATTATGTCTTAGGCCTGTAGGAGACAGCATTGAATTAGGTTCAAGTCGGCATGATCAAGATTAATATCTAGTTCACATCAGATTCCAGTGATGCTACAGGGAAGCTCTCCTCCAGGTGGTGACCTAGAAATCCAGCATACTTCCATCTCGTGGTTCTGCCATCTCAATTCATAGCTTCCATGTTCACTTCCAAAGGAGACAAAACATGTGGATAGGTTATATCAGTTCTTATGGTCTTGGCCTGTACATGACACATTTCATTTTGCCTAACATGTCATTAGAACTAGTCATGGGATGTGGCTTAATCAAAAAGGCACTGGTTGTGGAGTATCGTTTTCCCATGTGTCCAGGAAGGAGACAGAAATCAGATATGGGTGAACCCTTCTTGTCCTTTCCTTGATGCCTCAACTGTTGTTATCATCAGGGTTATATTAGAGCTGTGCTAGTATAGTTAACAGATATAAATAGCACACAGCAGGTACTCAGTAAATGCTAACTTTTGCTGTTATTATTTATTATATTCCAAGTCATTAAAGTAAACATGTACTTTATACAAAAGAAATATCATAAACCCCAAAAGGGTCTGAGATGATATTTGGAAAGACAGCTGAAAGCTTTTTGTTCATTTTTTTATGTGTTTGACATTATATTTTTGAAATAGTCTTGTATTTAGAATAGTTTTAGATTGACATAAAAATTGTGAAGATAATGTTGGCCAGGCTGGTCTCAAACTCCTGACCTCAGGTGATCCACCCACCTCAGCCTCCCAAAGTGCTGCGATTACAGGCATAAGCCACCGTGCCTGGCTCAGTATGTGGCCATTTGAGACTGGCTTCTTTCACTTATCAGTGGGGATTTGGAATAAAAGGCTCTAAGGTTTTTTCCTAGCCAAAAGACTCTCTAAGCCTATTGGGATGTGGAGAGGAAGCTAGGGTAGAAAAGAAGGGAGTTCCTACTGAAGACATTAGACCACTTCCAGATGTCTGCTTTCAGACAAGATGGTATTGATAATTGATGAAGAAGTGTTCATATATTTTAATAAGATCAAGGAAACTGAAGCTCTTCTAACTTCCTCATCCCAATGAGACTTCAAGCTCAACCTCTGGAAAAGACTAAAGACTTTATACTTTCTCCTCTATCCCTTATTACAGTAACACCTGGAGATACCTCATCAAAGAGCTTCTGTGTCTGCAGCAATCTTCCTGTGACTCCAGAAATCTTCCAACAGGTAAGGCTGGAACAGGGGTTGACTAGTAAGGCTGAGGTTCTAAGCCTGCATGACTGAAGCAAGTGAAGCCAGAGAAGCAGGAAAGTCAGAAGGAGGGGCAACTGGAGGAGTAACAAGGAGAGAAGAGATGAAGTTATAGACACGGTGTTGGACCTGCTGAGGTTGACAAGTTCAGAGAAGGCTGACGTAGGAGGCATCTCGTGGTTGTGGATGACTTCTGGGGAGAATGCTGAGACCTGGATCAGCAAATAGAAGATGAAAGCATGTTCTGAGGAGGGAGAATCAGACAATGGGGGTGAGGCAGCAGTGAATAGGGCAGCTTCTTTGTAAGGAAGGTCCACACTGCATAGACAGGGAGATGGGTTTGGAGACTCACAGGAGGACAGGTGAAGGCAGTCCTTGAATTCTACACTGAAGATAGAAGTAGGTGCAGTCTTCTTGCAATGATGGGTGGTAGAGGCAGGGGAGGTCACTAAAGTTTTATTAGGAGAAGTGTTAACAGGACATAACAGTGTTATGGCCACTGGTTGATCAGAGCTATGATACAGGGTCCTCAGAAGATCCCAGTACTGGGTGCCTGGGAAGGTGTCCCCAGAAACTAGCCAAGGGGCTGGCACATTGTGGGTGTCAGTAAATATTGATCAATTAATGAATTATTGAATGAATGATATTACACTTAATGAATGAATGAGTAGAGCCCACTTCAAGGCTTGATAAAAACTTTCATTTGGCTTTGATCCAGTAATGTCTCCTAGGTCTTAGGGACCCATTTAACCACAAGGCTCTCAGGGTCTGGGCTCCCTGCACTGCCCTAAGCTAAGCCTTGGATTCTGCTTCCTTAGATCTGTGTCTTCTCTGTGTCCAGTATCCAAATGTATGTACCCCATTACCTGCAGCCACTTCTTTGGCAACTCTCTGCCTTGTGCCCTGCAGGTGAGGCTGGAAGGTAAGTGGATAGACTGTTGCAGTTGTGGTTTAGGGCCTGAGTGACTGGAGGAGGGTGGCAGTTCCCACTTGTCCCCACAGGCCATTGCAGCTTTCTGTCTTGAATGGTCCACCTGTACCCCTCAACAGTATACTACTGTAGTTTCAGAACAGTAACTTATCTTTCAAGACCCAAACTAAGCAATACTCCTTCTCTCTCCTCTTCTACCCCTCCCTAGCTCTAAGCAGTCACCCATCACAGCAGTCACTTCACTCTGTTTCAATTCTTGCTTTGTCTGTCATTCCACCAAGCATCAAGTTGCTTTAAGGAGAAGGCCATGTATTTTTTTTTTATTCCATTCCCTAAGGAAGTGCATAGGGTCAGGCACAAACCAGACAGCCAGTAAATGCTTGATGGCAGAATAAATGAAAGAGTGTACAAACTCATTCCTTACCAATTGGGAATATTTACACAGGCTCCTTGTCCCAGCCATGTCAGCTTTTCTCAGAATAGGCCAAGTTCGAGAATTCTACTTTGGTCTTGATTTTAGGATGAATTGGAGGACACAGAGTAGAAAGGCTCTGGGCAGTAGAGGAGGAATAAAAATGTTAAAAAAGAGAGTGGCAAAAGAGTTGTGCAGAAAGCTGATGGAAGGGAGAAAGAACGGAAGTGGGTCACACAGCTTTAAAATCAAATGAATCCTAGATTTTAACAAACAAAATCTTGTTAATTTTTTTTCTTCTGCATCTCTGTTGACTGCATCTCTATTTTATGGCCATTTGGAGATCATTTGAAGTCCATCCCATAATTGTTTTCTTGCTAAGCTTCCTTTAGGCAGAAAAAAAACGATAATGCAGTTAGGATGCTTTCAAAAGTCCCGGAGGAAATTAATTTGTTTACAGGATTGTGTATCATATGGTTAAACCAACAAAGAGGAACAGACGGTCCTCTTTCTCAGCCGAGCTAAGCCCCTGCTGTGTGAAGTCAATAGACAGGGAATGTATGCAGGGTTCCAGTGAGCTCCAAGAGGGGCCATCTAGACCCAGGTCACTGTTCTCAAACCATCCCCACTGAGGAGCCGTTCTCAGTTACAGTAGCTCAGCTCTCTGCTCCTGGATTTTGTTGTTCTTTTGTGGGGCTGATGTGTGCAGCATGGACTGCCACTATTTTGCAGTTCATCCCGGCTGCCTCCCTCTGTGGGTTCTTCAGAAACACAGCCCTCATGATCCTCCTCACTCCGTTTTGCAAACACCCAAGTGGTTTAGCTGGCACTCGGATATTATTTCTGCACTCTGAGCTTTATACTGAAAGTGAACCAGGACAACGCTCAAGCAGATGGCAACTAAGGGTTAAAAATAGATACACAGAATTGAAACAAAATAAACTTAAATCAACAACCGGCCCTAGCATCTAGGGGTGCACCATAATATAAAATTTCCAAGTGTCAGCATTTAATTGCACTTTTTTTGTTCTGTATCATATATGCCACGTCTGGATTATCACAGTTTCCAAATTAGTAGGGCAGAAATTTAATAAGATCCTATCATAACCAGTGACAGTTTGTCTTCCTTTTTTAATCTCATGAAAGATACCACTTAACAAATTTCATCCTTCCTGCAGTTGGGCTGGGAGCACATGTTCAATTACACAGTGCGTTCACCAATCAGCCAGCTTCCCATGAGCTCTGGGATTAAACCCTGCATCTCTGGGCCTTGGAAGGCTGCTTCTCCCATCCATGGGCAACTACAGTAAATTCAGACACCCTGAGTTAAATTCTATATATGTATTTGGCTACTGTTTGGGCTTGTTTCTTAGACAGGGAGGGCATTTTTAAATTTTTATTTGCATTTGGAGCTGGATTAAAGAGCACACATAGTATGTATGTTATGTCGTTAATCAATATATTGGCAAAATATTTTGTTTGCAGTTCTCTACATGAATCAGGTCAGTTTGCAAAAAATAATTCATCTCAAAGCATTCTCACCAAATTTTAATGCTGATTTTAAAATAATGTCAAGAATGATGATAATAATGGCTATCACATATTTCATATGAAATTACTTAAACCATTCTGGCCATGCCTTCATGGTGGGATTTAAATGACACTACTATCATAGACACAAGAATAAAACATCCCTCTCAGCTTTTAGCTTCCTACTACACCCTATGCACTGTGCTAGGCCTTTCCTATACAATTTTGTTAATCTTTACAACAACGTTGCAAAGTTATTTCTGTTTTACAGATAAGGAAATAATGACTCAGGGACAGTCAGTAAAAGCTTTCACTGTGAAAGTACCCTAGCTAGCAAGCAGTAGAACTCGCATTTGATGCCTGGAGTATTTGACCCCCAAGCCTCTTAAAAATCTAATTTATCAACCAAAAGAATCTACATGGGATGATGCAATGTGTTTATGTGTGCAGCATAGTGTTCATTGTATCACCCCAGGAAGATTATTTTGGTTGATAAATTAGATTCTTAGGAGACACAGAACAAGTGATAGGCTCAGTTTTCATTTATTCACCCAAATAGAGTAAGTTCTGCTTTTTTAAAAGAAAGATATAATGTGTAAACTGTGTTTTGTTTGTTTGTTTTTTACTTTCATGTAAAAGTATAGTACTGAACAGATAGACTAGCAAGGTGTAAATATGTATATATTTAATATCCAGTGGGGATAAATGCTATAAACAAAAATGAAGCATGATAGGCAGCCAACGAGGGCTGGTGGTTTGCTCTGGTAGGTAGGGGGGCCAAAAAGATCCTCTGAATAAGGCAACATTTGAGAAGAGACTTGAAGGAGGAAAGCGAGCAGGTAACTGAACATACACGGAAAAACATTCCAACCAGGGCAAAAGACACATGTAAAGCCCCCAAGGCCACAGGCCTGCTGTATTTGGGCACAGCAAGGAGGCCAGTGTGGCCAGAGCGAGTAAGCAAGACAGTCAAATTACAGGAGAAGAGCTCCAGGGTGCAGCACGGGGTCCCTCCTGTTGGGCCGTGTAGCTCTGGGTAAGGGTGTGGCTTTTACTCTGACTGAGAAAAGGAGTCACTGGAGGTTTCTAGAAGGGAAGGCACCTGATTTGACTTACATTTTTTACAAAAAAAAAAAAAAAAAACTCTCTGGCTGCTGTGAGGAGAATGGGATGCAGCTGGGAGGGAAATAGTCTTTGGAAGTTGTCAAAAGAAACAGGATAATGATGAGGAGTCCTCTGCGACAGTCCAGGCAAGGTGTGATGGTGGCTTGAACTGGGTAGTAGTCACAGAGGCAGATGGAACACACAGACTCTGATGACTGCATTATTTTAGGTAAAAGGTTATATTTCATTAGCATTCTTGTTACTTCACTTTTGATGTTGGAAATTTGGGTGGCCCAATGTTTTAAATAAACCAATCACAATCAAACATTTTGAACACTTATTACATCAAACACTATTCTGAGCTTTCTACAGGTATTTATTTTCATTCTCACAGAAACACTTCAAAAAGTCCTAGCTTTTCTACATATGGGTTGGACAGCCTTGGAGAGTTGCATCTCTTGAGGTCTCTGACCTGTCTTTTGTAGAATAGGGGATTGAGTCAGGTGACTAGAGCCTTTCTAGCACTACAATTCTATGACTCTGTGCCTTTCTACAGAATGGAGTCTCAATTTCTCAGAGGCCATCTGTGAAGTTTCTATTTTAGATCATTTCAAAACCAATCACATTCTCATCTCCCTTCTCTCACAGGCCCCCGACAGCTGGTTTCATACAGTCCCACACCGCTTCTGGTGTCCCATATACACTGCCTTCTCCTCAGTACCTGGAGCACAAAAAGGAATTTGACCCCAGGGTATCAATCAAACTTGTTTATCTTGGCTTTATATCTAAGGACTAGAAGGTGGACCATGCCCGACAGCCAGCTTCACACAGTCCCACACCTCTTCCAGTGTCCCATATACAATGCCTTCTCCTCAGTACCTGGAGCACAAAAAGGAATTTGACCCCAGGTAATCAATTAAACTTGTTTATCTTGGCTTTATATCTAAGGACTAGAAGGTGGACCATGCCATGTCTGTCACTGCTGTTTAAAGCATGCTTGCAGAGAAGGGGCTGAGACTTACTAGCCCTACCTCCCTTCATGCCTACAGAAATGAACAGTAAGCTTTCACAAGAATATGGTTTGCTGGAAATGATTTAGTTAAAAACCAGAAGTTAATCCTTTTCTGAAAGACAGTTGGAAAGTTGATCACCGGGTGCAAGGGTTGATTGGAATCTTAGGAAGCAAACCCACAGAGACAACAGGAAGGATGCAGCATCTCTAGTAAGCTTGGAACAAGCATGCGCTTACAGGTTCCCTCTTATTAACCTCGTTTTGGACATAAAGTGGCTGGATTAGTTTCCTGTGGCTGCTGTAACAAATCACCATAAACGTAGTAGTTTAAAATGACAGAAATTTGTTTTCTAGGAGTTTTGAAGGCCAGAAGTCTGAAGTTTGATAGTATCACTGGGCCCAAATAAAGGTGTTGTCGGGGCACTCCCTCTGTAGGTTCTATGGAAGAAGAAGACATTCCTTGCCTCTTTCAGCTTCTGGTGAGAGCAGGCACTCCTTGGCTTGTGGCTGCATCCCTGCAGTCTTCAACGCCAGCATTTTCAGGTCTCTCTCTGCTCCATCTTCACATCACCTTCTCCTCTGTATGCAGTAAAATCTCCTCCTTCATCCCTCTTATAAGGTACACGTGATTACCTGTAGTGCCTACCCAGATAATCTAGGATAATCTCCCTATCTCAGAATACTTAATCACATCTGCAAGGACCTCCCTCCCTTTTTGCTATATCAGGAAATATGCAGAGGTTTCATGGGTTAAGATGTAGATGGATTTGGGGGGATCATTCTTCTGCCTATCTCAATGACACAGAATAGTCTCTGAATTTAAACATTAGCATGCTAATATTCAAATCTCATTAGTAGATGCTAATAAGATCTACTCAAGTGCATCACACCATAAATACTGACTCTCCAGGTCAGACCCATTTTATCTAAATAAGCCTGAACAAGCCTGCTTGGGATTCAGCGAAACTGCCTAGCATTTTTCCAAAACCCATAGACCTTGTCTGGTGAAAATGTTGTAGCATATGATTTAATGCTATAACACAACACAGCACAGGTACTTAGTAAGTATTTATGTAATGAATGAGTGAAAGAATAAACTCGGAGGCCCTCACAAGCAGAGAGAGGAAGGGGAAAGAAAGTGGTGTGGATATGGGAATTCCACCCACCAGAAATGGAGAATATTACATTTATTATTTTTAAATGATTAGGGGCAAATCTGCACCAATTCTAGAAACTAGAAAAAAAGAGCCTGAACTTACTAAATGCTTTGTATTAAGTTCTTTGTATTAATGCTTTGTATTAGTCTGTTCTCATGCTGCTGATAAAGACATACCCAAGACTGGGTAATTTATAAAGAAACAGGGCCGGGTGCAGTGGCTCACACCTGTAATCCCAGCACTTTGGGAGACCGAGGCGGGCAGATCACCTGAGGTCAGAATTTGAGACCAGCCTGCCCAACATGGAAAAACCCTGTCCCTACTAAAAATACAAAAAATTAGCTGGGTGTGGTGGCAGGCACCTGTAGTCCCAGTTACTTGGGAGGCTGAGGCAGGAGAATAACTTGAACCCGGGAGGCGGAGGTTGCAGTGAGCCAAGATCATGCCACTGCACTCCAGCCTGGGCAACAAGAGCCAAACTCTGTCCAAAAAAAAAAAAAGAAAGAAAGAAAAAGAAAAAGAGGTTTAATGGACTGACAGTTCAATGTGACTGGGGAGGCCTCACAATCATGGTGGAAGACAAAAGGCACATTTTACATGGTGGCAGACAAGACAGAATGAGAGCCAAGTGAAAGGGGTTTCCCCTTATAAAACCATCAGATCTCATGAGACTTATTCACTAGCACAAGAACAGTATGGGGGAAACTGCCCCCAGGATTCCATTATCTCCCAAAAGGTCCCTCCCGCAACACATGGGAATTATGGGAGCTACAGTTCAAGATGAGATTTGGATGGGGACACAGCCAAACCATATCATGTTTCAAGAAGTTTCCAGGAGACTTGGTGAAATGGAAGGAGATTAAAGAAAGTTCCCTCAGTCAGAACCCTCATCTACAGAGAATTTGCAGCCCATTTAACAGGAAGTATCTAGAGCCCTACCAACACTACCATTTCAGAGGTGCATGGGCTAGACATGAAGATGGACTGTGGGAGAGATAGGGACCATTTATTGTTCCATGCCTTTTCTTGCTATAGCTTAAAAACATTTAAATGATAAACAAAATGTGGAATATGCCTACAGTGAGATAGTATTCAGCCTTAAAAAGGAAGGAATTTCTGACCCATGCCACAACATGAATGGACCTCAAAGACATTATGCTGAGTGAAATCAGCCAGTCACAAAAACAAATACTGTATAACTCCACCCTCATAGGTACCTAGAGTAATCAGCTTCATAGAGACAGAAAGAATGGCAGCTGTCAGGGACTGGAGGGGCAGGGGAAAATGAGGTCTTGTTGTTGAGTGGGTATGGGGGCCTCCATTTAGGAAGATGAATAAGGTCCTGAATATGAATACTGGTGATGATTGCCAAACAATGTGCATGTTCTTAATGCCACTGAACTGGACACTTAAAAACTGTAGCATGTAAGTTTGTGTTATGTGTACTTTGCCACAATAAAGAAAAAAAGTTCAGAATTAGATTGAGGAATCAAAACAAGAGTGGCCGTTCTAAACAAGAAGTCTCCAGGCATGGGTGTTTTTCACTGATTCTGATTCTCTCTGCTGTGGTGAGATCCTGTCCTTGTCGTGGAAAAGTTCTTGAGAGGGACACTAAGCCACATCGAAGACCTGAGGAAGAGGCCATGCTGAACAAAGGAATACAAGAAGTGACCGGCGCAGTTGCTCACGCCTGTAATCCCAGCACTTTGGGAGGCTGAGATGGGCAGATCATTTAAGGGCCAGTTTGAGACCAGTCTGGCCAACATGGTGAAAATCCGGCTGTACTAAAAATACAAAATTATTCGGGTGTTGTGGTGCACACCTGTATTCCCAGCTACTCTGGAGGCTGAGGCAGGAGAATCGCTTGAACCCCGGAGGAGGCAGTTGCAGTGAGCCAGGATGGCACCACTGCACTCCAGCCTGGACAACAGAGCAAGACTTTGTGTCAAAATAAACAAAAAACAAACACACAAACAACACACCAGAAATAAAGGAATACAAGAAGAGAACTGTCATCCTGTATAAGGAGGAAGGAGTCAACAGAAGAAACAGCTAATTCTTCTTTTTAGAGTGCTCCCAGCCTCACCTTTTTCTCCACTCCCTTAGCCTACAAAGTAATCATGCAGCAGCCTCCACCAGTAAGCATATGAAAGGTAAAGTTCCACAGCATTCTTGGGAATAGCAAGGGAAGCCAGACAACACTCACCCACAGGATGGGGGCGCAAACACAGAAATTCTGCAGCATTCTTCAGAAAATGCTAGAGGTGGAGAAAAATGCAGATATTAGAAAGGAACTTTCTACAGAAAGCAAAATGTAAATTTTAGATGTTTGCTTCTCTCACTCAGTGAAATAAAATGAAATTATTGTCTCTGAAATAAGAGATGCAGATTAAGAGAATAAGAAGAGATAGTGACTTTATAAAGGAAACCGGAAGAGTTAAAAAAATGTAAGTAGAGATTGACATGGTAAAATGAAAACCTGGATTAGCATAATCCCAAGAAATACGGCAACAGTAATCTAATCCCCTCAGTAGCTTTAAATAAAAGGCTAAGGTCAAGGGCCATAAAAATAAGGGAACACTAAATAACACTGGAGAAAAGGAAGTATGTCATTATATAAGACATTTCAATGAGCTTCTCTAAGATGCAATTCAGACAGACCAAACTACCAACTGCAGTAGGTCATCAATGATTGAATCACAATCCACACTTTACCATTTACGCTTTCTGTTCAGGAAGTCAAACAGTCTTGGCAGAGCAGTATAACCATCTACGAATTCAAGAGATAAAATTTGCAGGCAAGAGTAGCCATGAAGAGCTTTTTCAGTCAGGGTTCAATTGGAGAAACAGAACCAATATATAGAATTTATAACAGGGATTAGGATCTGCACAATGGTGAGACTGGTTGTGAAATCTCTGTAAAGTATTGGTTTTGTATCTGATACTGGGCTGAATTTGTTCTATGTCGCCTGGACTGGGAGTTAGGAAGGATTGGGTGTGAAATTGAGGAAATAGAGGACAAAAGGTATTTTCCCATTTCCCCTCAAAAGGATGAAATAGAGCCCACCTCTCTTTCTTACCACCTCTAACCCAAAAGATGCAGATGACCTACTGGAAAAGTTGGTGGCTTTCACCATGGAGCTGAACACACATCTGGCCCAGGGCTCAGAGGAGCTGAAGGAAGAGATCCAGTGGGAGCTGAAGTTGTACAAGGCTCAGGATACAGCCCCACCCGCAAAGCAAGGCTAGCAAATGACAGACCTGTGTGAGCTGCCACAGCATCTGGTGCCCTTTATCCACCTCAGAGCACACAAAATGGCAGCTCCTTCTCTTCCACCTTCCAAGATTTACACACACAAGTCTCTTTGTGACCAGTACCACACAGAGAACGGAATATTGGAAAACACATTTCCAGCTTAGCTATGTTAGCCCAGTAAAAAGCACCCCCAGGAGATACGAAGACTGTTTATTTACAATCTCTTTTACCACTCCAGAGCCACAACATTCGTTTATGTCTGCTCCAGGAGATTCAATGCAATGTGTCACTATGAAATAGCAAAAGGGTGGTTGGGCTTCTTTCTGATATACAGGGTTCAACCCCATGAGGGAAGCTCACCTCAACAAAGAAGCACTCAACCTACTCCCTCATGTTTGCAGTGGAAACCCCCAAGCCCCCTCATCCCTCAAAGGCTGCCAGAGGTATCAATAGAAGGGAAGCCAGACAGCCACAGCCATACCCTAGAAGCTGCTGGAATGAAAGTGAGGCTGGAAACAAGAGGTGATGCAGAATGTTGGCAAAAGGAAGAAAAAATAAATAAATTTACTTTCACCTGCTGTTTCTCTGGTTTCAGCTGTTCCTTCGTCAGGCTTTTAAATCTCTAAACAAGCAATATAAAATTATGAGTAATACAAAATTATGAGTAATATAAAATCCCAGATGATTTGTAAAGATCATCATGGCATTCATATATACGATGAGATTTAAGGTGGGAATATAATTTATGCATGAAGACTATTTCTGGATATACACATGCCACAACAGAACTCTCCTTCTTCAAAAATCATCAAATGTAGAGGCAGAAATGCAGTGTCAATTAGACCTATGAAAATATTATTTTTAAAAAAAGGCAAAGTACTAAAAGCGAAAAAAGAGGGCAGGAGTAGCTTAATTTTTAAAAGACCTTGCCTTGGGGAATTAAATTGGTTTGCACGTGAAGGCAAAGGATTTTGAAAGATCTTTACAAAACAAGAAATGAAAAGATATGTCAAAAATACATGTTAATTAATTTGATTGTGGTAATCATTACAAAACGTATACATATATAAAATCATCACATTGTATACCTCAATCGCTATTTGACCATTAATTATTTTAAAATGAAAACATAAGATGAAAAGACATGTGAGGAGAAGATGAAGATAATTTTCTAAAAGAAGGGGTTTTAAAATATCACATCAAGAGCAAAGCAAAACATGATAAACTTCGTATTTTTGTAGTAGATCAACATATCGTAAATACTGTTTTGTCTGGAATCTGCTCTGTTCTGTTGTCTCAGCTGATCCCAGATGCTGTTTGGCTTCCATCTGCTGATGGAGACATAGCATTTCTATAAGGACGTGAAGAAATGCTGAGAGGAGGAGATCATCCCTCCTGAGAGACGTTGGCTATGCTTTCTAATATTCCCCAAATACTTGGGAAAATACAAACGGTCTAAAAATCATTCAAGGAAACTCTCAGCCAATTCCTAAATAGTTGATTGACAAGGAATTCAGCAGCTTTCCTTTACCCCCGTTTTTTAGAAACTTCAATTTTTTCTTTCTCCTAGGACAGATTATGTGTTTAGATATACTCATATATGAAAAGGAATCTCATTCCTTGAGGAAGCTTAACAGCTGATGGGACAGGGCAGCATTATAATTGTATCCCAACTGCAACCTATCTGATGATCCGTTCCTCTTTTTAAAGGATTCTATTGTAGTGATGACAGTCTATCTTCACTTAACTCAAGGGGCCGTGTAGCAAAGGACAACACCCCCCACCCCCACCAACCCATCTATGAATCTCAGACTACTTTCTAAAAGTGTAACAGAGTTACAGAGTATCACAGGACCCAAAGGGAAATCTCAGAGGGTCTGCACAGTTTCAAACTTATTTGCCAGTAATGATTTCATGTGGAATCCAAAAATAAAACTAAAAATGGTTCTCCTGCTTCAACAAATTCAGCTGTTACTCAGATAATTGAAAACAATCTCTTCTTGAGAATCTTCCCTAAAAAATATTCTGCAAACCCAAAACATATTTCTAAACTTCAAGCAAAAGCTTTTGGAGTTGCTAAAACAATGTAACAGACGTGTAAATATATCCCAGAAATGGGAAAGGTTGTCTTGCAAAATCCAGAGCTAAAAATTTGATAACTAAGATAAGAGACCTTGGCTTTGCTGATGGAACACACTGGACTCACACATAAATTTTAGGATGTGGCCAGGGATATTAATTTCTCAGAATAGAATTCACTTAGCAGGAAAACAACTCTTTAATTGATGACGTAGGAAATAAATGTTTTTGTCCCTGTAAGCTAAGCCATTGGATCACTTCTGATGAAACCTTCTGGGATTTATAACTCAATTTTATTGTTGTTTTGTTTTGTTTTTAGAACCGAATGAGATTCATATGTTATACAATTAGGCCTTCACTTGCTATCTCTATCTCCCTCAGTATCTTCTTTCTCTCACCCTACGGATCCTGTAAGCAGTGGGTCTAGGAAATGATAATTTTAGCCCATTTTGACACTATTTGGAACCTTTTGATTTTTGGATTTTTAGTCATTTTATCTACATACAAATTCTGGCTTAACTTAAACATATCCAGCACATCTAAAACCTTTAATCAAATTGTCAGAGGAAGTCAATGCATGTGGAGTAATTAATCTCCTTGCATTCAGAAAGCAACATCCTCTCTATGTTCTCTTTCTGCCTGGCCCCTTCAGCATCCAGAGGAGCAGCAGTCTGGAGAGGAAATGGGGAGGGGCATCCAAGTCCCTCCTGCTGGAGAATGAGAGGCTGCAATCACAGCCTCGCCTTGAACACACTGCCCACATGTGGGGGGTGCTTAGAGGGAGTTTGTAAAAACCAGACCAAGGAAACCGTAAACAGACCATAGACAAATGTGAACGTTTGATTAAAAACTCATTTTACCAATAATAATAAAAGCACACTAAATCAATATAAATGTAAGGGGAGCAACATTCATTTGACAACATTGAATTTTCTTAGATAATATTCTTTTTGATCTAGTAATTTCACTTCTGAAAAACTAATTCTATAGAAATGATGCAAAAAGCAGAAAATATCAATCGCCAAAAAAAAAAAAAAAAGGTGGGCGGGAGCTGGGTTCACGCCAGTAATCCCAGCACTTTGGGAGACCGAGGTGGGTGGATCACCTGAGGTCAGGAGTTTGAGACCAGCCTGGCCAACATGGTGAAAACCCGTCTGTACTAAAAAAAATTTTAGTGTGGTGTGGTGGTGCACACCTGTAACCCCAGCTACTTGGGAGGCTGAGGCAGGGGAATCGCTTGAACCTGGGAGGTGGAGCTTGCAGTGAGCCAAAATGGTGCCACTGTACTCCAGCCTGGGTGACAGAGTGAGACTCTGTCTCAAAAAAATAACAGAACAAACAAACAAACAAAAAAGGTACTAGGGAGAACAAAATGGGTGTTTGAGAAATGGGGCAGTGTTAAATGCTTCACATCCTAGACAGAATATACTACTTAATTAGCCTATTGGTAAAATATGCCCACAGAAAGTTTTTTAAAAACATGGAAATTGCTTTAAATATAAAATCAATGGAAAAGGTAAGAGAAATACACATATACAGCACAGCCACAAAATATATAAATATAAAGAAAAACATGCACTTCTAAAAAGCTGAAAAGATTAATAGTTAATATCATTGAGCAATATTGTTCTAGGTGGTTTTTGCTATTTCTAATTTTCCTATTGTTTCCATTTTGTTTGATGATTATGCATTAACTTCATAATAAAAATGTTTAGAAATCAACATTTCCTTAAAATCAGGCAAAAAACAAAGACAATTGATTCATATCAAAAGCTGCAATTCTTATTTAGTTATCTCAGTTAATTTATGATTTGGATCCTAAAAATAGAGTTAAATATCTTTTATTCAACCTATCTTCATGTAGGTTCAATAAATTATTTTATTTTATTTTATTTATTTATTTATTTATTTATTTATTTATTTATTTATTTGAGATGGAGTCTCACTCTGTTGCCAGGCTGGAGTGCTGTGGTGAGATCTCAGCTCACTGTAACCTCTGACTCCCTGGTTCAAGTGATTCTTCTGCCTCAGCCTCCTGAGTAGCTGGGATTACAGGCACACACCACCGCGTCCAGCTAATTTTTGTATTTTTAGTAGAGACAGAGTTTCACCATGTTAGCCAGAGTGGTCTCAATCTCCTGACCTTGTGATCTGCCTGCCTCAGCCTCCAAAAGTGCTGGGATTACAGGCATGAACCACCGCGCCCCGCTAATAAATTACTTAATTATTAAAATTAATTTAAACTTAATGCTGTTGGAACTTGAAATTATTCTAAGCCTTGAGAAGAATGTGACTTTGCAGCCTGAGTCATGTGGCACACAGCTGCAACTTCTGCCTTTTCTTCCCTGTAAATAATTAGAAAGGCCAAATGGCATCAGAGATGAGACCCCTCTACCCAGATCACTACCCCTTCTCACAGAGTAATAAAGTCATCTTCCTTGGAATGCAGTAATCTATAACCACAGGTACTGGTGTCATATAGAAACATATGCACTGGTCTCATATAGAAAATGCAATCCGGCTAAAATTTCTGTCTCTGCCTATATAAGTAAAACCTTAACTTCTCCACTTTGGAATGCTGATCCCATTTATTTGGAGTTGGTGGTTCCCGGGTGGCTACCCTCAAGTTCTGTATTCGAATAAACTCTATTCTTAATCTCTGAATTAATTTTCTGAATCTCATTATTTATTTATTTATTTATCTCGCCTATAGTACCAGAGAGAATTACCTGAATGAATATGAAATTTTAAAAAGATTGATTTTGCTCTAATTTGTTTTAATGAATCCCTGTGTACTGAAAAATTTGCTACTACCTTTCCTTACCTCCCCCTGCAATATGCATGTATATATAACATCAAAAGGAAACAAAAATGCTCAAAATACTTAATTGAATGAGATTAATATAAAATATTTTAAATTTTTGAGTAAATATTTCAAAATAAGGCAGGGGGCCTTTGGAAAAAGTAGGATGAAAAAAATCTTTGAAATGTTCAGGAATGATTGAGATAAGTAAAGATCTCTGAAAGAATGCAAAAAATCCCAGTGGGGCTAGCAGTAATCCATATAAACCATTTCTCCATTTGATAAGCACACATTTTATCTAATGTTACCAGATAGAGCATCAGGCCAAATGGCCTCAAGCAAATTGGCAGACAGATGACCTGGTCCCAGAGGCCCCGGATCCATCTCTGACCCAAGGCCAGCTCTGGCACTCAGCCTTCCACTTCGTTCCCATGCTTTCAACCCTAGGTCTGAACACTTGCCTGATGGTCCCTGGACCCCTGCGCTAGGGCTCTTGCTTACATTTGCCAATTTAGTGTGTGGTAAGAGCTTTCCAATTATTTGCTAATGAATTAGTAGAGGATTGAATGGACAAATGAATGAAGTTTCTCTCCAAAGCCCCACATCTGAACTTGCTGATGGATTTTCTTTCTGCTCTGTTGTCTGGTGTCCACTTCAGTTATTTATTCACCCATTTATTGAGTCTTGAGTGTGCAGTAGGTAATGTTACATAGAAAGGGTCACGTCTATTCCAGTCCTGCACCTTCCCATTCAGTTAATACAAAGGTGTAATTAACCTCACTGTAGTCAAACCATTTCTTTTGTTACGTAGCAAATAGAGGTTTACACTGTGAAACTGGTCAAGTCTTAGATTTGGGAAAGAGGTTCTTGGCAGAGAATCCCAACACATGGCTAACAGTGAGAGTCTGCAGGTGACAAAGGAACCGGGCTCTATTCTGCTGATGGCTGGGGAAGGAGAGGAGAAGCTGCTGACCTTTGCTGAAGGACTAGGATGAGCTACTCATCCCATTTTACAGCTGGCAACCTATTTTCAGAATATCGAGGTGAGAGTCTAATCTCTATCAAAGTCTTCCCTTCTTACCAAATGCTATAGGAAGTCTTTTCATTTCTTTTAGTCTCAGTCTCAGAGTTATCGTGCTGATTAATATGACCATGTATGGTAAAAGTAAAATGTGTTAAGACGTTAATTTGATTATTATGAATATCATGCTGAAAGTACTTGGGGTTGATGTGTTATTATTTCTGCAATCTACTTTCAAATGGTGTGTGGTGGGGGAAGGATAGAAACAGAAATAAAGCAATTGTGGCAAAATGTGGCAGTTGGCAAATCTAGGTTAAGAGTGTACAGATATTCCTGGTATTGTTCCATCAGCATTTCTCAGGGTTTGACTTTTTTCAAAATAGAAACTATGTTGAGAAAAAACTAAATAAGAAAAAAATAAAATGTGATGGCTGTGCCTCTCTTCAACTCCACTGTGAACACAAGCAAGGTCCTTACTGTCTCTAAGCCTCTTCGATGAGAGTAAAAAACTGGGGAAATTAAGCCTTGCCTTTTGTACTCCCTCAGTGTTTTGTGAACAGCAGCCATGGTCAAAGATGTAAAGTGTTTTGCAAACCATCCAGGATTGTCAGGGCATAAGGGGTTAACGGATGTGATCATTTGTGCCGCACCAAGCGATCTGTAGATCACCAGGTCAAACCTTTGGCTGTCTAGACTCCAGC
Organism: Macaca nemestrina; assembly: GCF_043159975.1. NCBI lineage: Eukaryota > Metazoa > Chordata > Mammalia > Primates > Cercopithecidae > Macaca > Macaca nemestrina. The sequence continues at coordinate 119,505,879 of NC_092131.1, forward strand.
CAATCTGTGCAGCTACAGCCACCTTAACATTGCATATGCATGACTGGCCTCCTGGATTCTTCCCTACTCAGAGCACCAGCTGCAAGCACACAGTCTTGTTCCTGAGAACCGGCGGGCAGAGGAAACTCCGCTGCTTCTGTTCAGAAACCTCAGAACAGACCCTTGCCTGCTAACTTCCCAGCTCTCTGGCCAGCTTCTGATCGTTAGCAGTCTGTTGACTCCCATGAAAACCTCAAAGGCATCCCAGCGCTATAGAGGCATCCGGAGAAATGCCAGTCAGTGCTACCTCTACCAGGAATCTCTGCTGCTCAGGTGAGCTAGCCCCATTCATCAGCTGGGCAGAGGAGTCAGGTGTGTGAGGAAGGAATGCATGGGTCACCAGAGCCAGGGAAAAAGTCCCTGTCCTGCTCAGTTGTCCTTCAGAATGAACTCAGAATCTCACTTCTTCAGGTTGTGGTACAACTAGGATGGCAACCTCAGCAATGGGCATGGAGGGAAATGGTTCTTCTGGCTGCTTCTTGACCAGGAGGTCAGAATCCGAAAGCTTGCATCCCAACCTGGCTTTATGGCTGGCCAAACCCACAGATATGTTTCCCTGTTTTCTCTATGTTCACTCAATCAGCAACGTCAAGAGAGAGTGGATAATATGTCTATCATGATAAATAAAGTGTTTATTGGAAAAGCCTTCAGGCTAGTTAGAAGTGGATGAGAGTGCTATTCGAATTTGTTAAATATTTATAAAGGTCTAGTACAGCTGCCCTTTAATTTGACGAAATTGAAAAAAAATTCTCCTCTTAATGGGTAAAAACAATATGAATTAGAAAATGACAAAGGAAATCTTTTATTTCTAATAGTCATAGATGAATACTCTTAACTCCTCTCAAAAAGTTGCATTAGGATAAAGCATATTAAGTGTAACTGGGAGTAAATGTTGCTACATGTTGGAAAATTGTTCCTCTTGAGAGTATCTATGTCCCTGAAATATCTCGCCCATGTAAATTTATTTAGCTAATCTTTCGCTGGTAGAAAGATTCTGGTTCTGCCTTGGTTATCTCAGGTTTAAAATGAATTGACTGGAAAGGGTGAAGAGGGGTTTCTGAGTGGCAGAAGTTTTGATTGTATTTTATGTTACCTTTAGAATTGGGGAACAGGAGTCCTGCCTCTAAAATTAGCTGATTATTTCAATGAGCCTGAAAAAGAAATTATTTTGTCTACCCGAATTGCTGCTACTCAGGAATCCAAGAGTACATAAGTACCCTCTTGTCTCATCTTGTGTTTTCTGATAATATCATGCACCCTGAGAAATCATTATCTTCTAATGACCCAGTGGAAGTAATTGAATCCAATAAATGTTTCAACAGGCTACTGACACTACCAAATTATCTGTCTCTTTGGGTCCCTCCCTTTACACAAACACACACAATCATGCACAAACACATACACATTTCATACAGATGACCTGAACTTGTGCCCAGGGCAAGATGATCTTTGCTGGAAACAATTCTTCTAATCAGATTTCCTCCTTAATGCCCTGATCATTCAGCAACTTGGATGACAGCTTTAGTGCTGATGAAACAGGGGACAGCAATGATCCGGAACAAATCTTCCAGAATATACAGTTCCAGAAAGATCTCATGGCAAACATTCGCTGCAGACCCTGGACTATGGGACAGAAGCTGAGGGCATTGAGGTAAGGGCCTCAATGGCCATTATTGATCATTACAAGTATGCTTTCCGATAAACCACTTTGCCCTGCCCATGGGAACGAGGATAAAGACTCAGGTGAGAGAGGTGGCTCAGTCACTCTTGACCTGACTTAGCAAAGTCACAAAGGTATCTGAGAGGTCTAGCTGGTCCAGAAGCCAGTTCCTCTGTGTGTGCATGTGTGTTTGTGTGTGACAGACAGAAAGACAGAGAGACGCAGAGAAAGAGAGAGTATAAAGAGTTGTGTGTCTGTGTTGTGTGTGTGTGTGTTGGTGGAGAGTCTTTTATCTTCTGCCTCCTTTCTAAACACTAGATTTTAATATTCTCTCCAAGCTCGTCTCGCTCACTAGAGACAGAGCAGTAAGCCAATATGAAAAGAGATACTCATTTTAGCTGCTTGGCTATTACCACCCTCTGAGTAAAAAAATAATTGAAAAAAAAAAAAACCTTTATAGGAAGCCAGATTATTATGATACTTAGAGTCATATTAAACAGTCTGTCTATACAATAAAGTGCTAAAGATTTAAAAACAGATTCCCTGATTCAAATACTACCTTTACCAATTTCTATCTACGTGACATTAATTTTCTTAATGTCTCCGAATACCAGTTCTTTTCTTTTTTAAAGTTGAGGCGATGGTGAGGAACAGCCATTAACTTCCTGCAGTCCATTTCCAAAAATGTCAACCACTAAGCTCTCCGGGTGTTGTTAAAAACTCAAAATCCCTGATTGCTCTCAGACCTATTGAATCAAACCATGGGAGAGGGTCCTTGTATTTTTAACATGCATTTAGGTTGATACTTTTGCACATTCAAGTTTGAGATCCACTGATAGCAGTTTGTTGAAGGAATACATGGAATGAACTCTGTGAGTGCTTAGCATTGTATCTGGTATATAACAGTCACTCACTAAGAGTGAGTAAGGAATAGTGATTCTGATGCCTGGGGTCACAGCAAAGGGAGTTAGCAGAGTAGCTTTCATGGCCTGTACCACTGAGCTACTGTGACCTGTGCTGTGGAGCTTCCTGGCAAAGCAGACACTACGCCTGATCATCAGACACCTGCTGTGTAGACAGAATCACTGCCCTATCTTCATCTTCATTGCTCTTTTCTAGATGCCAAGCAGATATCTCTTTACCTCCATATCAACCATGTATTAGGCTTGCATTTCTTTCCCATCAAATCATTTCTTCCTTAGATTTGCATTCCAGGTGATGTTCTTCCATTCTGACCAGACTGCTCTTCAGGTGACTGTGAAAGATAGCTAAAGTCATCCGTAGTTTTGGTCCTCAGAAGGTTCCAATTAATTCTCCTTCATGTGCCTTTCATGTCTGTTATCAGCTGCTGTTGTTTCCATTTCTTTGAGTAAGGATGGCATTATATCCATTTTTCAGACAACAAAGTTGATACTCAGAGATGTTAAGAGACTAACCCAAGCTACACAGTTTCTGAGTGCTAGAATTAAGCTTTAAATCTAGAATTTCTGATTCCAAGTCCAGTGTTTTCTTGTATTGAAACATAGTAATTTCACCAAAGTAATCATTGGAGCAATTACTCTTTAAAAAGAAAAGATATAGGTTCTTGGCCGGGTGCGGTGGCTCACGCCTGTAATCCCAGAACTGTGGGAGGCTGAGGCAGGCGGATCACAAGGTCAGGAGATTGAGACCAGTCTGGCCAATATGGTGAAACCCTGTCTCCACTAAAAATACAAAAGTTAGTCAGGCGTGGTGGTGGGCACCTGTAGTCCCAGCTACTCGGGAGGCTGAGGCAGGAGAATTGCTTGAACCCGGGAGGCAGAGGTTGCAGTGAGCCGACATTGTGCCACTGCACTCCAGCCTGGGTGACAGAGTGAGACTCTGTCTCAAAAAAAAAAAAAAAAAAATGACATAGGTTCTATTAGAATTTTGCTAAATCATTCCAAAATGATGATGATCAATTGTTATCTGAATAATAGGTGGTTAAGTCTCTTTAACTTTGAGGGCAGAGCAGAACAAATGGTAACTTTTCTGTCAAGGCACTTCAGAAACCAAAGAATAAGCCAGGCCTTCTGCCATGTTGCTTGGCCCATGTGACACATCCAGAGCCCCAAGATGGCTGACACCGGCCATGTGTTCAGCCAGCAGCCAGGGTCTCAGGGTGCAGCTGGCCCTCTGAGCACCTCCGCTATCTCCTTGCCACACATATCTCCTCTCCATCACCTTGAGAAACTACTGGAGCAACACTTCCCTCATTGGACTTGCTGAGGCTTATCACAGTGCTTTTGTGGAAAGTGCAAAAAAGCACCGAACCCTGTCTGCTTGGGAATCAAGGGAGCGTAGCGGGATGCAGATGAAAACAGAATGAGCTAACCCTGAGTCTGGAGCAAGAGCCACCTGTCTAAGAGGATACAGGACATGCTTGTTTCCCCTGTAGGGAAGCAAGTGGTCAGTTCCTATGAAATCAGCATAGGTCTATGACTGGGCCTTGGTTTGGGCTGCCCCTCCCTGCTACCTCCACACCCGATCACCCCTCTGTTATAGCTCTTGTCACACCCACTCTCCCTCAGTCATTGTCTTTGAAGATCTCTGTCATCCCTATTAGGTAGTGAACTCTTCCAGGGCAGAGACTCTGGTTTTTTGTTGTTGTTTGTTTTGAAACAGGATGTCACTCTCACCCAGGCTGGAGTGCAGTGGCTGGATCACAGCTCACCACAGCCTCAAACTCCTGGGCTCAAGTGATCTTCCCACCATGGCCTTCCAAGCAGCTGGGACTACAGGCATGTGCCACCACACTCAGCTAATTTTTTTATATTTTTGTAGAGATGGGATCTCACTGTGTTGCCCAGGATGGTCTTGAACTCCTAGGCTCAAGTAATCCTCTCACCTCAGCCCCCCAAAGTGCTGAGATTGCAGGTGTGAACCACCCCACCTGACTGAAACTCTGTTTTAGGCAACTCTGTATTCTACTATGCTTGACCCAAAATAGATGTGTATAAAATGTTTAAATGTTTTCAGAAAAAATAAAAAATAAGATATAAAATGAATTGTTACTTGACTTTGATAGGCTTTTACTTTTTAAATACTTGCAGCAGACAGCTCTATTAAGATGACCCCAACATGGTAGTCATGGGACGTCAACCTTGCTCCTGACCTACATTTTGGTTCTGGCCAGAATGAAGTCAATGCATTGGCTGGGCTATTAAGATGAAGATGTTGCAATGGTAGGAAGAGAGATCCAAAACCAAGAACTCTGGTTAGGTAATGTTTTGGAGAGATCATCCTGTCTGTGGATAAAGGAATTGGCTTGTACCCTGTGTTTTCCAAGGAAGGACTCAGACCACTGGGTGTTATTGGGGGTTGCTGTGATGCACAGACCAGAGCACCCTCCCAAGTAAACCTGTCAAACTAGCAAAATGGCTAATTCAGAAGAACTAAGTTCTTCAACACTGAACATAATCAAGCAGAGGGCGTCCAACCATCAGATAATGAGCATCTCTACATGGGGTGGTAAATGATTAGCTTACCTTGACGGTGACATTCATCTCTCTAAGAGCCTTTGGCTTCAGTCTGTCCATGGCACTAACATTTATTTTCTAATCCTGTTGTTCATTTAAGGTGTGAATTTAACTGTCTATCCCAATGAATTTAGTCCATTTTCAGGACTGAATATTTAGGCAGAGATATCAGGTTAATTCAATACAGTGATCAATTAGTGTGTTAGAAGTTTGTTTGGGGTGAATCAGATTGTTCATGTCTATGTAGACATGACTTTTTTGCTCCCATTAATCGGACACCAACCTTTACTTAGGCAGATTCTCTGAAGCCAGGTCTGATTTGCACTTTTAAACAATTGACTGCAAGAGGAAAGTTGCTAAGTGGAGAGGTCGAGATGCAGGTGTCTGCCACCAGGATTTCCAAAGCTCAGAATCCCCAGTCAAGCACCAGAATCAGTGAAGGCCTTTAAGAAATTCAGTTGTAGCTAATTTTGGTATAATTTCATCATTTTCGATTATGCATCCATTTAAATATTAAAGAAAAAAATTTTAAGGCATTTTCTGATTACCAAAAATTAGACCATGAAGTATTTGTGTAACTCCATTCTCTCACGGCATCTCGTGCTGTATCATTTTTCAGGACAAGATGGCAACCTATTCCTGTTGCATTTTTACACATTTTGCAGAAATTGTAAGTATGATAAAATTGTGTTCACCATCAGGTTTTTCTTCTCTTAGACGAGCGAAGGACATTGTACTGAAGTTCGAAGGGAGGCTGACCAGGACCCGAGGCTACCAAGCAGCAGGTGCAGAGGTAAAGAACACACATGTAGCCGGGCGCAGTGGCTCACACCTGTAATCCCAGCACTTTGGGAGGCCAAGGGAGGTGGATCATGAGGTCAGGAGATTGAGACCATCCTGGCTAACACGGTGAAACCCTGTCTCTACTAAAATCACAAAAATTAGCTGGGTGTGGTGGCAGGCTGAGGCAGAAGAATGGCGTGAACCCGGGAGGCGGAGCTTGCAGTGAGCCTAGATCGTGCCACTGCACTCCAGCCTGGGCAACACAGCGAGACTCCGTCTCCAAAAAAAAAAGAAAAAAAGCACACACACAGACACAGACACACGTGAACACTGTGGTCTCCAGAGCCAGGAGGTTGTGTTTGCCATCGCACTTGCCATGATACACAGGTTGCGAGTGCCAGTCTATAACACAGCTGTAGATCAGGATAATAGAATTGAAAAGTATGAATTTCCCAAGACTTGAATTTTAGTCCTAGATGCCTTCCCTTCCCAATTGTGTGAAACTGGGTAAGCCTAATTCATCAGGAGAAAGGATAGCAAAAGTGATCTAGCACCTTTCCTGAGTTAATCCCACCCATATTCGTAGGTTTGATTCACTGTGTCCCTGTATACAGCTGTATTTCTTACAATGAGAAAGTTGCAGGTATATGTCAATGCTCATTTTATAATACAATGTTAAGATTTTTGTTTGTTATTTTTCCCATTCAGTTACTTAAAGGAAAAGTATACATTAAAATTATCTGTTTATAAAGTCATTTCATAAATCTGTAGAAAACAAAGAAAAATAACTTCTCCTTCTATACCCTCTACTCCTCAATATAATATCGTTTTAGAAATTTCACATCAGTCATTGCATAAATGTATTATTTTCATACCATAGTAATTGTAGTGTATATACATTTTGCTTCTTTTTTCACATAGCACCATTATATAATTTTTTTCCATGTTGCTATATAGTTTTTATATTTAATGGTTTTTGATGACTCTGTGGTATTCCATCAGATAAATGTATATTAATTTAATTAGTTATTTGACTGCTGGTGGATATTTAAAATGCTTCTAATTTTTCATTATTATTAATAGCCCTACGAAGAACATCTTTGCACATATAGATTTCTCCGTCTTTTTGAATTTTTTTCTTAGGGTGAATGCCAGAATTGCAATCACTATAGAAAAGACTGTGGTCCATTTTTTGGCTTTTGATAAATATTTAAAGATTATTTTCTAAAAGCCTTGATGATTTATATTGCCATTATTAGTCTCATAATACCTGCATCAATGTTGATTATTATATTTTTTGTTTGTTATCTTAAGAGACAATAACTGACAGATAGACTCTTTTTAGATTCTCTGAAACAAAAATATTCTTAATATAGCTTAAATAAAAGCAGGTCATAAATTTTACATGTTTGAAAAATTATAAAATATCAAAGAATCCCTAAGGACACATCTTGTCATTCTTTCTTCTTACTCTTCACAAAAATCTTCTTTAAAATTTGAATCTGTTTTTATGACCAAATCACACATGACTCCTTATTCCTGCCATACTATGATGGAATTTATGAAATAAATTATCTTTTTGTAGGCATATGAACTACCAAGCTCTTTTGTTTTCTCTAAATAAGCTGAAATGCTACAGGAAATAAAGTATTTCACATGAATTCAAATGACCTATTATATATAACAATGAAAAGCTATTGGGACTTTTAGCAATAGTAAACTCAGTATGAATTAAAGGTATAACTTGATAATGGGCTGAATTATTAGAAGCAGAGTTTTTACATTGAGTAAGGTAATCCAAACTTTTATCTTGCTCCTCTCTCCTCCATCCTCTTCTGTAAAACGCTCAGCTCATGCTAACCCACAGCTTGTACTGGCTGTTCTCCCCTTTTATAAAGCTACTCTTCCCATTTACTTTTAATTTTCCTTTTCATTCAAGTCTCAGCTCAAGTATGACCTCCTCAGCTAGACCTTCCCTAATTGTTGAAAGGGCCTTCTCCCCCAGTCCTAATAGACCGTGTCCCACTGTGGCATGGATTTGCTTGTGGCTGCCTTGTCTCTACCTGAATGCAAACTCCATACCAGCTGACATCTTGCATGTCATGCTCACTATCTGCATTCACAGGAAAACACAACCTAGGTGCTTAATACGTACTACGAATAAATATACTTTTCGTGAACTGTCATACATATTGTTAGATCTGTATGATACATACATGCATAATGATACATGTATAAATATATATGTATGTATGATACATGCATGTACCACATATCTAACAACATGTATGACAGTTCATGTTGACATGTTGATAAGTCAACACAATCTAGGTGCTTAACACATACTATGAATAAATATACTTTTCATGAACTATCACATATGTTGTTACATATCTTCTGGGTGGATATGTAAGTCTTTCCAAAGATAGAACTTTTTCTTAGCTAGCAAAGCTCAATAATCCAAACCCACAATTAGGATCTATTCTTCCAAGTTTAGTTTTCTTTGTTTTGATTTTGCTTTGTTCTTAAATTTTGAATTATTCCTGTTTCAAGGCTTTTGCCATGGAGATTTGGTATAAATCATCAGAGAAGCATGAAACTTTTTCCCCCATGCCTTATTGAACACGTTATCAACAAATCACCTTTTTCAATCACATTTTCCTTTAAGAAGTTCCTTTGGGCCAACTTGCATAGACTCTTATTCCCAGAATGAGCAAACTTGGGCCATTCAATCCAGTGCTCTCTAACCTGAGTTGGAGGACCCTGGCTCCTCAAGCACTACTGGTGGGGTGGTGGGGGAGATTTTTTACCCCCACCTACAAAAGCTGCCCTACCTTAGGCTGTTACATGTATGAAAATTCTCATACAATTTTAAATTTAAAGAGCATTCTGAATGCCACTAATTGAATCTGACTTCTTATACAGATGGAGAAATGGAACCCAAGGAAAGAAAATAACTTCCCCAGGGACACATAGTGAGATAGATGTGAAACTACAGCTAGAACTCAGGTCTCTGGCTTTCCGCCCCGTGCTTCTTAGTCTTCAGGGATTTAAAACGAGCCAGAGACTCAAATGCTTTCCAACACCAAACCCTTGCCAAAGGATGATGGAGCACCCCTTCCTCTGGATACTGGGGTAATAAATGATCAGAAAGCCTCCATCTCCCTCTCTAGGCTCTAGGAGACAAGCTAGGCGAACAAAATTAAGGTAATGTAAGGTAGGATATGATAAACATTATGAGAGAGACCAAAAATTATTGCTAGGGGAGTTTACAAATCGGAGAATTTCTTTTCTGGCTACAGAGATTTTGTGTTCATGGGAGTGACTGTATTTGAGTTGGCTCTCAAATCATGAACAGAAGATGAACAACTTCTGATAAACTTCTGATAAAATTCAGATTTTCATTTACAAGCAGCCATTCTGGCCTCAGCAGACATGTCCAGAATGACATTATCATACATGTCTGTACCGGGACCATGTGCAGTCTTATAGCTCAGAATGTCATAATTACATTTGTAATCCCTCTTTCTGCAATGATATCATTTACTTCCAGCACAAACCCAGATTGTGTGTGTGTAAAAATGCACAACCTGCCAACTTTGTTGGAAGCAGAACTAGTGTCAGGGCATGTCTTGTTTTATTCCCCTTTAAGAAATGTTTTTTAAACTTTTGGCAATTTCATCTTAAAAACATAAGACACCTTTTTTTTTTTTTTCTTTTTTTTGAGACAGTCTCACTCTGTCACCCAGGCTGCAGTGCAGTGGCATGATCTCGGCTCACTGCAACCTCCGCCTCCTGGGTTCAAGCGATTCTTCTGCCTCAGTCTCCTGAGTAGCTAGGTCTACAGGCGCATGGCACCACGCCCGACTAATTTTTGTATTTTTAGTAGAGACTGGGTTTCACTATATTGGCCAGGCTGGTCTTGAACTCCTGATGTCATGATCTGCCCACCTCGGCCTCCCAAAGTGTTAGGATTACAGGCATGAGCCACTGCACCCAGCCAAAACTACAAGACAAATTTTTAGACCTTATCCCCGACAGCTCTATCCAGGAAAGAGGCTGTAGCAGGAGGCAAGTCACACATTAGAGTGGGGCTCATTTTCAGGGTAGGCTCTAGACTCTTGGTCCTTAAACAGGGATGTGCTTGTAATCACCTGGGGAGTTTGTTAGGCATCCAGATTCCTGGGGCACATTATCAGAACCCCCTTAGGTTTATGGCAAGATCAAGTGGATTTATTCATATATCATTCCTCAAGTAATATCTACTGTGTGTTGTGGTTTTAAGATGTAATTGCCAAAAGTTAAACTTTTTCTTTCCTCAAAGAGCAAGAGATACCCCGCATCAGGAATGGGATGGCTAATGCAAACTGCAACCCTATAGAATACGCACCTCAATACAGATACCACAGACTGGGTGGTGTCTATATTGAGGTGCATATTCTATGGGGCTGCAGCTTGCATTATTTGTCCAAAGCCAGTGTCCATTCACCTGGTTAGGAGCACAGAGAAGGGAGCTACTTTGGTTCTAGTGCAGCTTAAAGGCCTATGAAGCCATAGTCCATAATTAAAGGGATTACCAGAGGGAGTGTCTGGTATACTACATTTAGGTGCCTAGTACTGCACAATCATTGCCATCTTCATGAATGTGACATCTAATCCTGACCCCTCTTGTCTAGCTCTGGCGGAAATTTGCTCGTCTCGCCTGTAACTTTGTGGTCATCTTCATTCCCTGGGAAATGAGGATAAAGAAAATTGAGAGTAAGTATTTACACTTGGAGAGTGGAGCAGGAATGCAATACTAGTGGCCAATCACAGCCTAAGGAGAGTCTGCTGTGTTCTGGTCCTTATGCTGTGCAGCTGAGGACACTCTTATAGCAGGGTCACCGGACTCCACATGGGACAACAGATCCAGAAGACAAAATACTTGTCCCCACCACCTGCCAGGATGGGAACAGTCTCGATGTAGGCCTTTCCACATTCCGCTGTGGCTCTGCTGTTCTCTCCCAGTTCATTCCTTCAGTCAGATAAAATGCAAACCCCGAAAGGATCAGGTGAAAACCTATGAGAATGAATAAGAGGGTAGCTCAGGGAACTGCAAAACACAAATACAAAAATCTGCATTTTCATAGAGATAATTGTGCCCATTTAGAAAACATGCGCCAATAAATAAATAAATCATGTCCATGATCACACTGACACACACAGTATCTGGAATAGATTTAACAATAAGTCCAAAGTAAAGGAAACTGTAAAATTATACCACAGGATATAAAAGTCTTGTTAAAACGCATACAAAGATTTAATATTTGGAAAATGTTAATTTTCCCAAAATTAATTTACAAGTTTGATGCAATCAAATAAAAATCTCAATGTATTGTTTCTAAGTATTTAACAAAATGATCATAAAACTTATAGGAAGAAAAATATCCAAGAGATTAATTTAAAAAGTATAAAGAAGAATGCAAATGAAGTTGTAAGATCAAGATATTAAAATATATCATAAAGCTACAACAACTGAAGCAGTATAGCATAGTGTGGGAATTGACTGGCAAATCAAAGGAGTAAGAAAAAATTCAGGAACAGATAGGAATACACTTAGACTTTTAGAATTTTAGCATGCAATAATTATTGAAGTCAGTCTGAATTACTGCATAAATATCACTGGAACAATTGGTTCAATTGTTTTAAAGAGTAAGTTTAATTCCTTCACTTGAAATTCCATTACATATTTGAATAGACAATAGATACTATGATTGCAGAATGGAGACATATCTAATCATAAAAGTGAAGGAGGAAAAAGTACTGTTATATTTAATTACCTAAAAAAATAAAATTTACATACATAAAAAATAAAGCTAAAAGTTAGATGACAAACTGGGAAAAACATGTTGAATATTTAAATGGATCAAACAATTTGATATGCTGGCAGAAATGTAAATTAGGACAGTATTTCTTTTTTAAAAAGTTTTAATATGTACCAAAAGTCTTCAAAATGTTACATACTTCGGTAATATGCTTCCGTTTCCTAAAAACAAAACAATAAAAAAAACAAAAACAGAGAAAACCATAATAAACTAAACAAACAAGGCTGCAGCCACTGCCATTAGTGCTGTACCCAGGTTGTCTTTCCTTGGCTGGTCTACCCTTTCCTCTGCTGTTGAGTATGGACTGCTTGTCACTCAGCTGCTCCCCTTCAGGGAATTGCCCCAGGACTACCTCCTATCACACCAATCCCACACTCACCAGCCGGAGTCTAGAGGCAGTGACCATTAACAGAGCAGGATTCAAGTCTGATCCCTTGCTCCCAGTGGGACCAACTCAGTGGTGCAATTCATGCTGCAGAGCTCCTGATGGGATAGACTCAGCTAGGCTGCAGCTAAGATGGTGCCCTTCCCTGGCTCTTTCCCCTGACCTTCCCTGACTCCTTCACATCTTCTCTATGGAGAGTGCTTCCTCAACAAATCACCTGTAGCCAAATCCCTTTCTCAAGCTCTGCTTCTAGGAAACCTTATCTTAGACAGAAATTATTTATTATAGAACTATTCACCCTGGTGAACAGTTGGAAATGTCCTAAATGTCAAGTCGTGGGGAATAGTTTAAATCAGTTATGGAAAATTCACTTAATGGAACAATAAAATTTATGTTATAGAATAGTATTTTTGGCAAGAGAAAATGCTTGTAATATATTGATAATTGAAGATGTATGCTGGAGAGAAATGCCAATCTTATACAAAAACACTATTTGCATAGGATAATTGTGGAAGGTTACACTAAAAGTTTAATAGAAAGTAATTCTAATAGTGATTTTAATTTAGTGATCACAGAATAGGTAATTTTTCTTGTCCTTGTGATGTTTTGTGTTTTGCTACTCATTATGACAAACATAAACTAGATTTGAAATGCAAATTTAAGAGTTTTTTTTTTTTTTTTAATGACATGAAACTACCTACTCCAGAATGTTGTGGAATTGTTGCCTACGTCCTCATCTAAGTTATTCTATGCTCCTGGATTTTCTCAATAGTTATAAATTTGTTTTTACTATGCTTTTTATTTTAGAATAAGTTTAGATGTATAGAAAAGTCGGAAAGAGAGTTCCTTTGTACTCTTCACCCACTGTCCACTATTGTGAGCATCTAGCAAATTGTGTTTTATCTTGAAATTAAGGCAAAAAAAACCCTTAGCAAAATCCTTGAAATTCTCAAAATGATGCAAAATAGATAAGAAATATACCAAATTCTTAAAAGATGCTGATACTTGTTAACATACATGAAATATTAGAAATTTGATAAGACCATTTTAGATGAATATGTCATTAGTGAAGTGACTATCAAATAGCATTTTAGGCAAACTAGAGATTTTTCCTGCCTGTAAAACTGATAGATATTCAGGCGCATCTTGATCTGTCTAAGTTAACACTCAGGAAGGAACACCCCGATTGGTACAATAATGGCATTCTTACTCTATCTCCTGTGGATGTAAGAAAAGTTATGGTGTTCTTTTTGTAGGATTTCTTGCACTATGAGGATTTTACTTAAACTGTTCTCATTATCTTGTCTGTCTTTAGGTCATTTTGGATCTGGCGTTGCCTCCTATTTCATATTCTTGAGATGGTTATTTGGAATTAATATTGTGCTCACCATTATGACAGGTGCTTTTATTGTCATTCCAGAGGTAAGGTGTTTCAGGAGAGAAAAAAGTACCACTCGTTAAAAAGAGGAGACATTACAGCAGTCGCATAAAATGGCTCCTCTGGTTGTGATTGTGGGGAGGAACATACATGTGTTTGAGTAAAGCAGGGCTTGGCAAACTTTTTCTGTAAAGGGCCACAGAATAAATACTTTAGGCTTCGTGGGCTATTTGGTGTCCGTCACAATGACTCAAATTTGCCATGTAGCATGAAAGCACCCATAGACAGTATATCAACCAGTGGATGTGGCTGTGTTTCAATACAATTTGATTTATGAATACTGAAATTTGAATTTTATATAAATTCTTTTGATTTTTTTCCCCAACCACTTAAAAATGCAAAACTATTCTTAGCTCTTGGGCCATACAAAAAGGCCACAGGCTGGACTTGGCCAACCGGCCAGTTTGCCAGTCCAAAGTTGAAATAATATCCAGACCATGTACATTATTCAGGTTATGGGTACACTAAACCCCAGATGATATAGCACGATATATCCATGTAACAAAACCACGCTTGTGCCTCTTACATTTATATAAATTAAAGAAATAAAATCCATTTTCAACTAAACGTTATCCTCAAAAAGTAAATGGGCCATTTCCCAACAGGGGCCTTAATAATCCACCTGTAGAAACCATGTCTAGCTGAGAGAGAGCACACCCAGGTGAGCTCTAGTCAGGCAAAAAGAAAATCTGGCCACCTAAGATTAATTTTTCATTAATGAAAATCAAGCAGAAATCCACCCCCTGGAGATCTCTTATGTGTGGCATTTTCACAAGCACATGGAGATCAATCTCTCATTTTCTCCTGGCCCCCTCCCACCCAGAGGACCACATAACAAGCCTTCTTCTCTCACCAGCTGATTGCAGGCCAGCCCTTTGGAAGCACGGCCAGAAAGACCATCCCCAAGGAGCAGGTTTCATCAGCCCAAGACCTGGACACCGTTTGGTCTCTGGGGGTGAGGTTGATGCTTGGCCACACTCTTGTCTTGAGGGAAGGGGTGGATGGGCCACAGTTCTGAGACCTGGGAATGGGAACCAGAAATGACACTGAGTGTTTTCTTTGCAGGGCTACCTCCAGTACTCAGTCCTCTTCTACGGATACTATGGCAGGGAGAGGAAGATCGGGAGAGCTGGCTACCGGCTGCCCTTGGCATATTTCCTAGTGGGGATGGCAGTGTTTGCTTACAGCTTCATCATTCTTTTAAAAAAGTATGACTGCTCGATTTCTCAAAATACATATCAAGCATTATGATATGTGTAATGTCATCTAATCTTGTCAATAGCCCTGTAAAGTTAAGACATAGCTGTATCCATTTTACAGATGAGAAGACCAAAGCTAAAAGAGGCATGTTCATTTTAACAAGTACTTATTGAACACTTACTGCTTTGTACTAGGTCCTATATTAGGCCTGGAAATACAAGAATCATATAGATTTACCAGTTCATGTAATTTTAGACAATGCAGTAGCTGCACCAATAGGGACATAAGCAATATGATCTAGGTGGCCAGAGGTTGCAGAAAGCAAAACGTCCTCCTTTGGTTGTATGTTTGTTTGCCTGTGATCTAGCTACAAATTTTGCGAAGGCCAGGCTTGTGTGTGCTGTGATTCAGTTGGCACCTCTAGGTCATCACCGGAGGAGGCAAAATGCAAAAGAAACAATCTGGTGGGGTTAGGAGCCCTGCACCACCCTCACTGTGAAACCTGCAGGAGCTCACCTTCCTTCCCTGGGCCTCATCTGTAAAATGGGCACGTTGGCTCAGAACATCACCAGGTTCCCTTCTGGCTTACCATTCCAAGCTTCCGTGTGGGAGCTAGAGAAATGCAGACTGACAAGGAGGCTCCAAACCCCCGGAAAAGCTGGCCCCACCCATGCTGGCTCACCTGCTGCTTCTGCTTGATTGTGTAACCACCGTTCATCGCCCTACCCACTTATGGAATGTTAGCAAAATGCAGATAGAAGTGGTTTGGGGTAAAAGAGACAATAAACAAATAAACAATACTTGAGGATGTGCATAATGACCTGGGGGCCTTCAGTTCCCCTGAAGCTTTCCAGGTTAGCTCCTGGTGGCTTCCAGGACCCACATCGAAGACTCGGCCCTTTACTAGACATACAATGTAAGAGACAGATTAGAGCAAACTTGGAAGCAAGAAATATGGATGGAAAGGAGAGCTTATTGCGGGAGAAAGGCTCTGAAAAGTAGGGAGAGTTTCACCTAAGGAGGGTTCATGACTCCTGCCTTCAAATATCTAAAGAAATATGTGAAAGAGGGACCCAGCATGTTATGTGGAGTCCCATGGGGTAGAGTTCCCACGGGAAGGAGCTCCAAGAAGACTGATTCAAAGGAAATATTTTTATTTCACAATCACAGCTGCACAGAGATGAGAAAAGCTGGCTACTGGGGCACACACACCTGCAGTGACCTGCTGGGTACCACAGTGGTGGGACCCCTTGTCAAATGAACTCATACAATAATGGGCCATCACAGTTTTCACGCTGTTCCAAACTGTTGCTGAGGTCACAAGCACAGGCTGAAATCCAGTCTGTGCTGTGCTGTCCAAGCCGTGACCTGAGGAGCTGCGTCCACCCAGAGGGGAGCAGCCTATTCTAATTCACACAGGCTCCGTGGGTGCTAGCTCCAGCCCCCTATTCCTGAGACTCCTATAACCTGTTTGTGCTCCTCTTTGGCAGGATGGCTAAGAACTCCCGCATGAGCCTTGCCAGTGCTTCCAATGAAAACTACACCTTCTGCTGGCGGGTGTTCTGTGCCTGGGATTACCTCATTGGAAACCCAGAGGCTGCAGAGAGCAAAACAGCTGCCATCGTGAACAGCATCAGGGTGAGTGAGTGGGCCTGTGCAGCCTGCGGGGGTGGGCAGCCCGGGGTCAGAGCCAGCCGCCAGTCCTCAGCTGGAAGCCAGAACCATCCTTTTCCCATTGATGTTCATTGTCCAGGGCAGTTGTTTCCAAAGTGAGGTGAACATGCTCCAGGAAATGTACCAAATGACTCAATGAAGGGAGGCAGAAACATTTTGAAACTTCTTTCTTTTTAAATTTTTCCGTTTTATCCTTTTAAAATTTCAGTTTGTATATTTTAGATAATTTACATAATGGATTATTACCATGTTGCATGTATATAACCTGAAAATGAATGGATACATATATGTGAGGGATATAGACTTTTACTTCTAACTTAGAAAATAATGCAATCAAAAATATTCAGAGACTTAGCTCTATTGAACTATACAGACAGCTAAATGGTGCACTATTTTGAGAAAAAAAATTACTTAATTTAAATTATTACAGCCATACTATCTCCCAATCCCTCTTCCCAACTGCCAATATATTTTTTCAATTGATTATTAGATCATTGATATCTAATTAATTTACATCAATTGAATCCTTCAGAATAAAGTCCTAGACAATGAAGGTATGAGCTAAATTACTGGGTAAATTATTTCTAATGATTTATAATTAATGATGATGCTAAGCTTTTATTGCTGTATGTATTTTTCTTAAAGGAAGCTATACTGGAAGAACAGGAGAAAAAGAAAAGCAAAAACCTGTAGGTATTATTACTCCCCATGTTGAATTCATT
This sequence comes from Macaca nemestrina, assembly GCF_043159975.1. Taxonomy (NCBI): domain Eukaryota; kingdom Metazoa; phylum Chordata; class Mammalia; order Primates; family Cercopithecidae; genus Macaca; species Macaca nemestrina. The sequence continues at coordinate 119,523,141 of NC_092131.1, forward strand.
GATAAGTTTTGTTTTTAGTTTGGTACAAAAACTACCAGATCATCTATATCTTATTTTGATAATTGTCAGGCAGCTCTTCTTTCTTCCTTTCTCATAATGTGATCTGAGGGAACTGAATGACTTTTTCCTTAGCAATATTTAGGATGACTTCATCCTTCCATAGATCCTGTAATAAGGGTGAGAGGGTCTGAAATTGACCAGTTTCTTATTTCTTACTCTTTTACTTAGATAATAAAAGAGGTACTTTGAGCACCAACTTATGCTGTTAAGACTAGCTTTATTTAGAAACAAGTCATAAGACACAAATATTATCCAGTTGATGTTCACAAGCCTTTCAAGATGATTTCCTAGGTTCAAGATTCTTCTCGGGATCTTGAGAGCTATGCTGGTGAGGGTGAAGCCCTTCAACCAGAGAACTAATGAAAGGGAAAGCCATTCCCAGGGAAGGGCAATGGCCCTGACTTCATGGAGACAGGTAGATCTGTTCATCCCACATCCTTACTGGTTATTTAGCCCTCATGATTACTTTCTACAGTGCAGAAAGCCCTTTCAGAGGACTTGTAGAAAAGGACATGGGGAATTAAGGAAACACACCCAGCCTCTGGAATAATGACGGAGCTTAAGGAGTGGGAGAGGAGTCGAAAAGGGCTGTCCATAGGGAGTCAGAAGACATGGATTCTAGTCCTCTCTTTGTCATTAATGTCGATGACCTGGGAAATGCTTCTGAACTTCATGAACTGGAAGTTCCTCACCTACAAAATAAAAGTATGGGATTCTGCCATCTGATTCTCCCTCTGTAGTTCTCCTCCACCAGAGTTGGTAATAATAATAACCTACTGTGCCATGTTGTCATTTTTACCAAGCAAAGTGACATTTATCGTCTCATTTGGGAATGTTTCCTCACTGTGCAAATCAAGGGCCAAAACACATGTAGAGGGAGGTGTTATGACCTGCCCAAGGTCCCCAGTGGGTAGAAATTTCATGGAGAAGATGGTATACCTTGGGTGTCCCTTCAAATCCTCTTGGCCATACCTTTCTCCAGCCCTTGCTACTGGGCAGGACTGTGCAGGCTACCACCAGCTGCATGCATGTACCCCTTGCTAGTACCCACTGTTTGGTGCCCCAGGGATCTTCTGAGGCTGCTGTGTAGGGCATCCACAAGATCCCAGTCAACACACATGCACATGCAACCAAGAGGCTGGGTGCAATGCTGGGAGTGAATGCTCATGGAGCTACCCTGGACCGCTGGGAATAGAATAAATGCTTTCCTATTTCGCACTGGGCAGACAGTTCCGTCAGGCATTTCATAAGTCCCTCAGAAGGCCCTGCATTTGCCTCTAGCTGCTGCCAGCCCCACTGCATATCCTTGTACTGATGGCCCCTCTTTCCTGCTCCACTCCAGGACCTGCACTCCTGGTTTCTGGGATCACTTTCCACATAAACTACCTACAAAAAGGCCTGGGATTCCAGGCCTTAGCCAGGCTCAGACAAGCTCCAAAGTTGGCAGAAGAAGGTACCTTCAAAATAGGCCAATCGAAGTCAGACAGGGAGTTGTTCTCCAGTGTTAGAAAAAAAATGGATGTGTTTCAGTTAAAACCAGAAACATGTATGTAAGTACTAGAATCATTACTGATTCACACATCTGCCCTCACTATCAGAGGCATATGAGAAGTGAGACCAAATTAGGAAAGAGATGAGCCCCGTGTCTCCCACTAGTTGCTCCTTTATTTACTTATTCATCTAGCAAATATTTATGAAGCATCCATATATGCTAAGCCTGTTTTAAGAGCTGAAGATAACAGCATTGAAAAAGGCTAAAAAGCTTAGAGCTTTCTTCTAAAGGGAAAAGACAATTAAGAAACTACCAAAGGAATACAGTCAGATGTTGCATAGCGATGGGATTGCATTCTAAGAAACGTGTCTTAACACAATGTTGTCCTTGTGTGAACATCATAAAATGTACTTACACAAACCTAGATGGTATAGCCTACTACACACCTAGGCTATATAGTGTAGCCAATTACTCCTAGGCTGCAAACCTGAACAGCATGCCACTTGTACTAAATACTGTAGGCAATTGTAACACAATGGTATTCGTGTATGTAAACATATCTAGACATAGAAAGGTACAATAAAATGTGGTATAAAAGATTTAAAAATGGTACACCTGTATAGGGCACTTACCATGAATTAGCTTGCAGGACAGGAAGTTGCTCTGAGTGAGTCAGTGAATGAGTGATGAGTGAATGTGAAGGCCCAGGGCACAATTGCATACTAGCGTAGACTTTATAAACACTCTATATTTAGGCTACACTAAATTTATTTCTTAAGGTTTCTTTCTTTAATAGTAAATTAATCTTAGTTTACTGTCACTTGTTTATGAACTCTTAAATTTTAAAAACTGACTCTTTTGTAATACTTAAAACACAAACACATGGTACAGCTGTACAAAAAACATTTTTCTTTGTATCCTTATTCTACAAGCTTTGTCTTATTTTGATTTTTATTTTTTTTTTACTTTTTACACTTTTTTGTTAAAAACTAAGACCAGGCCAGACATGGTGGTGTGCACCTGTAATCCCAGCACTTTGGGAGGCCGAGGTGGGCAGATCACCTGAGGTCAGGAGTTTTGAGACAAGCCTAACCAACATGGGAAAATCCCGTCTCCACTAAAAATACAAAAATTAGCCAGACGTGGTGGCAAGCGCCTGTAATCCCAGCTACTCAGGAGACTGTATCGCTTGAACCCAGGAGGCAGAGGTTGCAGTGAGCTGAGATTGCACCATCGCGCTCCAGCCTGGGCAACAAGAGCAAAATGCCGTCTCAAAACAAAACAAAACAAAACAAAAACAAACAAACAAACAAAAAAACAAAAGACTAACACACACATTAGCCTAGGCCTGCACAGGGTCAGGATAATCAATATCACTGCCTTCGGCCTCCACATCTTGTCCCACTGGAAGGTCTTCAGGGGCAATAACACGCACGGAGGTGTCATCTCTTATGGTAACAGTGCCTTACCCTGGATGCCTCCTGAAGGACCTGCCTGAGGCTGTTTTACAGTTAACATTTTGTTTTAAATAAGTAGAAGTATACCCTAAAATAATGATTTTAAAAAGTATAGTAAATACCTAAGCCAGTAACAGCCACTTAATATCATTATCAAATATGTATTGTACATACTTGCATGTACTATACTTTTATACAACTGGTAGTGCAGTAGGCTTGTTTACACCAGCATCACTACAAACATGTGAGGGCAATGCATTGTGCTACAATATCCTAGGCCGTAGGAGTTTTTCAGCTCCATTATAATCTTATGGAACACCGTCGTATAGCATTCCGTCATTGACCAAATTGCCATTGTGCAGCACATGACTGTACAATGTCATATTCATTATATGGGATGACAGGCAGAATCATGTGTCCTCCCTTCCTCTCTTCTTCCCTGCCTTCCTTCCTCCCTCCCTCTGCTGAACACATTTACTTGAATTCCTATATCTTTAATGTGCATACCACAAGACTCCAATTTTAAGTAGCAAAGCTAGAACTGAAACCCAAATAACTGTCTCTAAAACCAGAGGCGTTTATTTGTTCGTCTGTTTGTTTCAAGCCCCACTGATGCAGGCTGGTTGAATTTATGACTGGTTGTTGATCTCTTAGGAAATGAGGAATTCTAGGGTATGGGGTGAGGTGGGCTGGAAGAGCACTGATGCTTCAGGGCAGAGAATCCTCTTGGCAGTGGATGTGTTCCAGTCCCCAAGTAGTGTTGTCTTTGCATCGCGGTGCTGTGAGCAGGACCCTGTGTGCTGTCCTCATGCCTGCTTCTCTCCCCAGGGCAGTGACCATCTGCCTGAGGATTATTGCCAACATCCTGGTGCTTCTCTCATTGGCTGGAAGCATTTATCTCATCTACTTTGTGGTGGACCGGTCCCAGAAGCTGGAGCAGTCGAAGAAGGAGCTGACACTTTGGGAAAAGAATGAGGTACCAACTGCCATTACCCGCAGCACCCTAGAAAAGAGACATAGCCAGGCACGGTGGCTCATGCCTGTAATCCCAGCACTTTGGGAGGCAGGTGGATCACTTGAGGTCAGGAGTTCGAGCCCAGCCTGGCCAACATGGTGAAACCCTGTCTCTACTAAAAATACAAAAATCAGCTGGGTGTGGTGGTGCACACCTGTAGTCCCAGCTACTTGGGAGGCTGAGGCAGGAGACTCTCTTGAACCCAGGCGACAGAGGCTGCAGTGAGCCAAGATCATGCCACTGCACTCCAGTGTGGGCAACAGAGTGAGACCGTCTCAAAAAAACAAAAACAAAAATAAAAACACGAGAGAGAGAGAGACAGAAAAGTAGCCTGCCTCTTTGTTCCTTATGTGGGTTAGGTGGGAATACCTCTAGGAAAAAACTTTAGTCCTCTTGTCCTAGAGCATGGACTATAAGGACTTTGAGCCAGAAGGGCAATTTTATTCATCTCCTTTGGGAAAGAGTTTGATTCAAAAACGCCTTCAAGCATTCACACTGTTCTCTACCTTGAGCCCCACCGACTGTGTTTTGCCTTTTGCACATCTGTTTCTTCACATCCATGTTCCACAGATTGATTCTACCTGCAGATTGGAATTAACAACTGCACATATTCCATCGCATGGATTAAAGTTCACCAGGTGCCATTTGTGAATATTTAGGTAGTTTCTGAATATCTAAATGACAAATAATGCTTCCAGAACCAGCTCTACACAAATGGTTTATTTTTTAAACAATCATCTTCCCCCGACCTCCGTTTTGTGAATATTCTCATAAATAGAAAATCACCAAGTGAATGCTTATGAATAATTTTGGAATTCTAAATATTCATTTTAAGACCATTGTCCTGAAAAGTTGGCCCAATTTATCTGTACATATTTGAAAGGCAGAAATAGCACAAAAACCACCTCTCAGATCATTTCTATGAAAATTATTACCCCCTGTTGGGATTTAAAAAGAAAGGTGTGTAAGATGGTCATCAATTTGCCATGTGCATATTTATCAATGTACAGTAATTTATCAAAATCTGAGTCTACTCTACCCTAGGTAACCTTTTCCCATGCCTCTATTTTATGCCAATTGAATTACTGTGTACTTGTATGTTTACAGATAGAAATATGAATAATTTTTTAAAGATATATTCAGAAATTATTTCTTATTTTATCTCAAACATCTGTACCAGCTAAAACTCCTCTTTCTTCTGCTGTAAGTACAGAGAAACAAAAGCCGGGCATAATTCTCTAGATAATTAATCTTCCATGTACAGAAAGAATATTACATTACCTCTCAGGCTTTCCTTTTCTATTGGTAATAGTTGCAGTTATTTCCGTCTTCCATCCAAGGTCAGGGAAGTATAAATACTGTGAGATGGTAATTGGGGAAATTGTGGCAGAAATGTTAGTGAATCCTTTTTGCTTTTTGAGTCAAGGTTTCACTCTGTTGCCCAGGCTGGAGTGCAGTGGTCCAATCACAGCTCACAGCAGCCTCGAACTTCTGGGCTCAAGAAATTCTTCTGCCACAGTTTCCCAACAAGCTGGGACCATAGGCATTTGCCCCCGCTTTTTTTTATTGGTAGAGATGGGGTCTTGCTGTGTTGCCCAGGCTAATCTTGAATGCCTAGCCCCAAGCAATTCTCCTGCTTCAGCCTCCCAATGAGTTGGGACCATAGGCATGTGCCAGATTTTTTCTTTTTTTTTTTTTTTTTTTTGGTAGAAATGGAATCCTGCTGTGTTGCCCAGGCTGGTCTTCAATGCCTGGCCTCAAGCAATTCTCCTGCAGCCTCACAAGTCTCCCAAAGTGTTGGAATTACAGGTGTGAGCCACCACACGTGGCCTAGTGAATCCCAAATGGCGTGTATGAGTGTCCTCAGAACATTTAAGGAGAGTTCAAAAAAAAAAAAAAAAAAAAAAAAAGGCCATGATAAAGTGGTGGCCGCCTTTTGAAAAAAGCTAATTAGCAGAGATTTGGGGAGATTTTCCATGGAGGATCCAAGGACCCTGTGGATACCCACTGATCCAATATTAGTGAAAGAGATCAAATGCACATGGTGAGGCTTGATCAGGGGTCCTGGGAATGCCTGGCTCTGGCATGTGCTCTCTCAACAGGTCAGTGTGGTGGTCTCCCTCGTCACCATGATAGCACCATCAGCCTTTGACCTCATTGCTGCCTTAGAGATGTACCACCCCAGGACCACGCTGCGCTTCCAGCTTGCAAGGTACAACAGTCCTGCCCAGAAATGCCACCTGTGGCTCACCCATGTGCCCACTCACAGTGGGAATGTAAGTGCCTCAAGAACCAGGGCTTGCTTCTTTTCTCTCAGACACTCAGCACAGAACTTTACGTATGGATGCAACTCAAGAAAAGCATAACCCAAGAGGAGGGATGGGGAGGAGGCAGGAGAATAGAAGGAGGAAGGGAGGAGGAGGACCAGGATGACAAGGGTAGAAGAAATGGATGAAAAGGAATGAAGAAGAAGAAGAGGATGAGGAGGAGGAGGAGAAAGGAAAGAAAGAAAGGAAGAACAGGCAGAAAAAGAGGACACAAAAGGGAACCAAGGGTTGGGTGCAGTGGCTCACGCCTGTAATCCCAGCACTTTGGGAGGCCAAGGCGCGTGGATCACCTGAGGTCGGGAGTTCAAGACCAGCCTAACCAACATGGAGAAACCCTGTCTCTACTAAAAAAAAAAAAAATAGCTGGGCGTGGTGGTGCATGCCTGTAATCCCAGCTACTCAGGAGGCTGAGGCAAGAGAATCGCTTGAACTAGGAAGGCAGAGGTTGCGGTGAGCCGAGATCACGCCACTGCACTCCAGCCTGGGCAACAAAAGCAAAACTCCAAAACAAACAAACAAACAAATGAACAAAAGGGAACCAAGAAGAGGACTGGCAGTGTGTTTGGTTTTCCTCACTGTTCTGTTTTCTCCGTGGTTTAACTCTGAGTGGTGAGAGGGACGCATGTTGTTTTTCCAGATGCAATAAGAACAGTCAACGCTTTGTGGACAGTTCCCCTAAAGTATAGACTCAAAGAGTTCCTTGTGGATATGCCTGGAAGCTTTGCCAGGATGGTCAGTGGCTGTGACAGCAGGTGGTTGGGGAAGACTGGTGTACCCAAGGGAACGTCCTGGAACACCTTCTGTGGGAGTCGGAACAGCCACACTCATTTTGAGCACTGGCTTTATCAGTATTTTCCTGAAAAATCTGCCTGTCCTCCCTGGAGTATGGTCTCTTCATCTACAAATTCAGCTACTGTAGTAGGGCTGGGTGAGGCATTGTTAAACTGAATGTGGCAGAGGGAGGCAGTGAGAGCCCTTCTTACCTGCTCACACCTTCACCCTGGTCTACACTGGTTTCTCCCCGTTTCCTTTTGTAACACCTAACAACATTCTATAGAACTAATTTTCCACAGACTACTTTGGGAAGATTTGCTCTCATTCAGGAATTGGCAAACATTTCCCAAAAAGAACTAGATAGTAAATATTTGTGGTTTTGTGGGTAAGTCTGTATCACCACTACTCAACTCTAAGGTTCTAGCATGAAAGCAGCCACAGACCATAAGGCGATGAACAGGTGTGGTCGTGTTCCAATACAACTTTACTGACAAAAATAGGCAAGGGTATGGTTTGGCTTGAAAGCCGTAATTTCCAACTCCTGAAATTCAAAGAGAGAAAACATGACTAGGAAGAGCATGGAGTTGGTCAAACCTTCATGGCCCAGGGCAGATCTGGGATGAGCCTCTCAGCTCCCTGGCTCAGATTCCTTGTTCTTTCTGCTCCATCCAACATGTCTTTTGACCTGCAAGAGAGAAGCTCCTTCCTCACTAGCAAGTATTGGGTGGAATCAATTCCATTATTGCATTTGGTCTAAAGGCAATGCTATTATATAAATTGGCCTCATTATTCATGTTCAAAACTAGAGAAACAGAGGCATCAGAGACTTCCCCCAGACAAATTAGGGCTAATTCTGGTAATAAACATAAGACATATTATTTCAGTTCCATTAACTCACCAGCAGACTGTATTAGCTTCTATCCAAGGCATAGAGTGATGGTAATGCTGAGACAGCAGGAGAGGAAATGCATTCAATCCTTCCTTTGGCCACCACTTACTGAATACACACTGAGGGACTTGCCTTGTACTCAGTACTGTAAGTGCATTGTGCCCACGGGAATCCTTTCTCAATTCAGAGGGAGAGCCGATGTGAGCTACAATGCTACCCCCTGGAGACACCACTTTCCTGTTTCTCTGCCCACTGCCTGCACACGGGTGGTCAACTCTATACTTGAGGAGATGTGGAAGGCCTGGGGAGATGGTTTCAACTTGGAGTCTTTTCCTCAAGATAAAGATGCTTTCCCATCAACTTTCTCAATTGGTTTCATGATTCTCCCATCAATTGGTTTCATTTTTCTCTAAGGGCTACGTGTGGTCTCACTGAAGTGTGTATAAACCTGTCATTTCCTTTCTCACTTCATTTTCCCAGACAGGTTTCCAGTAAGACCCAAGGCTGCATCCTGGAAATTCCATGATGTGTTTTCAAAACCTTCCAGCACTGGGGAAGCTGACATCAAGTCTTTGATCATTGGCTGATCCAGACTGTTTCTGGCAGATTCCATTCACTCCCAGTGGCTGACAGGGTGTAGCTGTACCCACAGCTTTTCAGTGCTTCTGAGGGGCCCAGCCTGCATTTCAGAAGTGGAGCACTGAGGTCCCGAAATTGCATTCTGCTGCTTTTTAATTGTGTGAACTTGAGCTGGTGACTTAGCTCCCTCTGTGCTTCATACACTTGTACCTTAAGTGGGGATTATTACAGAGCTGTTGTGAGGATCAAGTGAGATAACGCATGGGAAATCAATTCATAAACCAGAAAGCATGACTCATAAACCACATGTTAGGGCCCCACTTCCTAAACTCACACTTTCTGCTACACTAGTGTTTGTAAAGTACAGATCCAAGGATAGGCTATAGCAGAATCACCTGGAAAGGCTGTAAAATGATTTTCAGAGCCCTTCCAGACCTACTAAGGGTGGATTCTGGAATTCTCTCTTTTTAAAAATGCCCTCGAGGTGACTCTAAAGGAAACCAAGTGTGGCAGCCACTGCCTTAATACATCTATGACAGTCTCCAGAACCATATGGGGGCTCTAGAACCGTGGACTTGTGTGTCATGGTCTTGTCTCTCAAGGTGGGCTTGTGGCTTTCAGGGTCCTTGTGCTGTATCTGGGAAATCTCTACAGCCTGATCATTGCTCTCCTGGACAAGGTTAACAGCATGAGCATTGAGGTGAGCGTCCATTCCAGAGAGTTGTCTGCCCCACCTCTGCCCTCTCTGCTACCTCCTCCCAACACCAGGGTCATCATCGTGGACAGGATCACTGATTGTACTTGTACTCCATAATCATGTGCAAAACTTGACTTTGCTGGAGTCTTCTCAAGGTAAGGAGAGAAAAATTATCCTTGCTTCCCATATAAAGAAATTCAGGCTACAGTGCATGGCTGGTAAGTGATGGTGCTGGGATGAGAACTCCAGAATTTTTGACTCTTTATATCATACTATCCCATTTCTTTGAATCCCATCAGGAAAAGGCTATCAACAGCTATTGCAAATGATCACAGGAAGAGCAGAAGGCCATGAGACTCACTTAGCAAGTCAGGACAGAATAATCATTTCATGGGGAACAGTTCAGAATGGACTTACTATCCCAGCCCAGCAGGAGTATCTGCTCCCAGCCTAGGGTATCTTTGATGTCCCCCTTTTTTTTTTTTTTTTCTTTCTTGAGACAGGGCCTCACTTTGTTGCCCAGGCTGGAGTGCAGTGGCACAAGCACTGCTCACTGCAGCCTCAACCTCCCTGGGCTCAAGTGGTACTCCCATTTTAGCCTCCAGAGTACCTGGGACTAGAGCTGCATGCCACCATATTTGGCTATTTTTTTTTAAATTTTTTTATAGAGATGGGGTTTCACCATGTTGCTCAGGCTGGTCTCAGGCTCCTGGACTCAAGTGATTCCACTGCCTTGGTCTCCCAAAGTGCTGGGATTACAGATATGAGGCATCACACCCAACCTGGTGTGCACTTTCAACCTGTCCCACCTATTAGGATATCCTGAATGGTGGAGGAAAGGGAGGAAGGGAGGGGTTGCTCTTTTAGGGTTATATGCCCAAGGCATACCACACTAACATCAAATTTCAAGGCTTATAGGCAGATGAAGCCACAGAGAGTCATTTTTCTGCATTGGGGCTTTGAGGTTACACAGACCTGGGTCTTTACCTGACACTTACTAGCAGCGTGACCTTGAGCATTAGGCTTCAACTCACTGAGTTTCAATCTTATCTGAACATGGGGTAATAATCCTTATCTAAAGCTCTTCTGAGGATAAGTAGAGTTAACATGTGTTACCTGAAACAGTTTCTGACCCTTACTAGGGATGAATAAATACTATCCATTACACCACTGTGTTCCCTTATTGGGGCCAACTCTAGTCAAGTGGTGGTCTAGAAAGAGAAAGAGGATGAATGATTACTCCCAAGCAATGCAATGACACCCTTGGGGTCCATGATGGATTCTCATTTACAAATATGTGGACCGCCATTTTTCTTTCTCACCTCCTTCCCTCTCTCTCTCTCTCCCTAGGAAATGGCTACCAAAAATAACACAAGTCATTGGATAGATTCTACCACCTTCTTTGCAACCAGGACAGCCCCTGAAGAAGAGAAATGGTCCACATCTCGGCCTGGAATGGGGCTCAGGAGAAACAGCACATGGGCCTTGGAAGAGACCAGCATTTCAGCTTACACCATGCCTCTCATAAAGGCGAACAGGACTAGCCTCTACCCTCAGAGTCCACAAGACCAGTGCTGGGAGACATACGTCGGTCAGGTGGTTCTCTTTACCCTTACAAAGTGCTGTCATATCCATCTCATCACTTAACCCCTGCAACTCTCTGAGCTGTCCCTGCCCCATCTTATAGAAAAAGAAAGAAAAGTTCAGTAAGGTTTATGATTTTCCAAGTCTCAAAATTAGAAAAGAAAAGTAATCAGTGCAAAGACTCAGACAATATTGACCATGTGCTGGGTCCTGTCCCAAATGCTTGGTCCTCATAAGAGTCCTATTATTGTTAACCTTATAGGCACAGATGAGGAAACTGAGGCACAGGTGGTCAAGTACTTGCCCAAGGACACAGATAGTAAAGAGCACAATGAAGTCCTAAGCCCAGGAATTTGCTCCAAAATCTGTACCCTTAACCATGTTGTACAGAAAACCTCAACACCAAGGTATTAGCCCATGGAAATGAGTCACCAGCCTCGAGTCTCCAGCAGCTCAGAACCACAGACCTTATATTCCTTCCTAGTTTCATGTGATGCTGGCCTCAGATATCAAAATTCACATTCAAATTACCCAATGTTTATTGAGCACCGTTTATGTACCAGAAGCTCAGTCCTCTGCCCACTGCAACTTACAAATATGAGAAATGAGGATGCCATTGGAGGGGCCCACTGGCTGGGGCCCACAGCAATGAACAGAGATTAGGAGCACCCCGAAGGAAGAGTGACCGTGGGAAGGGTGGGGCATGGTGGCATCCAGGGACACCCTGTGTTTCAGGAGATGCTGAAGCTCTCCATCATTGACATGCTCTTCACCGTGGCGAGCATTCTGCTCATAGACTTCTTCCGAGGACTTTTCGTGCGGTACTTAAGTGACTACTGGTGTTGGGATCTGGAAAACAAGTTTGTAAGTAAAATGCTGTGTCTGTTGGGAAAGTTTATATGGCCAAATCCATCCTTTCTCATGCTGAGGCTGGGAAACAGTCCAGCATAGCTGAGGGGCACACACGGAAAGAGAATACAAGTGGGAAGAGGAGACAGGTGCAGAAAGCTGAGCTTCTACTTCCTTGTTTTTTTTTTGTTTCTTTTTTGAGACAGGGTCTTGCTCAAGCGATCCTCCTGCCTCAGCCTCCCAAGTAGCTGGGACTACAGGCATGTGCCACCATGCCCAGCTAGTTTTAAAATTTTTTGTAGAGACGAGGTCTCACTATGTTGCCCAGGTTGGCCTTGAACTCCTGACTTGAACTCCTGCCTCAGCCTCTCGAAGTGCTGGGGTTACAGCACAAGTTACAAGGCCCAGCCCCACCCCTTCTTAACATTTACCATTTGCTGGGAGGGCCCCACAAGCACTGATCTCTAAGTGCTCATAAAAGCAAAGAAGTCTATATAAGTGTCTGTAATAAATGGGTTCATGCAAAGAACTTTGGAACTTGTTTAATACACAAGTTTATTTTCTCTTGCAGCCTGAATATGGAGAATTCAAAATAGCTGAGAATGTGCTACATTTAGTCTACAACCAAGGAATGATTTGGTAGGTATCAAAATTTCTTCTTGCCTTTGCTTACATCTCATCTGGGCTAAGATTTTAATTTACTTAGTCTGGATGGGGCACGGCCATAATAAACACAGTTATAAGCATTAAGAAAGGATGTTTCCAAGAGAACTATTTCACATGTATATTAATTTTATTGATGATTTCCTAAGAAATTTGCAGGAAGAAATTAAAAAGAAAATAATCCATGTTTAAGCTACTATTGGTCACAGCCAAAAAAAAAAAATCTGCACAGAAACTAGCAGAATACACTCTTAGGGAGGACTAGGGTAAGGCTGGGAGGAGAGGCTGCTTCTCCTTAGTGAGGAAGCAGCCTCTCCTCCCAGCCTTACCCTAGTCCTCCCTAAGAGTGTACTTCTGCTAGTTTCTGTGCAGATTTTTTTTTTTCTGGCCTGTGACCAATAGTAGCTTAAACATGGATTATTTTCTTTTTAATTTCTTCCTGCAAATTTCTTAGGAAATCATCAATAAAATTCATATACATGTGAAATAGTTCTCTTGGAAACATCCTTTCTTAATGCTATAACTGTGTTTATTACTGGCCGTGCCCCATCCAGACTAAGTAAATTAAAATCTCTAGCCCAGATGAGATGTAAGCAAAGGCAAGAAGAATTTTGATACCTACCAAATCATTCCCTTGGTTGTAGACTAAATGTAGCACATTCTCAGCTATTTTGAATTCTCCATATTCAGGCTGCAAGAGAAAATAAAACTTGTGTATTAAACAAGTTCCAAAGTTCTTTGCATGAACCCATTTATTACAGACACTTATATAGACTTCTTTGACTTTTATGGCACTTAGAGATCAGTGCTTGTGGGCCCCTCCAGCAAATGGTAAATGTTAAGAAGGGGTGGGGCTGGGCCTTGTAACTTGTGCTGTAACCCCAGCACTTCGAGAGGCTGAGGCAGGAGTTCAAGTCAGGAGATTGAGACCATCCTGGCTAACACGCTGAAACCCTGTCTCTATTAAAAAATACAAAAAGTTAGCCAGGCATGATGGCGGGTACCTGTAGTCCCAGCTACTCCGGAGGCTGAGGCAGGAGAATGACATGAACCCGGGAGGCGGAGCTTGCAGTGAGCTGAGATCATGCCACTGCACTCTAGCCTGGGTGACAGAGCAAAACTCCATCTCAATAAATAAATAAATAAATAAATAAATAAATAAATAAATAAATAAAAATAAATAATATGTGACACTTATTTAACAGTGCTAGATATCAAGTACTTTTCTACCTATAGTAACTAATTTAATCCTTATAGTAAACCCTTGAGGTAACTGCCATTACCTTCCCCTTTTTAAAGATGAGAAAACTGAAATGCAGAGAAGCTAAGTGTCTTGCCTAACATCCAACAGATAGTGACAACTGAACATTTCTTGTTAGAAACATTTTACTTATGAACATATTCTTATGTCTACGCTTATTTTCACACCACTAAACCCAAATTCCACAAGTATTAGATTGAATGCATATCCAATATAAACTGATTTAGACTGAAGTCTGAAGACAAGGGTTTTGTCGCCTAGTTGACATTTCTTTTCAGGGTGACCATAAGTCCCAGCTTTCCTGGGATCATCTGGTTCTTGCCTGTGGGCTCAGTTATTTCACTCCCCAAGTCTCCCAGGTTTGGATGATACAGGGTCTGGCTTAGCAACATGTCTTTGGTTTCCCCATATCTACCCTTGTTGTCTATCAACTGGATATTTACCTCTTCTATCACTATTGCAGAAGAGTAAACAAACTGAAATATGTGAGGATGCTTAATGCCATCTCCAGCAAAACTAGGTGCTCAACATATGTTGATTAAACCTGAAAGTCAGTAATTTATTAACATAGTCCTCATCATAGATAAACAAAACCAGGAGCTGGCCCCAAACAGTAGTTATCCATTATTTGCCTCCTTCCCAGAAGAGGATTTTCCTTTGCTCAACTGTGAAAAGAGAGACAAACAGTTGTCCTTTGCAAAGAGAATATTTTTAAATAGGATCAACACCCACCTTCAGTGACTTGTCTTATCTTTAGAAGGTGGAGGGTTGTGGTCTCGGGACTTCAGGGGCTTCTCCAGTTCTTTAAGCATAGGGTGTAAGCCCCAAAGTCTTAGAACCATGTTCCTACATGGGGCTTCCATAGTCCTGGGAGATAGGCTGGAAGAGAACAGATGCAAACTGACCTTCCTCATGGTTCCAGGATGGGGGCCTTCTTCTCCCCATGTCTCCCAGCATTCAACGTTCTCAAACTCATTGGGCTCATGTACCTGAGGAGCTGGGCTGTGCTGACCTGCAATGTGCCCCACCAGCAAGTATTTCGAGCCTCAAGGTGAGTAAGAATAAGATCTGATTATGCAGATATCTGTATACATACAATCCATGTCTGCCTTACCCAGGGGTCCTCTAGCAAGGAGTCCCGCCAACTCTCTTCCTGTCAAAATCCTGCCTGTCCTCCAATTTTATCTCCTCCAAGAGCCATTTCCAATGCCTTACTCTTTCAATGAATCCTCACTCCTCTTGAACTCATGACACTTTTAAAACTTTTTGCCAAAGTTTAATAATCCTTTAGAAAAAAGTATACAAATCATAAATGTTCAGCCTGATGAGTTTTCAAAAACTGAACACAAGGCACTCAGATCAAAAAACAAAACACAAATGGTACCCAGAGCATGCCCACTTGCATGCGATTCCAATCACTGCCAACTTCTAATGGCATAATTAGGCTTACCTAGCTTTTACTTGATGCAAACGTGATCACACACACACGGTATGTGCTCCTTTGTGCCCAACTGCTTCCACTCAACATTGTGTTTGTGAGATTCACCTCAGTGAGGAAATACACCCCAATTTCTTTATCCTTGGCTCCTGTTGATGGGCATGTAGGTTGCTTCCAGCTGTTAGCCATAATGAGTAATGCTGTCTTGGACATCCTAAGTGTCTTTGTTGCATATATACCTAGGAATGCAATTGCTGGGCCACAGGGCAGGCGTATGTTCACCTTTAGCAAATGGCACCAAAAGGTTTTCTAAAATGATCACCCCAGTTTACATGTCTAGCAGCATCATATGAGAGTTCCAATTGTTCTATAACCTTGCCAACACTTATTCTTTTATCTGTTTTAATTTTAGTCATTTTAGTGAATTCATAACACATTCTAAATACTTTGATTCGGTTATTTTACTTTGACATAATGGTTATGTGTGTCCGTATCAGTGGCTTTCAAACTTTTTGCTCATGACCTACTTGACAATGCATTTACATTTTATCTGGTGACAGCACACATATGTTAATACATTCAGAGATATATGTTTTGATATATTTATATATGTTGTATATATGTATATATATTTATTATATGTATGTATGTATGTATGTGTGTCTGTGGATAGAGAAAGAGAACGAAGTTTCACAACTTACCACTTTCTTACTACATTCTGTGCTCTCTGAAATTTTCTATTCTCTTCTAGTCAAGTCTTTTTCATGAGAGAGAGACAGAGAAACAGACCAACAGAGAGTACTAGCTGAAAGTAACTAGATTGACCCCTCATTCTCTTTTCTGAACTGTGTACAGGGCCTTGCACACCAAACAGGTCTAAGCTGCCCTCAGGGGAGCCCTGGGCATCCAAACTCCCTGACACTAGCTTAGGGCTCAGGGACCAGGACTTAATCAGACATAACACATACCCTGGGCAGCCATGTGCAGAGAAGTTGAGTGCAAATCACACCCAAGTGAGAGAGTCAGGAATCATAAACAAAAGAGCCAAACCATCCCGAGACATAAGAGACAAGTTTAAGCCTGGGAATAGCAGAGGGAACCATTAGGTAAGGACCCAGATGGATGGGCAATGCTTCTAAGATTTTTCCATAAATTGAGTTTACTGTGTGGAACTCCTTGGTGCCAGGGTGAGTTCACCACTCTCATGGTTTGAGGTGAACAGGTGCTCAGCAAATGTTTATTAGATCAACAGGTTGGGTGGGAGAGGTTTGAAGTTCCTTTGAATACTGATTTCTAGGTTTCTAAGCTGCATGTGATCCTATGACAGATCCATTCACAGGTAACCCTGAGAGGAGGATTTTTAGTTTGCAAAGAGTCAGGGCAACCATTTTTGTGGCAGCTCTTTGGGCATATGCAACCCTGGCAACTGGCTATGGAGTGAACTTAATGCATGGCATTTGATTTATCTGCAGATCCAACAACTTCTACTTGTCAATGCTCCTGTTCATGCTGTTTCTGTGCATGCTGCCAACTATTTTTGCTATTGTCCGATACAAGCCATCTCTAAACTGTGGGCCATTCAGGTAAGTTTCGTTCCCAGCTCTGCCCAAAGCGACTGACAGCTATAGGGGAATTAAATCATATTGAACTGAATTGTCCTCCCGGCTGACAGAGCAGGTAAACAGGATAAAAAGATTGCAAACCCACATGTTTTACATTCAAGACCAGTTCTCTTTCCTTAATAGCAGGCTACCTTTAGTATAATCATCTCTGTGCTCATGGTAAAAAATATAATCCATTTAAAGTGAAAAAGAAAAACAGCATGGCTCTGTGCCAGAGGACATTCTACCTGGTCAAAACACAGAATGGTTTTATTAAAACACAGTGCACAGCACTTTTTTTTCTATATTATCCAGCTGTATTCAAGCAAAACCCTCTAGCATCTTCATCTAGCATTCAAGTCAGCTTTGACACATGTATGTAATATTTAGTCTACCTTAGTGTACATGATTAGAACACACACATACATGCAATGTGATTAATGACTCCATCTTCCATCCTCCGTATTAATTAGTATGAAATCATTTGAGGAATGTTATGAATTGGCTTCCAGGCATCCAGCCATTTTCTGATGTCTTGCAGCATCTTTCTGCCAAGAGCAATAAAATCTGGAGTTATGTTTTTCTTTCTCACAGTGGACAAGAGAAAATTTATGACATTGTGTCAGAAACGATTGAGAAAGACTTTCCCGTGTGGTTTGGCTCCGTGGTTGGGCACATCAGTAGCCCCGTGGTCATCCTGCCCGGGGTACTCCTGCTTTTGTGAGTACCACACCTGCCAGCTTTGGAGGGACTTCTGTGTGTTTGGCCAACAAGAAAATGCTGCTTTCCAATAATTATATAAAATTTATTAGTTCATTCAAAAATCACTTAGGCTTAGAGCCTGATGATCTCAACAGGGACTCTGAGTCATACACCAGAGTCACATGAGGCACTGTGCCATGGAGACACAGCCACTGGGTCTCAGTGAGGGGCTGTGAGGGAGCACTCCATTGCTGTCGAGGTGGTTATTGATCCATCAACACCATTTGGTCAATTACTGTGATCACTAGAATGGGGCTGAATGCCATTATTATCATCATCTCATTTTCCAGAAATTTAAATAATCCCAAAAAGGAATTTCACAACTCAGCTGAGTAGCTTTGGCTTGTTTTGGTTTAAAGGAAAAAAATAAAAGTGAGTGGATCCTGTACTCTTAGCTTGATAGACTGCAAAACTTCTCCCCCATTTTCAGGTCTTCCCTATTGCTATCACTAGCACAGAATTCCAGGTCAATGAGGGTGCTGTGGAAAGCCAGGAAAAGAAAACAAAAGCGGCCCCTTCCCAGTGCTCACTGACTTGAGAATTTGCTGATACATTTTGTCCTTAGTGGAGGGTCAGTGGGTAGCCCACATCTGGCCTGGGAGCCTCTCATTCCTGCCAACTATCTGCAGGGAATGTGGTCTGAAAAGCAGAAAAGCGAGTTGCAGTTCACTCACTGTCCTGTGTTGTTCTGTCCCAGCATGCTCATCTATTATCTCCAGAGCATCGCACGGTCGCTAAAGCTCAGCAACCACCAGCTCAAAATGCAGATCCAAAATGCAAGTATTTAATGAACTTTGCTATTATGAATGTGTGTCAACCACATGACTGATGTCCCACCAGCATGGGAATACAAGTGAGGTCACATCTTCAAGGTTCTGTGACTCTTGGCCACCCACTAAGGTGCAAGGCCACCAATCCCCAGAAGTCCAACAGTTATTTCTAAGACTACCCAAGGATGGCTCACCTTTGCTAGGAAGAAGCCTGCTCCTGCTTTTCTTCCTTCTCAAGGGAACTTGCTGCTGCCTCAAGCCTTTCAGTGCCCTCCTGTGACCACCCCAAGCCCTCAGTGTGCCGGGCACTTCTGCAAGCTCTGGTAGATTGGCAAGGGAGAGAAAGGGCCCCTTCCCAATCCTTGTCAACTTGGGCATCTGAGCCCAGCAGCACTGTTTGTCCCTAAAGCCTCACCTCTTTCATATCCTTTCATTGCGGCTGTCATTACCTTCTCTCCGCGGGGCTCAAACCCTCTCTCTCAGAGCAGTCCCAGGGAAACACACATTCCCAAAACTTCCACAATTTCTCTTCCTCCACATACCCCAGGTGTTCCCTTAGTGCCCTGGGTCCTCCAGACCCCCAGGAGGGATCCCAGGACTGGGATGAGGCCAGTGAGGCTCCCAAAGCACCACATTTAAGGAGGCTCTGTAAGTGTAATGCTGACTCTGTCCTTTCACAGCCCTGAAAATAAGTACCTCATGAAATTTGGCGCCCCAGATGCCTCCCTGACCTCACCCATGCAAAAATACTCCTTCCACTTCTATCAGGAAAAAAACAAAAAACAAAAACCAAAAAAACCTCCCACGAACATCAATTCACGCAAAGAAACACAAATTCGCTTCTAATTTGAAATTCATTTGGAGTTACAAAGGCCGTTTTGGTGGAAACATACATCTCCAGTGTTGTTGATCTATATTTTTTTCTTTGTGATTCAGGCAAACTATTACGGGCAGAATCTAAACATGGTCTATTAATTAGCTGTCCCTAAATAAAATTGGCTAGGCATAAAACTTCAGCTCTCAGGTATCTGCATTTATTCACTCAAATAACAGGCCCGAGCCCAGAGCATACTGTCCACAGGGGGCAATAGTAGTACAGTCATGGTCCAAGGTAAGAAGTATGGCATGTAAATCTTTTTTTCTTCCCCCAGGAATAATATTTGTTACTACTTCCTGCTAAAGCCAAAACAAACATGCATATCATTTGCATTTTAGGCAAGATCAGAGGATAAGAAAAAGGTTGCCCAGATGGTAGAAGGTAAGTATTTCTGCTTCTTTTTTTTGTTTGTTTTGTTTTGAGGCAGAGTCTTGCTCTGTCGCCCAGGCTGGAGTGCAGTGGCATGATCTTGGCTCACTGCAACCTCCATCTTCCAGGTTCAAGTGATTCTCTTGCCTCAGCCTCCTGAGTAGCTGGCATTACAGGTGCATGCCATCATGCCCAGTTAATTTTTATATTTTCACCATAGTTGGTCAGGCTGGTCTCAAACTCCTGACCTTGTGATCCACCCACCTTGGCCTCCCAAAGTGCTGGGGTTACAGGTGTGAGCCACTGTGCCTGTCCTAATTTTTTTTTAAATGCAGAGATCTGCTGTCTCAGTTAGTGGGCATTTAAAAATATAGCCATTTAAGGTAGTTTGCGGTATACTACCAATAAAAATTCCTGATAACCTGTGGTTTTTCACAAGTAACTAGGCACAATAAAATAAAGTCTAGGGATAAAAATGTTGTTCTAAATCTTCAATTTTTATATCATATCCAGGCCCATGAATAATCCCAAAACATGTGTAAAACCAGAAGGAAGTATTGAAGTAGGAGAGGAAAATCAGCACATTCATGTGGATGAAAACCCGAAGAATCTCTTTGGTTCACTTTTGTGTACTTTCTCTCCGTGGCCCATCTCTTCCTTGCAATGTTCCCTCTCAGGTCCCTTCCCTGAGCCTCCTTAGGTTCTGTCCTGTCCCTGCAGAGCAGGGAGAATGGAAGCATGTGGTGTAGAAGTGTGCTGTGGCCTGAAGGGAAGAAAGTGGGCAAGGGCAGCTCGAAGGAGATGAATGTGTTTCTCAGGACCACTAGCAGAGTGCTGTGAGCCAGAAGGCTTATTGGGCACCATTAACATGGCACAGCGTACATGAATGAGAATGGGACCCAGAAGGGCTCTAGGGGCTAGCTCACACAGCTGTTGCAATACTTCACTAATTGGAAGGGACCTATTCCTCTCCAGAAAAATGCCCGAGCAAGAGCCCTAAGGCCTAAGGATTATGCTTGCTTGCTCCATCAGCTTTTCAGAGAGAAGCCTACAATTGATAATGATTACTGAAAGTGGCTGTGGCTCACGCCATAAAATGCCTCTCTAATTGTCATCACTTATTTGCCCATTAAGCATAATTAAATTTAGTTCAGGTCACCTTCAAAAGCCAGAACCCACATAGACTGTTTCAGGATAACAGTAGCATTGTCCGGTGTTCATTTTTCAGCTCAAGACCACATCTTTTTTCAGAATGCATGTGAACTGTTTCCAAATAATCGTAATTGTTGTGTAAGCTTTATTATCTCCATTGAATAGATAAGGAACTGGAGCCCCATATCTGTTAAGTACTTGCTTTGCTTCATGGGAGCATCAGATGGAGCACTATAAAGCCCTGTGTTCACTTGATTCCTCCTACACTCCCAGCTCCAACTTTCAGGGATGAAATCATTTGAATTACAGAATGTTTGTTGCCCACTGGTTAGGTGTATTTGTAAGTGAACTCAATTGTTTGTGGACCAACTCTTGGATGTCATAAAACTCTTGCAACTCACGACACCTGTCTTCTCACAATGCCTCCCTCTCCCTGCAGCCCGAATCCAGACCCAGGAAGAAAGCACCAAGAAGCTTCCAAACAACAGTGATCTTACCAGCCAGCTGTCCTCAGCGCACTCGGGCACACCCCAAAACAACGGCAACGTGGTCCATTTTGACTCAGGGAGCAGCAAGGGTGGCAGGATAGAGACAGTCGCACAGTCCATGCCCCAGAGCCCCAGGCCAGGGGACAGGGCTCCTAGCTCACCTCTCCCTGGAGTCTCCAAATCCAGGCTAGAGCATGAAACTAACAGGTGAGGCTCCACTGCAGCACAGATGAAAACCTGGAAAGTGAGAGGTCTGAAGGCCTCAGCAGCTTCAGGAGGCCAAGGCCATTAAATTCTAATTCTTCCAGAAGACATGGGGTCAGGAGACTGTGACAGCTGGTACTGAGAAGAAATGGAGGCGGGCTGGGGGTGTCAAAGTTTATCAAACAGGACAAATTCTTCCTCCTAGGTTATCTGCCATTTAACTTGTAAGCAAACCTTCTAGTCAACCTAGGATAAACATTTGTCTAGGCTAAGAAAATAACTGTTTATTTTTTAGTTCCACACTGGTCGTATTATTGGCAAGATCTTCCATATTTTAGCTCTAGTCTGGTCAAGTTATTGGCAAGACCATTTATGCATTACATGGGGTCAACGAAAGCAGTAGATCCCTTCCTACTTTAATGGAGGTCGGACCCCTGGAAAGATGAAGGGGATAGACCTGCAGTGGCCCAAATTCATTTGATCTGAATGTAGCACAGCGAAAGCAATATAGATAAAATACAGGGGCTCTCTTTTTTAAAGATAATGACTAAGTTAGCAAAGAACTTGAAGTCTTCTTATATAAGGAGTTGTCTGCATGTCTCTGTGGGTTCTTGACAAGGAGAAAGGGTTCAAACACTCCTTGGGAGGCCACCAGTGGTCAAGCCACAGCCACCATACAGATCAAGTCTTTTATCAGGAAGAACTTCTTTTTTTTTTTTTTTTTTTTGAAAGACAGTTTCGCTCTTGTCACCCAGGTTGGAGTGCAGTGGTGCAATCTCGGCTCACTGCAACCTCCACTTCCCAGGTTCAAGCAATTCTCCTGCCTCAGCCTCCCAAGTAGCTGGGATTACAGGCACCTACCACCACACCCGGCTATTTTTTGTATTTTCAATAGAGACCGGGTTTCACCATCTTGACCAGGCTGGTCTCAAACTCCTGACCTTAAGTGATCCACCTGCCTTGGCCTCCCAAAGTGCTGGGATTGCAAGTGTGAACCACTGTACCTGGCCAGGGAAAAACTGTTTAATATGTACAACTCCCCTCCAGCCACCCGTGGAAACTCAGAGAAGTGCTTGAAAAGTCAGACAGCTGCTTCGCAGAAAGGATGAGAAACTGTGTTCCTAACATGTGCTTCACAGACACTAGTCCCACTATGTGCCTCCTGACACAAAGAGGGCTCTGTGATGAAATACACTAGCATAGTACCCCTCGCTCTGCACTCTTCATGGAGACTCACATGTACCTCACTGATTTAGGGTTCTGAAAATGCCAGTAGTAAACAAAACTGTTTAGCCCAGTCCCCCAAATGTCTCTGTGCTCACAATCCACAGAACACCCACTATCCAGTTGGAACCAGCCTCAGTGAAAATGCTCAGAGAACCGCTGACAGCTCACAGTCCTCAGGTGTGGGGCTCTGAGACCACCAAAGCCACAGCTACTTAACCGCCCCTGTCTTACAGGTATCTGCATGGTCTGTGTGCAAGCACCAGCGACCTTCACAGGAACAGATCGCGCACACCTATGACATTTACAAAGCACATCCAAGATGTACACTCAGAACCTCTTTTCCGAAAAGACTTTCAGCAAATGAACCCACCTCACCGTGGACCAGAGGCCTCGACTTTGGTGACACAGGGTCCCAAGCCCCACACCCCCAGATACTATGTCATTAATGAACGTGACTCTTACAAGAAAAAACATCTAAATGTCTGGCCAGAAAGACATTTCAAGATAGATGCTTCAGGTGACATTGTGGAGCTGTACCCTAGGAACGTGCAACAATATGCATCCTGGGTCCCCCGCCAGCCTCCCTCCCCACAGCTGAGTGAAGAAGAGGAGGAGACGCCAAGGAGAGATTGGATCAAACAGTCTCTTCCCCCACGCTCTCTGATAGACCTCCGTCGGGCTCCTCATTTTTATATTGGGGAGAGGTCCGAAAGTCAGAACCTGGCTCCCAAGCACCAGGGAAGGGTGCACTACAAGTCGTGGAAGGAAGATTTTGAGGGTCACCTTGAGAGGCCAGCCTATGTGCCCAAAAAGCCACGATCCCGGAATTTCCAATACCCACAGCCCCCTCTGAAGCCCAGAGGGAAGCCCAGGTTTGAGCCATCCCTCACGGAATCTGACTCCGTGTCGGCAGCATCCAGCAGTGACCAGCAGAACAGCAGTGCTGACCAGTACCTGCAGGTCACCCACAGCCAGGGCAGGTTCCCGAGGTCCGTGGGCCAGCCCAGCAGGAGGAAGGCCAAGTCGGGGCAGGAGCTGACCATGGATCTGGATGACTTGATTTGTTCAAATGTCTAGGCTTCCTCCAGTGTCCCGTTCCTAGAGGTCAGGCCCCTATTGGAGTGCTGGGCCAGCACATGGCATCTCCCTTTCTGGAAAAAGAGGTGAACACGTGTGTTAGAGACCTGAGGGGCATGGCCAGCCGCTGCTAGCTGAGGCTCTGAGGCTGACAGGGCTACAGGTACCTATTCTACAGCTACTGTTAGCCAAATGTATCCGAGTTAGGTGGTACCAAAGTATGTTACCAGCAGCGAATCATTACGTGTCTGCAGCAACCTCAATACTTGCCTCCTCAGAAGAATTTGGCAGAGGGGCACAAGACAGAAGGAGAGACTGAGGCAACTTTTAGAGCAGGCATGAAAGTTTACTGAAAAGCTTTAAAGCAGGAATGGAAGAACGTGAAATATATTTAGTAGAGGGGCAAGCAGGCGACTTGAGAGATCGAGTGCACCATTTGACCTCTGACTTGGGGTTTTACACGTTGTCATGCTTCCGGTGTCTTGCGTTACTTCTCCCCCATTTTTCCCTTTCTTCCCTTGGGGTGGTCTGTCCGCATGCGCAGTAGTGGCCTGCTAGCGCTTGGGAGGGGAGCATGCGCAGTGTGTTTACTGGCGTTGTACACATGCTTACTCAAGGTTCTTCCCTTACCACCGGAATGCTCCATTTTGTCTTTTAGTGCGCATCCTTGAGCCCACTCACCCAACTCCTGACATTTCATCTGGAAGCTGCTGACCACCAGTTTCAGGTTTTTTCTGTCTATTGAGAGACTGTCTTTCCCTGGTGCCAGCTGTGACCAATTATTATTTTAGAGAGACAACTAACAGCCACCTGACCATCACCTGATGGTCGCCTGACATTCCTGGGGGTTGTGTTGAAGAAGGAATACATGAATTTTACAAGTATAATCAAAGACAACCAAAAATTTTTACTTTTTCCTTCAAAAGCTAAGTGTAGTGTAGCTCCCCAATAGTATAAGTTAAAGAAGAATACTAACTGCCTGTTTTTCCTTCTGTGCTCAGCAAGCCTTATCTGTACTTGCTAGTTTCACATTCCTTGAGGCTCAGTGAGTTCCTGCGTCACCTCCCTAGTGCAGCTGCAAAATTACAAGGTTGATGCAGAAACATGGCTTCCAAGGGATGTGGAACATGTAGTGTAGATAAACGTAAAAGACTGATCAACTGCCTTTGTTCTCGCTTCTGTAATACGCTTCCTGCCTCATGTAGCTCCTGGCCACTGACTGCTTAAAAGGTGGCTGCTTTCTTTGTCCAGGGCTCAGACTTTCCTGGACAATAGTCCTACTGAGCCAGGTGATCACCTTTTAATAAAGAACTTTCCTGAACTCACTCTGTTCGGTGTCTCCCATCTTTGTCCCACAACATTTCGTTGGCAGGAGCCCCCACTGTCTGCTCATGTCTGACACTACCCACTGCAACACTACCACCCATGCGTGGATTGTTTCCTTGGGGCTCTTTGCATCCAGAAGCACATCAGGCTATCATTTCAATGAAACTCAGTGCTTTGCCTCCTTTTGGGTTGACCACAAATCATAAGCAAGCCAGATATCTCATCCTGCCTGCTGAAGCCTCACCTGGGATATCGGAATGATACGAGTGAACTGTTTGTATTGCAATGCTGTCTTTCAACAGACAAAAGTCATCTTCTCTAATAAGCACCCCAAATCAGGTGGCCACCCTTAAAGATATCACAATGCTTAGTTTGTATGAATAATCAGTTTAGTAATGACAAGAGTAAATAACATTTATTGAGAACTTATTTTACTGTGCTAACTGGGCAGTATATCTGTATTAATAAATCAGGACACTTAGATTGGAAATAATCCATGATTTATCCCTAAGGTTTACTGGTTTGCTTAACTGGGAAGGATGGGAATCAAGTTAGCCTTAGGCCCAACTGGAGCCAGGGCATTAAAGCATCCTCAGGAATCTCTTTTCACCTCTCTGCTCTATTTTGATGTTTGTTGACCTCATTTTCTCCTACTGGCAACAGGCTTCCTCTATGTAGTCAATGGAGAAGGAAATCACAGCCACAGAAAATGCCGGGTTTACACCACCCAGCCAGTAAGTCCAGAGGGAAGAACAGCGCTGTTTCCCCCCACACCCCCTGTCCCCTTCACATCATCTTCACCTTTATGGGCTGATGTCCTTGGATTCTTCTATGGGCATTCTGCAGGGTTTGGGCAGCAGTGTGTTCAATCTGCCATGGTTAACCAGGAGCACACCCTGATTCAAATTTCCAGGATAACTCTCTTCACTCTAAATTGTGTCTTTTAAACATTTGTCTCTTCCACCAGATTGTGTCTTTGCAGCAAGAATGGTGTTGTATTCATTCTGCATTCTCAGTAACTGACACTTAGATATTGTATTCGTTTTCTATTACTCTATAACAAATTTAGTAGGCTTAAAAGAATGCAGACTTAGCATCTCAGTTTCCATGGATCAGGAGTCCAGGCCCAGCTTAGGTGGATCCTGAGCTCAGGGTCTCACCAGGCTATAATCCAGGTGTATGCCAGAGCTGGCATCCCATTTGAGGTTCAGAGTCCTTTTCCAAGCTCAGGTGATTACTGGCAGAATTCATTTCTTTGAGGTCCTAGGACTGAGGCCCTCCACTCCTAGAGGCTGCCCGCAACTCCCTGCCACAAGGCCCTCTCCACAGCATGGCTGTTTGCATCCTCAAAGCCAGAAAGAGAGTGTTTCTTCAGTTTTGAATCTCTTTCCTTCCAGGGAAAGCCTGAACCCACTTGTTAAAAGGGCTCACCTGATTAGGTCAGGCCCACCCAGATACTCTCTTTTGATTAACTCAGAGTTAACTGAGTGGAGATCTCATTACATCTTCAAAATCACTTCACTTTTACTCTATCTGGGAGTAAAATATCATCATATACACAAGTGCCAGCATACTCAAGGGAAGAAGATTATATAGGGCATGTATACTAGGGAGCAGCAATCTTGGAGGCCGACCACAGATAATAAACATCTGTTGAACGTGAATGGGTGAACAAATAAATGAAAGAATTGTCCTGATGAATGAATCACAGGGTTATATTCTAAGATATATCACCAATTCTAAACAGAAAGAAAAGTCCAGTGTAAATACCAGCATTTTAAAAGTACACACAGATTAACACCTCTCCTGAAATTTAGGAAAAGGAGTGGACATATTTTCAAATATCTTGACATGACAAATCCAAGAGGTTGCAGTCTGCTCAAGATTCAATGTTCTACAATGCCATGGAAATGTGCTTTTGAGATAGAGATGCTCATGGGAGGTTCATGATGATGGTCCCCTCTTCCAGATGCTTGGTCTGGGACTGTGGCCTCAAGCTCCCTGGGACATTAAAACATATTGTGGAAAAGGCTGGCCTTTCCTCCAGACACCTGTGGGAGCACCATTGTCTGTGTGGGAGTGGGGAGGTGCTTCTTTAGGACTTGAGGACAAGCAGGTCCTGAGACATTCCTAAGAAAATTTGAGAGTGGTCAAACAGCCTTGAAAGTATGAGTATCACTCTCCAAGGCACAACACAGCTCACATGCACTCTGGCACTTACTGTTGGGTTAGGTCTTTAATTTAATTAAATTTAAAAGACATAGAATAGTGCAAAGTCTACTGGGACAAGCACCAATATTCCTACTGTCAGGGTCAACAACTGCCAAGATTGGAATTTTATTTCCATTTAGCCATTTTGTTACTATTAATAATACAGAAAATATTACAGATACAGTCAAAGCCTACTCTAATCCCTACACAAAGTCTCATTCCCTTCACACTAGGAAGAGTTTGGAGTACAGCCATTGACCAATCGTTTATAGTTTTATATGTTGTATGTGTGAGTATGTATAAGTATCCATAAACAATGTGTAAGCACATCTTAAGAAAACAGTATTATACTGCATGTATTAATGCACATATTTATATTTTTAGCAAAAAAATAGACCAAACTCGTTATGACTGTAGCAAAGTATTTCATCGTGTGAATAAACTACATAATATTGATCCTTTTTTTTTTTTTTACTGATGGACATTGAAATCATTTCTACTTCTTTGCTGCTGAAAATAATGTTGCACTAAACATCTTTTATATGTCCGTCTTCATGTATCTTCTTGGCACACACATGTGCCAGTGTTTACTTAGAAGTGAATATCGGTCCTCCAAAAAGAGAAATCCCTAGCTCATAAGAGATGAGCATGTTCATTTTCACTAGCAGCTCCTTTATTAGTCCTCACAAGTCCAGACGTCTGTGCACACTTCCTCTAGAGCATGAGAGGGCTATTTCCTTATAGCCTCACCAAGGCCTGATACTGTCACACCATCTCATTTTTGCCAATCTGATGAAAAAATTATACCAACTTATTTTAATTAAATTGCACTTTTGATTGTTATCATCTCTTCCTAAGTCAACTGGCCATTTGCATTTCCTCTTCTGAGAATTGATTGCCTAGTCAACACCTTTGTTCATTTTTCTGTAAACATCAACCATCATTGCTGTGAAAGGAGCTCATAAAGCTCCTGACAAAAACACCACATGATAATCAGTTATCCCTTTCCCTTCCCTGAACTCTAGCCCTTGTCTAAGTTGCAGGAACAGAAAGCCACAAACCTACACTGTCAAAATGCCTTTGCATAACTGTGGTTTCACGACATTGCTTTGTGTTTTAGCAACAGTCCACGGGGGTGTACGTTTCTGCCTTTGGTCAAACTATTATTGAGGACATGATCCACAGCATTATTAAAATCTCTCCTAAAAACACCTACATAACAAACTCCTCTCAGGTCTCAAAGATCAGACTGTAATATCCATTAAAGAGTGAATTCCTTTCCGTAAGAGTAGTTCAGTAAATATCTTAGTAACCTCAGAATGCTTCCTTTAGTCACCCCTTTTGTCTCAGAATTCACGAGTGCCAGGAAAATCAGAGCAAAGTTTTCTGCACATCTCTAAAAGACTAACTTCCCTAGCCTAAGGTAATATTTTCCAGCTACTCTGTGTGTGTGTGTTTTGCTTCTTTTTAGAGTTTGCAGGTTGTTGTTTTATCTTTGCACATTTCACACTTAACACTACATATACTCATAGGATGTAGTAGACAGTAAAGCATATGAGTAAACACGTGGCCTTTGGAAAGAGAAATCGGATGTTTGCCATAGCTCTGCCACTTCCCAGCTGTATGGCCTTGGATACCCTACTACTCCCATTGCAAAATGGTGCTGCGGTATTGTTGTGAAGTTAAATGGCCCGATACAGGTAAAGTGCTTAGGATAGTGGCTAGCAAGAAGTAAGTGCTGAGTAATGATTAGCTGTTGCTGAGTAAACAATAAACATAGACATGCTTACATTTGTAGATTCACATAGCATCTGCCCAAGCTAACTTAGTAAATATGCATGCAATTCTTCATCAGTGTCTAAGTGGAAAGCAGACACTGCACTCTATTCAGGGCCTTGTAAGATTGGAGCATGTGGACACTTGGGCCCATCTCCTCTATAGTTTGTCTGGTGGTGGTGTGAGTTAGAAGCTACTGGACTACCTACCCCCATATACACCTAAAAAATATTCAACTGGGACTTTGATGAAGTCTGGTGGACAACTGGGTGACTCAGAGGCCTCTCAGGACCTTGTGGGAAGGGCTCTGATCAACGGAATCTCCAGAGCTGTCATTCCTCCATCCCCTTCAGCTCCAAACTGCAGCCTCAGACAGACTACAAAATAGATTTCTGTCCCAGGCCCCTGGGAACCAGCTCTCTGTTCCAACCATCTGCTCACGCTGCCCCGTGCCAGCCTCCAGTGATAAAATAGATGAGTGGCCTGCTCCAAGGCTGCCCCAACCTCACCAATCTCCTACTTCCAGTTTGTCACAGGCCTCGGGGACAAACAGTTTGCTTCTCCAAATATTTTGTATATCCAGACGTTCCCATTTCCTAGGAGCAAAATAGTGCTACTATAGTCCTGCAGGGGATCTGCTTCACCCCCACTTTCCACCATCTGTGCTAGGTTATTTTGATGGCTACATAATATTCCACTAAATGGATGTTCTGTAACTTTGTTTAATATACTGTTAAATAGGTTGCTTCCAGTTGCAAGATTAATTTTATACATCTTTGTGCAGGAAGAGTCACTGGATCAAAGAACAAGTAGAGTAAAATTTTAATACATGTTGTTATTCTGTTCCCAGGAGGTTGCATACATTTATACTCTCATCCACAGTGTATAACTATTTCTCCATACCCTCACCAACATAGGGTGTAAACAAACTTCTTCATGTCTGTCCATCAACAGGTTTAAAAAAAGCCTCTCCTTGCTTTAATTTTTAATTCCCTAACAATGAGTGAGGTTCTGCATCTTTTTATAGCTTTGTTAGTCATGTCAATTAATTTTTCCACAAAGTATCTTTCCATGTCTAATGCATTCTTTTTGTCTATGGGGTTGTCTGAAAATTGCTTAATGATTTGTATGAGCCCTTGGTTCAATAAGAAAACTTATGTGTTAAAGTGTGTCCTGATTTTTTCTCATATTATCTAACTTTTTTTGAAATTTTGATGTGCTTAAATTTAATTGGGGTTAATTTACTAGTCTTTTATTTTATGGGACCTGAGAGTATTCACATGAGTTACTTCCTTTGCTCTTCACAAGGCCATAGGGAACATTTGTTTGTTTGTTTATTTTTATTAATTTTTGAGACAGAGTCTTGCTTTGTGTAGCCCAGGCTGGAGTGCAGTGGTGCAATCACGGTTCACTGCAGCCTCTACCTCCTGGGTTCAAGCGATCCTCCCACCTCAGTCCCCCAAGTAGATGGGATAACAGCCCCTCGTAACCATGCCTGGCTCATTTTTGTATTTTTAGTACAGACGGAGGCTCGCCATGTTGCCCAGGCTGGTCCCGAACTCCTGGGTTCAAGTGATCTCCTGCTCCGGCCTCCCAAAGTGCTGGGATTACAGGTGTGAGCCACCAGACCCCACTAGGAACATTTATGATGTGTCCCATTTCACCTTGGAGCGAACTGAAGCTCAAAGAATAATGAGTGAAACTGGGTCTAGATCTTGAGCTCCCTAATTCCCCATCCAGGCCTTCTTCACAGCCTGGCTGCCCTTCATATCTTCCAAAAAGGTCTTTCAAGTTGTCATTTTGTTTACACTACTCTTCCAAACATTTATATCCAAAGTTTAAAGGCAACAATAAGTACACAAAAAAGAAAGATAAGAAACAGACCTCAATATTGACCTTTTCAAATATTTAGTTGGTGATAGCGCAGAAGAGGGGAAAAGGGGAAACCGAGGCTGTCCTTGCTATTCACACTGGGAAGACGCGACCCTGGCTCACTCTCCGCAGCTCCAGGGAAGCTGGAAGCAGAGAACTCCCATATCTCTAATAAAGCCGGGCCTCTCGTAGATGTCAGCGCATTGCATTGACTCCTGGACACCTGTACTAGAGGCCCCTCAGGCACCTCCAACTAAATATGCCCAGAACTGAACTCGGCCTATCTCTTCGCCATCTCAGGTAAGCTGCCAGGAGGCCAAGGCTGGGAGTCATGATGCTTTCTCCTTCTGAACATCCACAGTCGGGGGCAGAGACCTTCACCTTCCATCTCCTAAATACTCTACGA
Source organism: Macaca nemestrina (assembly GCF_043159975.1). NCBI lineage: Eukaryota > Metazoa > Chordata > Mammalia > Primates > Cercopithecidae > Macaca > Macaca nemestrina. The sequence continues at coordinate 119,554,344 of NC_092131.1, forward strand.
TGGGTCCTCTTCTCTTCACCGCCACTCCCCGCACCCCTGCCCCACACCTCTCCCACCGTTGCACGCGCCCAGTCTCCACGCGCATTTCCTCTCCCACCCTGCACCTCTAATGCAAATCGCACCACCGTCCCGCAGGCTGAAAGCTTCGGTGCACTCAGGACAAGAGTCCACGCTTCTTAAACAAACAGTCGACATTGTCTGCGACCTGGCCTGGCCCAACGGGTCTCCGTCATTGGCCATCTTAGAGTCCCTGGGCTCCAGAGCTCCTCCCACAACTGGACAAGAAGGAGGCGGATACGGCAGGACCTTACCAGGCACGCCGGAGGCTTCCGGGACCCGCCCAGGCGCTGACGCTAACTGGAGAGCCTGGCCCCGCAGTCTGTGGTGCTGCCAATCTTAGGGAGGCGGGATCCGTCTGAGGGCCTGCACCAATTCGGGCGCGGGGGCGGGGAAAGAGGCGGGGCTACGAGCTCCTCCCAGAGCTCCAGCTTTTAGGCACTCCGGATCCAGCGCCGCGGCTCAAAACACCAGCGACCCCGCGGCGCAATGGACCCGACGCTGGCAGCCCAGACGAGCGAGGCTGTGGCCGAGAAGGTGCTCCGGTACCGGCGGGACACAGCAGGCTGGAAGATTTGCCGGGAAGGCGTGAGTGAGGAGCTGGGCGGGAAGGCGTCCCGGAGACCGCTTCGTGGAGCCCGGGTCCCCAGGAGCCCCCAAGCCACTCCTCTCCCCGTTGTTTTCTGCACCCCAATCCCCTGGACCCGATTGAGAGGGATTCCAATGGGGATTGTTTTAAAAAAAGATTGGGCCTGTTATACTTACAATGACTTAAGGTGGTATCTGTTCCTTTCACTCAGTGACTTACCCAAGGTCACCTGGCTGTTGAATGCTGTTTAGGACTGGAACCCTAA